>NC_056735.1:105434212-105488449 GCF_019279795.1 Protopterus annectens
CATTATGCGTACATGACACTACTCAACATGGTTAAGTAGTTATGCATGACACAAACATGTCAAACATGACACTGTTTAGTATACATAGTTTGGTAGTTATCCATGACACATGCATGACATAGCTCAGCATGGTTAGGTCATTATACATTATGCGTACATGACACTACTCAACATTGTTAAGTAGTTATGCATGACACAAACATGTCAAACATGACACTGTTTAGTATACATAGTTTGGCAGTTATCCATGACACATGCATGACATAGCTCAGCATGGTTAGGTCATTATACATTATGCGTACATGACACTACTCAACATGGTTAAGTAGTTATGCATGACACAAACATGTCAAACATGACACTGTTTAGTATACATAGTTTGGTAGTTATCCATGACACATGCATGACATAGCTCAGCATGGTTAGGTCATTATACATTATGCATACATGACACTACTCAACATGGTTAAGTAGTTATGCATGACACAAACATGACAAACATGACACTGTTTAGTATACATAGTTTGGTAGTTATCCATGACACATGCATGACATAGCTCAGCATGGTTAGGTCATTATACATTATGCATACATGACACTACTCAACATGGTTAAGTAGTTATGCATGACACAAACATGTCAAACATGACACTGTTTAGTATACATAGTTTGGTAGTTATCCATGACACATGCATGACATAGCTCAGCATGGTTAGGTCATTATACATTATGGTACATGACACTACTCAACATGGTTAAGTAGTTATGCATGACACAAACATGTCAAACATGACACTGTTTAGTATACATAGTTTGGTAGTTATCCATGACACATGCATGACATAGCTCAGCATGGTTAGGTCATTATACATTATGCGTACATGACACTACTCAACATGGTTAAGTAGTTATGCATGACACAAACATGACAAACATGACACTGTTTAGTATACATAGTTTGGTAGTTATCCATGACACATGCATGACATAGCTCAGCATGGTTAGGTCATTATACATTATGCATACATGACACTACTCAACATGGTTAAGTAGTTATGCATGACACAAACATGACAAACATGACACTGTTTAGTATACATAGTTTGGTAGTTATCCATGACACATGCATGACATAGCTCAGCATGGTTAGGTCATTATACATTATGCATACATGACACTACTCAACATGGTTAAGTAGTTATGCATGACACAAACATGACAAACATGACACTGTTTAGTATACATAGTTTGGTAGTTATCCATGACACATGCATGACATAGCTCAGCATGGTTAGGTCATTATACATTATGCATACATGACACTACTCAACATGGTTAAGTAGTTATGCATGACACAAACATGTCAAACATGACACTGTTTAGTATACATAGTTTGGTAGTTATCCATGACACATGCATGACATAGCTCAGCATGGTTAGGTCATTATACATTATGCATACATGACACTACTCAACATGGTTAAGTAGTTATGCATGACACAAACATGTCAAACATGACACTGTTTAGTATACATAGTTTGGTAGTTATCCATGACACATGCATGACATAGCTCAGCATGGTTAGGTCATTATACATTATGCATACATGACACTACTCAACATGGTTAAGTAGTTATGCATGACACAAACATGTCAAACATGACACTGTTTAGTATACATAGTTTGGTAGTTATCCATGACACATGCATGACATAGCTCAGCATGGTTAGGTCATTATACATTATGCATACATGACACTACTCAACATGGTTAAGTAGTTATGCATGACACAAACATGTCAAACATGACACTGTTTAGTATACATAGTTTGGTAGTTATCCATGACACATGCATGACATAGCTCAGCATGGTTAGGTCATTATACATTATGCATACATGACACTACTCAACATGGTTAAGTAGTTATGCATGACACAAACATGTCAAACATGACACTGTTTAGTATACATAGTTTGGTAGTTATCCATGACACATGCATGACATAGCTCAGCATGGTTAGGTCATTATACATTATGCATACATGACACTACTCAACATGGTTAAGTAGTTATGCATGACACAAACATGTCAAACATGACACTGTTTAGTATACATAGTTTGGTAGTTATCCATGACACATGCATGACATAGCTCAGCATGGTTAGGTCATTATACATTATGCATACATGACACTACTCAACATGGTTAAGTAGTTATGCATGACACAAACATGTCAAACATGACACTGTTTAGTATACATAGTTTGGTAGTTATCCATGACACATGCATGACATAGCTCAGCATGGTTAGGTCATTATACATTATGCATACATGACACTACTCAACATGGTTAAGTAGTTATGCATGACACAAACATGTCAAACATGACACTGTTTAGTATACATAGTTTGGTAGTTATCCATGACACATGCATGACATAGCTCAGCATGGTTAGGTCATTATACATTATGCATACATGACACTACTCAACATGGTTAAGTAGTTATGCATGACACAAACATGTCAAACATGACACTGTTTAGTATACATAGTTTGGTAGTTATCCATGACACATGCATGACATAGCTCAGCATGGTTAGGTCATTATACATTATGCATACATGACACTACTCAACATGGTTAAGTAGTTATGCATGACACAAACATGACAAACATGACAAACATGACACTGTTTAGTATACATAGTTTGGTAGTTATCCATGACACATGCATGACATAGCTCAGCATGGTTAGGTCATTATACATTATGCATACATGACACTACTCAACATGGTTAAGTAGTTATGCATGACACAAACATGTCAAACATGACACTGTTTAGTATACATAGTTTGGTAGTTATCCATGACACATGCATGACATAGCTCAGCATGGTTAGGTCATTATACATTATGCATACATGACACTACTCAACATGGTTAAGTAGTTATGCATGACACAAACATGTCAAACATGACACTGTTTAGTATACATAGTTTGGTAGTTATCCATGACACATGCATGACATAGCTCAGCATGGTTAGGTCATTATACATTATGCATACATGACACTACTCAACATGGTTAAGTAGTTATGCATGACACAAACATGTCAAACATGACACTGTTTAGTATACATAGTTTGGTAGTTATCCATGACACATGCATGACATAGCTCAGCATGGTTAGGTCATTATACATTATGCGTACATGACACTACTCAACATGGTTAAGTAGTTATGCATGACACAAACATGTCAAACATGACACTGTTTAGTATACATAGTTTGGTAGTTATCCATGACACATGCATGACATAGCTCAGCATGGTTAGGTCATTATACATTATGCATACATGACACTACTCAACATGGTTAAGTAGTTATGCATGACACAAACATGTCAAACATGACACTGTTTAGTATACATAGTTTGGTAGTTATCCATGACACATGCATGACATAGCTCAGCATGGTTAGGTCATTATACATTATGCGTACATGACACTACTCAACATGGTTAAGTAGTTATGCATGACACAAACATGTCAAACATGACACTGTTTAGTATACATAGTTTGGTAGTTATCCATGACACATGCATGACATAGCTCAGCATGGTTAGGTCATTATACATTATGTGTACATGACACTACTCAACATGGTTAAGTAGTTATGCATGACACAAACATGTCAAACATGACACTGTTTAGTATACATAGTTTGGTAGTTATCCATGACACATGCATGACATAGCTCAGCATGGTTAGGTCATTATACATTATGCGTACATGACACTACTCAACATGGTTAAGTAGTTATGCATGACACAAACATGTCAAACATGACACTGTTTAGTATACATAGTTTGGTAGTTATCCATGACACATGCATGACATAGCTCAGCATGGTTAGGTCATTATACATTATGCATACATGACACTACTCAACATGGTTAAGTAGTTATGCATGACACAAACATGTCAAACATGACACTGTTTAGTATACATAGTTTGGTAGTTATCCATGACACATGCATGACATAGCTCAGCATGGTTAGGTCATTATACATTATGCATACATGACACTACTCAACATGGTTAAGTAGTTATGCATGACACAAACATGTCAAACATGACACTGTTTAGTATACATAGTTTGGTAGTTATCCATGACACATGCATGACATAGCTCAGCATGGTTAGGTCATTATACATTATGCGTACATGACACTACTCAACATGGTTAAGTAGTTATGCATGACACAAACATGTCAAACATGACACTGTTTAGTATACATAGTTTGGTAGTTATCCATGGCACATGCATGACATAGCTCAGCAGGGTTAGGTCATTATGCATATATGACACTACTCAACATGGTTAAGTAGTTATGCATGACACAAACATGACAAACATGACACTGTTTAGTATACATAGTTTGGTAGTTATCCATGACACATGCATGACATAGCTCAGCATGGTTAGGTCATTATACATTATGCGTACATGACACTACTCAACATGGTTAAGTAGTTATGCATGACACAAACATGACAAACATGACACTGTTTAGTATACATAGTTTGGTAGTTATCCATGACACATGCATGACATAGCTCAGCATGGTTAGGTCATTATACATTATGCATACATGACACTACTCAACATGGTTAAGTAGTTATGCATGACACAAACATGTCAAACATGACACTGTTTAGTATACATAGTTTGGTAGTTATCCATGACACATGCATGACATAGCTCAGCATGGTTAGGTCATTATACATTATGCATACATGACACTACTCAACATGGTTAAGTAGTTATGCATGACACAAACATGTCAAACATGACACTGTTTAGTATACATAGTTTGGTAGTTATCCATGACACATGCATGACATAGCTCAGCATGGTTAGGTCATTATACATTATGCATACATGACACTACTCAACATGGTTAAGTAGTTATGCATGACACAAACATGTCAAACATGACACTGTTTAGTATACATAGTTTGGTAGTTATCCATGACACATGCATGACATAGCTCAGCATGGTTAGGTCATTATACATTATGCATACATGACACTACTCAACATGGTTAAGTAGTTATGCATGACACAAACATGTCAAACATGACACTGTTTAGTATACATAGTTTGGTAGTTATCCATGACACATGCATGACATAGCTCAGCATGGTTAGGTCATTATACATTATGCGTACATGACACTACTCAACATGGTTAAGTAGTTATGCATGACACAAACATGTCAAACATGACACTGTTTAGTATACATAGTTTGGTAGTTATCCATGACACATGCATGACATAGCTCAGCATGGTTAGGTCATTATACATTATGCGTACATGACACTACTCAACATGGTTAAGTAGTTATGCATGACACAAACATGACAAACATGACACTGTTTAGTATACATAGTTTGGTAGTTATCCATGACACATGCATGACATAGCTCAGCATGGTTAGGTCATTATACATTATGCATACATGACACTACTCAACATGGTTAAGTAGTTATGCATGACACAAACATGTCAAACATGACACTGTTTAGTATACATAGTTTGGTAGTTATCCATGACACATGCATGACATAGCTCAGCATGGTTAGGTCATTATACATTATGCATACATGACACTACTCAACATGGTTAAGTAGTTATGCATGACACAAACATGTCAAACATGACACTGTTTAGTATACATAGTTTGGTAGTTATCCATGACACATGCATGACATAGCTCAGCATGGTTAGGTCATTATACATTATGCATACATGACACTACTCAACATGGTTAAGTAGTTATGCATGACACAAACATGTCAAACATGACACTGTTTAGTATACATAGTTTGGTAGTTATCCATGACACATGCATGACATAGCTCAGCATGGTTAGGTCATTATACATTATGCATACATGACACTACTCAACATGGTTAAGTAGTTATGCATGACACAAACATGTCAAACATGACACTGTTTAGTATACATAGTTTGGTAGTTATCCATGACACATGCATGACATAGCTCAGCATGGTTAGGTCATTATACATTATGCATACATGACACTACTCAACATGGTTAAGTAGTTATGCATGACACAAACATGTCAAACATGACACTGTTTAGTATACATAGTTTGGTAGTTATCCATGACACATGCATGACATAGCTCAGCATGGTTAGGTCATTATACATTATGCATACATGACACTACTCAACATGGTTAAGTAGTTATGCATGACACAAACATGTCAAACATGACACTGTTTAGTATACATAGTTTGGTAGTTATCCATGACACATGCATGACATAGCTCAGCATGGTTAGGTCATTATACATTATGCATACATGACACTACTCAACATGGTTAAGTAGTTATGCATGACACAAACATGTCAAACATGACACTGTTTAGTATACATAGTTTGGTAGTTATCCATGACACATGCATGACATAGCTCAGCATGGTTAGGTCATTATACATTATGCGTACATGACACTACTCAACATGGTTAAGTAGTTATGCATGACACAAACATGTCAAACATGACACTGTTTAGTATACATAGTTTGGTAGTTATCCATGACACATGCAGGACATAGCTCAGCATGGTTAGGCTATTATACATTATAAGTACATGACTCTACTCAACATGGTTAAGTAGTTAGCATGACACAAACATGTCAAACATGACACTGCTTAGTATACATAGTTTGGTAGTTATCCATGACACATGCATGACATAGCTCAGCATGGTTAGGTCATTATACATTATGCATACATGACACTACTCAACATGGTTAAGTAGTTATGCATGACACAAACATGTCAAACATGACACTGTTTAGTATACATAGTTTGGTAGTTATCCATGACACATGCATGACATAGCTCAGCATGGTTAGGTCATTATACATTATGCATACATGACACTACTCAACATGGTTAAGTAGTTATGCATGACACAAACATGTCAAACATGACACTGTTTAGTATACATAGTTTGGTAGTTATCCATGACACATGCATGACATAGCTCAGCATGGTTAGGTCATTATACATTATGCGTACATGACACTACTCAACATGGTTAAGTAGTTATGCATGACACAAACATGTCAAACATGACACTGTTTAGTATACATAGTTTGGTAGTTATCCATGACACATGCATGACATAGCTCAGCATGGTTAGGTCATTATACATTATGCATACATGACACTACTCAACATGGTTAAGTAGTTATGCATGACACAAACATGTCAAACATGACACTGTTTAGTATACATAGTTTGGTAGTTATCCATGACACATGCATGACATAGCTCAGCATGGTTAGGTCATTATACATTATGCATACATGACACTACTCAACATGGTTAAGTAGTTATGCATGACACAAACATGTCAAACATGACACTGTTTAGTATACATAGTTTGGTAGTTATCCATGACACATGCATGACATAGCTCAGCATGGTTAGGTCATTATACATTATGCATACATGACACTACTCAACATGGTTAAGTAGTTATGCATGACACAAACATGTCAAACATGACACTGTTTAGTATACATAGTTTGGTAGTTATCCATGACACATGCATGACATAGCTCAGCATGGTTAGGTCATTATACATTATGCGTACATGACACTACTCAACATGGTTAAGTAGTTATGCATGACACAAACATGTCAAACATGACACTGTTTAGTATACATAGTTTGGTAGTTATCCATGACACATGCATGACATAGCTCAGCATGGTTAGGTCATTATACATTATGCATACATGACACTACTCAACATGGTTAAGTAGTTATGCATGACACAAACATGTCAAACATGACACTGTTTAGTATACATAGTTTGGTAGTTATCCATGACACATGCATGACATAGCTCAGCATGGTTAGGTCATTATACATTATGCGTACATGACACTACTCAACATGGTTAAGTAGTTATGCATGACACAAACATGTCAAACATGACACTGTTTAGTATACATAGTTTGGTAGTTATCCATGACACATGCATGACATAGCTCAGCATGGTTAGGTCATTATACATTATGCATACATGACACTACTCAACATGGTTAAGTAGTTATGCATGACACAAACATGTCAAACATGACACTGTTTAGTATACATAGTTTGGTAGTTATCCATGACACATGCATGACATAGCTCAGCATGGTTAGGTCATTATACATTATGCATACATGACACTACTCAACATGGTTAAGTAGTTATGCATCACACAAACATGACAAACATGACACTGTTTAGTATACATAATTTGGCAGTTATCCATGACACATGCATGACATAGCTCAGCATGGTTAGGTTATTATACATTATGCATACATGACACTACTCAACATGGTTAAGTATTTATGCATGACACAAACATGTCAAACATGACACTGTTTAGTATACATAGTTTGGTAGTTATCCATGACACATGCATGACATGGCTCAGCATGGTTAGGTCATTATACATTATGCGTACATGACACTACTCAACATGGTTAAGTAGTTATGCATGACACAAACATGTCAAACATGACACTGTTTAGTATACATAGTTTGGTAGTTATCCATGACACATGCATGACATAGCTCAGCATGGTTAGGTCATTATACATTATGCATACATGACACTACTCAACATGGTTAAGTAGTTATGCATGACACAAACATGTCAAACATGACACTGTTTAGTATACATAGTTTGGTAGTTATCCATGACACATGCATGACATAGCTCAGCATGGTTAGGTCATTATACATTATGCGTACATGACACTACTCAACATTGTTAAGTAGTTATGCATGACACAAACATGTCAAACATGACACTGTTTAGTATACATAGTTTGGTAGTTATCCATGACACATGCATGACATAGCTCAGCATGGTTAGGTCATTATACATTATGCATACATGACACTACTCAACATGGTTAAGTAGTTATGCATGACACAAACATGTCAAACATGACACTGTTTAGTATACATAGTTTGGTAGTTATCCATGACACATGCATGACATAGCTCAGCATGGTTAGGTCATTATACATTATGCATACATGACACTACTCAACATGGTTAAGTAGTTATGCATGACACAAACATGTCAAACATGACACTGTTTAGTATACATAGTTTGGTAGTTATCCATGACACATGCATGACATAGCTCAGCATGGTTAGGTCATTATACATTATGCGTACATGACACTACTCAACATGGTTAAGTAGTTATGCATGACACAAACATGACAAACATGACACTGTTTAGTATACATAGTTTGGTAGTTATCCATGACACATGCATGACATAGCTCAGCATGGTTAGGTCATTATACATTATGCATACATGACACTACTCAACATGGTTAAGTAGTTATGCATGACACAAACATGTCAAACATGACACTGTTTAGTATACATAGTTTGGTAGTTATCCATGACACATGCATGACATAGCTCAGCATGGTTAGGTCATTATACATTATGCATACATGACACTACTCAACATGGTTAAGTAGTTATGCATGACACAAACATGTCAAACATGACACTGTTTAGTATACATAGTTTGGTAGTTATCCATGACACATGCATGACATAGCTCAGCATGGTTAGGTCATTATACATTATGCGTACATGACACTACTCAACATGGTTAAGTAGTTATGCATGACACAAACATGTCAAACATGACACTGTTTAGTATACATAGTTTGGTAGTTATCCATGACACATGCATGACATAGCTCAGCATGGTTAGGTCATTATACATTATGCGTACATGACACTACTCAACATGGTTAAGTAGTTATGCATGACACAAACATGTCAAACATGACACTGTTTAGTATACATAGTTTGGTAGTTATCCATGACACATGCATGACATAGCTCAGCATGGTTAGGTCATTATACATTATGCATACATGACACTACTCAACATGGTTAAGTAGTTATGCATGACACAAACATGACAAACATGACACTGTTTAGTATACATAGTTTGGTAGTTATCCATGACACATGCATGACATAGCTCAGCATGGTTAGGTCATTATACATTATGCATACATGACACTACTCAACATGGTTAAGTAGTTATGCATGACACAAACATGTCAAACATGACACTGTTTAGTATACATAGTTTGGTAGTTATCCATGACACATGCATGACATAGCTCAGCATGGTTAGGTCATTATACATTATGCATACATGACACTACTCAACATGGTTAAGTAGTTATGCATGACACAAACATGTCAAACATGACACTGTTTAGTATACATAGTTTGGTAGTTATCCATGACACATGCATGACATAGCTCAGCATGGTTAGGTCATTATACATTATGCATACATGACACTACTCAACATGGTTAAGTAGTTATGCATGACACAAACATGTCAAACATGACACTGTTTAGTATACATAGTTTGGTAGTTATCCATGACACATGCATGACATAGCTCAGCATGGTTAGGTCATTATACATTATGCATACATGACACTACTCAACATGGTTAAGTAGTTATGCATGACACAAACATGTCAAACATGACACTGTTTAGTATACATAGTTTGGTAGTTATCCATGACACATGCATGACATAGCTCAGCATGGTTAGGTCATTATACATTATGCATACATGACACTACTCAACATGGTTAAGTAGTTATGCATGACACAAACATGTCAAACATGACACTGTTTAGTATACATAGTTTGGTAGTTATCCATGACACATGCATGACATAGCTCAGCATGGTTAGGTCATTATACATTATGCATACATGACACTACTCAACATGGTTAAGTAGTTATGCATGACACAAACATGTCAAACATGACACTGTTTAGTATACATAGTTTGGTAGTTATCCATGACACATGCATGACATAGCTCAGCATGGTTAGGTCATTATACATTATGCATACATGACACTACTCAACATGGTTAAGTAGTTATGCATGACACAAACATGTCAAACATGACACTGTTTAGTATACATAGTTTGGTAGTTATCCATGACACATGCATGACATAGCTCAGCATGGTTAGGTCATTATACATTATGCATACATGACACTACTCAACATGGTTAAGTAGTTATGCATGACACAAACATGTCAAACATGACACTGTTTAGTATACATAGTTTGGTAGTTATCCATGACACATGCATGACATAGCTCAGCATGGTTAGGTCATTATACATTATGCGTACATGACACTACTCAACATGGTTAAGTAGTTATGCATGACACAAACATGTCAAACATGACACTGTTTAGTATACATAGTTTGGTAGTTATCCATGACACATGCATGACATAGCTCAGCATGGTTAGGTCATTATACATTATGCATACATGACACTACTCAACATGGTTAAGTAGTTATGCATGACACAAACATGTCAAACATGACACTGTTTAGTATACATAGTTTGGTAGTTATCCATGACACATGCATGACATAGCTCAGCATGGTTAGGTCATTATACATTATGCATACATGACACTACTCAACATGGTTAAGTAGTTATGCATGACACAAACATGTCAAACATGACACTGTTTAGTATACATAGTTTGGTAGTTATCCATGACACATGCATGACATAGCTCAGCATGGTTAGGTCATTATACATTATGCATACATGACACTACTCAACATGGTTAAGTAGTTATGCATGACACAAACATGTCAAACATGACACTGTTTAGTATACATAGTTTGGTAGTTATCCATGACACATGCATGACATAGCTCAGCATGGTTAGGTCATTATACATTATGCATACATGACACTACTCAACATGGTTAAGTAGTTATGCATGACACAAACATGTCAAACATGACACTGTTTAGTATACATAGTTTGGTAGTTATCCATGACACATGCATGACATAGCTCAGCATGGTTAGGTCATTATACATTATGCATACATGACACTACTCAACATGGTTAAGTAGTTATGCATGACACAAACATGTCAAACATGACACTGTTTAGTATACATAGTTTGGTAGTTATCCATGACACATGCATGACATAGCTCAGCATGGTTAGGTCATTATACATTATGCATACATGACACTACTCAACATGGTTAAGTAGTTATGCATGACACAAACATGTCAAACATGACACTGTTTAGTATACATAGTTTGGTAGTTATCCATGACACATGCATGACATAGCTCAGCATGGTTAGGTCATTATACATTATGCATACATGACACTACTCAACATGGTTAAGTAGTTATGCATGACACAAACATGTCAAACATGACACTGTTTAGTATACATAGTTTGGTAGTTATCCATGACACATGCATGACATAGCTCAGCATGGTTAGGTCATTATACATTATGCATACATGACACTACTCAACATGGTTAAGTAGTTATGCATGACACAAACATGTCAAACATGACACTGTTTAGTATACATAGTTTGGTAGTTATCCATGACACATGCATGACATAGCTCAGCATGGTTAGGTCATTATACATTATGCATACATGACACTACTCAACATGGTTAAGTAGTTATGCATGACACAAACATGTCAAACATGACACTGTTTAGTATACATAGTTTGGTAGTTATCCATGACACATGCATGACATAGCTCAGCATGGTTAGGTCATTATACATTATGCATACATGACACTACTCAACATGGTTAAGTAGTTATGCATGACACAAACATGTCAAACATGACACTGTTTAGTATACATAGTTTGGTAGTTATCCATGACACATGCATGACATAGCTCAGCATGGTTAGGTCATTATACATTATGCATACATGACACTACTCAACATGGTTAAGTAGTTATGCATGACACAAACATGTCAAACATGACACTGTTTAGTATACATAGTTTGGTAGTTATCCATGACACATGCATGACATAGCTCAGCATGGTTAGGTCATTATACATTATGCGTACATGACACTACTCAACATGGTTAAGTAGTTATGCATGACACAAACATGTCAAACATGACACTGTTTAGTATACATAGTTTGGTAGTTATCCATGACACATGCATGACATAGCTCAGCATGGTTAGGTCATTATACATTATGCATACATGACACTACTCAACATGGTTAAGTAGTTATGCATGACACAAACATGTCAAACATGACACTGTTTAGTATACATAGTTTGGTAGTTATCCATGACACATGCATGACATAGCTCAGCATGGTTAGGTCATTATACATTATGCATACATGACACTACTCAACATGGTTAAGTAGTTATGCATGACACAAACATGTCAAACATGACACTGTTTAGTATACATAGTTTGGTAGTTATCCATGACACATGCATGACATAGCTCAGCATGGTTAGGTCATTATACATTATGCATACATGACACTACTCAACATGGTTAAGTAGTTATGCATGACACAAACATGTCAAACATGACACTGTTTAGTATACATAGTTTGGTAGTTATCCATGACACATGCATGACATAGCTCAGCATGGTTAGGTCATTATACATTATGCATACATGACACTACTCAACATGGTTAAGTAGTTATGCATGACACAAACATGTCAAACATGACACTGTTTAGTATACATAGTTTGGTAGTTATCCATGACACATGCATGACATAGCTCAGCATGGTTAGGTCATTATACATTATGCATACATGACACTACTCAACATGGTTAAGTAGTTATGCATGACACAAACATGTCAAACATGACACTGTTTAGTATACATAGTTTGGTAGTTATCCATGACACATGCATGACATAGCTCAGCATGGTTAGGTCATTATACATTATGCATACATGACACTACTCAACATGGTTAAGTAGTTATGCATGACACAAACATGTCAAACATGACACTGTTTAGTATACATAGTTTGGTAGTTATCCATGACACATGCATGACATAGCTCAGCATGGTTAGGTCATTATACATTATGCATACATGACACTACTCAACATGGTTAAGTAGTTATGCATGACACAAACATGTCAAACATGACACTGTTTAGTATACATAGTTTGGTAGTTATCCATGACACATGCATGACATAGCTCAGCATGGTTAGGTCATTATACATTATGCGTACATGACACTACTCAACATGGTTAAGTAGTTATGCATGACACAAACATGTCAAACATGACACTGTTTAGTATACATAGTTTGGTAGTTATCCATGACACATGCATGACATAGCTCAGCATGGTTAGGTCATTATACATTATGCGTACATGACACTACTCAACATGGTTAAGTAGTTATGCATGACACAAACATGTCAAACATGACACTGTTTAGTATACATAGTTTGGTAGTTATCCATGACACATGCATGACATAGCTCAGCATGGTTAGGTCATTATACATTATGCATACATGACACTACTCAACATGGTTAAGTAGTTATGCATGACACAAACATGTCAAACATGACACTGTTTAGTATACATAGTTTGGTAGTTATCCATGACACATGCATGACATAGCTCAGCATGGTTAGGTCATTATACATTATGCGTACATGACACTACTCAACATGGTTAAGTAGTTATGCATGACACAAACATGACAAACATGACACTGTTTAGTATACATAGTTTGGTAGTTATCCATGACACATGCATGACATAGCTCAGCATGGTTAGGTCATTATACATTATGCATACATGACACTACTCAACATGGTTAAGTAGTTATGCATGACACAAACATGTCAAACATGACACTGTTTAGTATACATAGTTTGGTAGTTATCCATGACACATGCATGACATAGCTCAGCATGGTTAGGTCATTATACATTATGCGTACATGACACTACTCAACATGGTTAAGTAGTTATGCATGACACAAACATGTCAAACATGACACTGTTTAGTATACATAGTTTGGTAGTTATCCATGACACATGCATGACATAGCTCAGCATGGTTAGGTCATTATACATTATGCATACATGACACTACTCAACATGGTTAAGTAGTTATGCATGACACAAACATGTCAAACATGACACTGTTTAGTATACATAGTTTGGTAGTTATCCATGACACATGCATGACATAGCTCAGCATGGTTAGGTCATTATACATTATGCATACATGACACTACTCAACATGGTTAAGTAGTTATGCATGACACAAACATGTCAAACATGACACTGTTTAGTATACATAGTTTGGTAGTTATCCATGACACATGCATGACATAGCTCAGCATGGTTAGGTCATTATACATTATGCATACATGACACTACTCAACATGGTTAAGTAGTTATGCATGACACAAACATGTCAAACATGACACTGTTTAGTATACATAGTTTGGTAGTTATCCATGACACATGCATGACATAGCTCAGCATGGTTAGGTCATTATACATTATGCATACATGACACTACTCAACATGGTTAAGTAGTTATGCATGACACAAACATGTCAAACATGACACTGTTTAGTATACATAGTTTGGTAGTTATCCATGACACATGCATGACATAGCTCAGCATGGTTAGGTCATTATACATTATGCGTACATGACACTACTCAACATGGTTAAGTAGTTATGCATGACACAAACATGTCAAACATGACACTGTTTAGTATACATAGTTTGGTAGTTATCCATGACACATGCATGACATAGCTCAGCATGGTTAGGTCATTATACATTATGCATACATGACACTACTCAACATGGTTAAGTAGTTATGCATGACACAAACATGTCAAACATGACACTGTTTAGTATACATAGTTTGGTAGTTATCCATGACACATGCATGACATAGCTCAGCATGGTTAGGTCATTATACATTATGCATGACACTACTACTCAACATGGTTAAGTAGTTATGCATGACACAAACATGTCAAACATGACACTGTTTAGTATACATAGTTTGGTAGTTATCCATGACACATGCATGACATAGCTCAGCATGGTTAGGTCATTATACATTATGCATACATGACACTACTCAACATGGTTAAGTAGTTATGCATGACACAAACATGTCAAACATGACACTGTTTAGTATACATAGTTTGGTAGTTATCCATGACACATGCATGACATAGCTCAGCATGGTTAGGTCATTATACATTATGCATACATGACACTACTCAACATGGTTAAGTAGTTATGCATGACACAAACATGTCAAACATGACACTGTTTAGTATACATAGTTTGGTAGTTATCCATGACACATGCATGACATAGCTCAGCATGGTTAGGTCATTATACATTATGCATACATGACACTACTCAACATGGTTAAGTAGTTATGCATGACACAAACATGTCAAACATGACACTGTTTAGTATACATAGTTTGGTAGTTATCCATGACACATGCATGACATAGCTCAGCATGGTTAGGTCATTATACATTATGCATACATGACACTACTCAACATGGTTAAGTAGTTATGCATGACACAAACATGTCAAACATGACACTGTTTAGTATACATAGTTTGGTAGTTATCCATGACACATGCATGACATAGCTCAGCATGGTTAGGTCATTATACATTATGCATACATGACACTACTCAACATGGTTAAGTAGTTATGCATGACACAAACATGTCAAACATGACACTGTTTAGTATACATAGTTTGGTAGTTATCCATGACACATGCATGACATAGCTCAGCATGGTTAGGTCATTATACATTATGCGTACATGACACTACTCAACATGGTTAAGTAGTTATGCATGACACAAACATGTCAAACATGACACTGTTTAGTATACATAGTTTGGTAGTTATCCATGACACATGCATGACATAGCTCAGCATGGTTAGGTCATTATACATTATGCATACATGACACTACTCAACATGGTTAAGTAGTTATGCATGACACAAACATGTCAAACATGACACTGTTTAGTATACATAGTTTGGTAGTTATCCATGACACATGCATGACATAGCTCAGCATGGTTAGGTCATTATACATTATGCATACATGACACTACTCAACATGGTTAAGTAGTTATGCATGACACAAACATGTCAAACATGACACTGTTTAGTATACATAGTTTGGTAGTTATCCATGACACATGCATGACATAGCTCAGCATGGTTAGGTCATTATACATTATGCATACATGACACTACTCAACATGGTTAAGTAGTTATGCATGACACAAACATGTCAAACATGACACTGTTTAGTATACATAGTTTGGTAGTTATCCATGACACATGCATGACATAGCTCAGCATGGTTAGGTCATTATACATTATGCATACATGACACTACTCAACATGGTTAAGTAGTTATGCATGACACAAACATGTCAAACATGACACTGTTTAGTATACATAGTTTGGTAGTTATCCATGACACATGCATGACATAGCTCAGCATGGTTAGGTCATTATACATTATGCATACATGACACTACTCAACATGGTTAAGTAGTTATGCATGACACAAACATGTCAAACATGACACTGTTTAGTATACATAGTTTGGTAGTTATCCATGACACATGCATGACATAGCTCAGCATGGTTAGGTCATTATACATTATGCATACATGACACTACTCAACATGGTTAAGTAGTTATGCATGACACAAACATGACAAACATGACACTGTTTAGTATACATAGTTTGGTAGTTATCCATGACACATGCATGACATAGCTCAGCATGGTTAGGTCATTATACATTATGCGTACATGACACTACTCAACATGGTTAAGTAGTTATGCATGACACAAACATGTCAAACATGACACTGTTTAGTATACATAGTTTGGTAGTTATCCATGACACATGCATGACATAGCTCAGCATGGTTAGGTCATTATACATTATGCGTACATGACACTACTCAACATGGTTAAGTAGTTATGCATGACACAAACATGACACTGTTTAGTATACATAGTTTGGTAGTTATCCATGACACATGCATGACATAGCTCAGCATGGTTAGGTCATTATACATTATGCGTGCATGACACTACTCAACATGGTTAAGTAGTTATGCATGACACAAACATGACAAACATGACACTGTTTAGTATACATAGTTTGGTAGTTATCCATGACACATGCATGACATAGCTCAGCATGGTTAGGTCATTATACATTATGCGTACATGACACTACTCAACATGGTTAAGTAGTTATGCATGACACAAACATGTCAAACATGACACTGTTTAGTATACATAGTTTGGTAGTTATCCATGACACATGCATGACATAGCTCAGCATGGTTAGGTCATTATACATTATGGTACATGACACTACTCAACATGGTTAAGTAGTTATGCATGACACAAACATGTCAAACATGACACTGTTTAGTATACATAGTTTGGTAGTTATCCATGACACATGCATGACATAGCTCAGCATGGTTAGGTCATTATACATTATGCGTACATGACACTACTCAACATGGTTAAGTAGTTATGCATGACACAAACATGTCAAACATGACACTGTTTAGTATACATAGTTTGGTAGTTATCCATGACACATGCATGACATAGCTCAGCATGGTTAGGTCATTATACATTATGCGTACATGACACTACTCAACATGGTTAAGTAGTTATGCATGACACAAACATGTCAAACATGACACTGTTTAGTATACATAGTTTGGTAGTTATCCATGACACATGCATGACATAGCTCAGCATGGTTAGGTCATTATACATTATGCGTACATGACACTACTCAACATGGTTAAGTAGTTATGCATGACACAAACATGTCAAACATGACACTGTTTAGTATACATAGTTTGGTAGTTATCCATGACACATGCATGACATAGCTCAGCATGGTTAGGTCATTATACATTATGCATACATGACACTACTCAACATGGTTAAGTAGTTATGCATGACACAAACATGTCAAACATGACACTGTTTAGTATACATAGTTTGGTAGTTATCCATGACACATGCATGACATAGCTCAGCATGGTTAGGTCATTATACATTATGCGTACATGACACTACTCAACATGGTTAAGTAGTTATGCATGACACAAACATGTCAAACATGACACTGTTTAGTATACATAGTTTGGTAGTTATCCATGACACATGCATGACATAGCTCAGCATGGTTAGGTCATTATACATTATGCATACATGACACTACTCAACATGGTTAAGTAGTTATGCATGACACAAACATGTCAAACATGACACTGTTTAGTATACATAGTTTGGTAGTTATCCATGACACATGCATGACATAGCTCAGCATGGTTAGGTCATTATACATTATGCATACATGACACTACTCAACATGGTTAAGTAGTTATGCATGACACAAACATGTCAAACATGACACTGTTTAGTATACATAGTTTGGTAGTTATCCATGACACATGCATGACATAGCTCAGCATGGTTAGGTCATTATACATTATGCATACATGACACTACTCAACATGGTTAAGTAGTTATGCATGACACAAACATGTCAAACATGACACTGTTTAGTATACATAGTTTGGTAGTTATCCATGACACATGCATGACATAGCTCAGCATGGTTAGGTCATTATACATTATGCGTACATGACACTACTCAACATGGTTAAGTAGTTATGCATGACACAAACATGTCAAACATGACACTGTTTAGTATACATAGTTTGGTAGTTATCCATGACACATGCATGACATAGCTCAGCATGGTTAGGTCATTATACATTATGCATACATGACACTACTCAACATGGTTAAGTAGTTATGCATGACACAAACATGACAAACATGACAAACATGACACTGTTTAGTATACATAGTTTGGTAGTTATCCATGACACATGCATGACATAGCTCAGCATGGTTAGGTCATTATACATTATGCATACATGACACTACTCAACATGGTTAAGTAGTTATGCATGACACAAACATGTCAAACATGACACTGTTTAGTATACATAGTTTGGTAGTTATCCATGACACATGCATGACATAGCTCAGCATGGTTAGGTCATTATACATTATGCGTACATGACACTACTCAACATGGTTAAGTAGTTATGCATGACACAAACATGTCAAACATGACACTGTTTAGTATACATAGTTTGGTAGTTATCCATGACACATGCATGACATAGCTCAGCATGGTTAGGTCATTATACATTATGCGTACATGACACTACTCAACATGGTTAAGTAGTTATGCATGACACAAACATGTCAAACATGACACTGTTTAGTATACATAGTTTGGCAGTTATCCATGACACATGCATGACATAGCTCAGCATGGTTAGGTTATTATACATTATGCGTACATGACACTACTCAACATGGTTAATTAGTTATGCATGATACAAACATGTCAAACATGACACTGTTTAGTATACATAGTTTGGTAGTTATCCATGACACATGCATGACATGGCTCAGCATGGTTAGGTCATTATACATTATGCGTACATGACACTACTCAACATTGTTAAGTAGGTATGCATGACACAAACATGACAAACATGACACTGTTTAGTATACATTATTTGGTAGTTATCCATGACACATGCATGACATAGCTCAGCATGGTTAGGTCATTATACATTATGCGTACATGACACTACTCAACATGGTTAAGTAGTTATGCATGACACAAACATGACAAACATGACACTGTTTAGTAAACATAGTTTGGTAGTTATCCATGACACATGCATGACATAGCTCAGCATGGTTAGGTCATTATACATTATGCATACATGACACTACTCAACATGGTTAAGTAGTTATGCATGACACAAACATGACAAACATGACACTGTTTAGTATACATAGTTTGGTAGTTATCCATGACACATGCATGACATAGCTCAGCATGGTTAGGTCATTATACATTATGCATACATGACACTACTCAACATGGTTAAGTAGTTATGCATGACACAAACATGTCAAACATGACACTGTTTAGTATACATAGTTTGGTAGTTATCCATGACACATGCATGACATAGCTCAGCATGGTTAGGTCATTATACATTATGCGTACATGACACTACTCAACATGGTTAAGTAGTTATGCATGACACAAACATGTCAAACATGACACTGTTTAGTATACATAGTTTGGTAGTTATCCATGACACATGCATGACATAGCTCAGCATGGTTAGGTCATTATACATTATGCATACATGACACTACTCAACATGGTTAAGTAGTTATGCATGACACAAACATGACAAACATGACACTGTTTAGTATACATAGTTTGGTAGTTATCCATGACACATGCATGACATAGCTCAGCATGGTTAGGTCATTATACATTATGCATACATGACACTACTCAACATGGTTAAGTAGTTATGCATGACACAAACATGACAAACATGACACTGTTTAGTATACATAGTTTGGTAGTTATCCATGACACATGCATGACATAGCTCAGCATGGTTAGGTCATTATACATTATGCATACATGACACTACTCAACATGGTTAAGTAGTTATGCATGACACAAACATGTCAAACATGACACTGTTTAGTATACATAGTTTGGTAGTTATCCATGACACATGCATGACATAGCTCAGCATGGTTAGGTCATTATACATTATGCATACATGACACTACTCAACATGGTTAAGTAGTTATGCATGACACAAACATGTCAAACATGACACTGTTTAGTATACATAGTTTGGTAGTTATCCATGACACATGCATGACATAGCTCAGCATGGTTAGGTCATTATACATTATGCGTACATGACACTACTCAACATGGTTAAGTAGTTATGCATGACACAAACATGTCAAACATGACACTGTTTAGTATACATAGTTTGGTAGTTATCCATGACACATGCATGACATAGCTCAGCATGGTTAGGTCATTATACATTATGCATACATGACACTACTCAACATGGTTAAGTAGTTATGCATGACACAAACATGTCAAACATGACACTGTTTAGTATACATAGTTTGGTAGTTATCCATGACACATGCATGACATAGCTCAGCATGGTTAGGTCATTATACATTATGCATACATGACACTACTCAACATGGTTAAGTAGTTATGCATGACACAAACATGTCAAACATGACACTGTTTAGTATACATAGTTTGGTAGTTATCCATGACACATGCATGACATAGCTCAGCATGGTTAGGTCATTATACATTATGCGTACATGACACTACTCAACATGGTTAAGTAGTTATGCATGACACAAACATGTCAAACATGACACTGTTTAGTATACATAGTTTGGTAGTTATCCATGACACATGCATGACATAGCTCAGCATGGTTAGGTCATTATACATTATGCATACATGACACTACTCAACATGGTTAAGTAGTTATGCATGACACAAACATGTCAAACATGACACTGTTTAGTATACATAGTTTGGTAGTTATCCATGACACATGCATGACATAGCTCAGCATGGTTAGGTCATTATACATTATGCATACATGACACTACTCAACATGGTTAAGTAGTTATGCATGACACAAACATGTCAAACATGACACTGTTTAGTATACATAGTTTGGTAGTTATCCATGACACATGCATGACATAGCTCAGCATGGTTAGGTCATTATACATTATGCATACATGACACTACTCAACATGGTTAAGTAGTTATGCATGACACAAACATGTCAAACATGACACTGTTTAGTATACATAGTTTGGTAGTTATCCATGACACATGCATGACATAGCTCAGCATGGTTAGGTCATTATACATTATGTGTACATGACACTACTCAACATGGTTAAGTAGTTATGCATGACACAAACATGTCAAACATGACACTGTTTAGTATACATAGTTTGGTAGTTATCCATGACACATGCATGACATAGCTCAGCATGGTTAGGTCATTATACATTATGCATACATGACACTACTCAACATGGTTAAGTAGTTATGCATGACACAAACATGACAAACATGACACTGTTTAGTATACATAGTTTGGTAGTTATCCATGACACATGCATGACATAGCTCAGCATGGTTAGGTCATTATACATTATGCATACATGACACTACTCAACATGGTTAAGTAGTTATGCATGACACAAACATGTCAAACATGACACTGTTTAGTATACATAGTTTGGTAGTTATCCATGACACATGCATGACATAGCTCAGCATGGTTAGGTCATTATACATTATGCATACATGACACTACTCAACATGGTTAAGTAGTTATGCATGACACAAACATGTCAAACATGACACTGTTTAGTATACATAGTTTGGTAGTTATCCATGACACATGCATGACATAGCTCAGCATGGTTAGGTCATTATACATTATGCATACATGACACTACTCAACATGGTTAAGTAGTTATGCATGACACAAACATGTCAAACATGACACTGTTTAGTATACATAGTTTGGTAGTTATCCATGACACATGCATGACATAGCTCAGCATGGTTAGGTCATTATACATTATGCGTACATGACACTACTCAACATGGTTAAGTAGTTATGCATGACACAAACATGTCAAACATGACACTGTTTAGTATACATAGTTTGGTAGTTATCCATGACACATGCATGACATAGCTCAGCATGGTTAGGTCATTATACATTATGCATACATGACACTACTCAACATGGTTAAGTAGTTATGCATGACACAAACATGTCAAACATGACACTGTTTAGTATACATAGTTTGGTAGTTATCCATGACACATGCATGACATAGCTCAGCATGGTTAGGTCATTATACATTATGCATACATGACACTACTCAACATGGTTAAGTAGTTATGCATGACACAAACATGTCAAACATGACACTGTTTAGTATACATAGTTTGGTAGTTATCCATGACACATGCATGACATAGCTCAGCATGGTTAGGTCATTATACATTATGCGTACATGACACTACTCAACATGGTTAAGTAGTTATGCATGACACAAACATGTCAAACATGACACTGTTTAGTATACATAGTTTGGTAGTTATCCATGACACATGCATGACATAGCTCAGCATGGTTAGGTCATTATACATTATGCATACATGACACTACTCAACATGGTTAAGTAGTTATGCATGACACAAACATGTCAAACATGACACTGTTTAGTATACATAGTTTGGTAGTTATCCATGACACATGCATGACATAGCTCAGCATGGTTAGGTCATTATACATTATGCATACATGACACTACTCAACATGGTTAAGTAGTTATGCATGACACAAACATGTCAAACATGACACTGTTTAGTATACATAGTTTGGTAGTTATCCATGACACATGCATGACATAGCTCAGCATGGTTAGGTCATTATACATTATGCATACATGACACTACTCAACATGGTTAAGTAGTTATGCATGACACAAACATGTCAAACATGACACTGTTTAGTATACATAGTTTGGTAGTTATCCATGACACATGCATGACATAGCTCAGCATGGTTAGGTCATTATACATTATGCGTACATGACACTACTCAACATGGTTAAGTAGTTATGCATGACACAAACATGTCAAACATGACACTGTTTAGTATACATAGTTTGGTAGTTATCCATGACACATGCATGACATAGCTCAGCATGGTTAGGTCATTATACATTATGCGTACATGACACTACTCAACATGGTTAAGTAGTTATGCATGACACAAACATGTCAAACATGACACTGTTTAGTATACATAGTTTGGTAGTTATCCATGACACATGCATGACATAGCTCAGCATGGTTAGGTCATTATACATTATGCATACATGACACTACTCAACATGGTTAAGTAGTTATGCATGACACAAACATGACAAACATGACACTGTTTAGTATACATAGTTTGGTAGTTATCCATGACACATGCATGACATAGCTCAGCATGGTTAGGTCATTATACATTATGTACATGACACTACTCAACATGGTTAAGTAGTTATGCATGACACAAACATGTCAAACATGACACTGTTTAGTATACATAGTTTGGTAGTTATCCATGACACATGCATGACATAGCTCAGCATGGTTAGGTCATTATACATTATGCGTACATGACACTACTCAACATGGTTAAGTAGTTATGCATGACACAAACATGTCAAACATGACACTGTTTAGTATACATAGTTTGGTAGTTATCCATGACACATGCATGACATAGCTCAGCATGGTTAGGTCATTATACATTATGCATACATGACACTACTCAACATGGTTAAGTAGTTATGCATGACACAAACATGTCAAACATGACACTGTTTAGTATACATAGTTTGGTAGTTATCCATGACACATGCATGACATAGCTCAGCATGGTTAGGTCATTATACATTATGCGTACATGACACTACTCAACATGGTTAAGTAGTTATGCATGACACAAACATGTCAAACATGACACTGTTTAGTATACATAGTTTGGTAGTTATCCATGACACATGCATGACATAGCTCAGCATGGTTAGGTCATTATACATTATGCATACATGACACTACTCAACATGGTTAAGTAGTTATGCATGACACAAACATGTCAAACATGACACTGTTTAGTATACATAGTTTGGTAGTTATCCATGACACATGCATGACATAGCTCAGCATGGTTAGGTCATTATACATTATGCATACATGACACTACTCAACATGGTTAAGTAGTTATGCATGACACAAACATGTCAAACATGACACTGTTTAGTATACATAGTTTGGTAGTTATCCATGACACATGCATGACATAGCTCAGCATGGTTAGGTCATTATACATTATGCATACATGACACTACTCAACATGGTTAAGTAGTTATGCATGACACAAACATGTCAAACATGACACTGTTTAGTATACATAGTTTGGTAGTTATCCATGACACATGCATGACATAGCTCAGCATGGTTAGGTCATTATACATTATGCATACATGACACTACTCAACATGGTTAAGTAGTTATGCATGACACAAACATGTCAAACATGACACTGTTTAGTATACATAGTTTGGTAGTTATCCATGACACATGCATGACATAGCTCAGCATGGTTAGGTCATTATACATTATGCATACATGACACTACTCAACATGGTTAAGTAGTTATGCATGACACAAACATGACAAACATGACACTGTTTAGTATACATAGTTTGGTAGTTATCCATGACACATGCATGACATAGCTCAGCATGGTTAGGTCATTATACATTATGCATACATGACACTACTCAACATGGTTAAGTAGTTATGCATGACACAAACATGTCAAACATGACACTGTTTAGTATACATAGTTTGGTAGTTATCCATGACACATGCATGACATAGCTCAGCATGGTTAGGTCATTATACATTATGCGTACATGACACTACTCAACATGGTTAAGTAGTTATGCATGACACAAACATGTCAAACATGACACTGTTTAGTATACATAGTTTGGTAGTTATCCATGACACATGCATGACATAGCTCAGCATGGTTAGGTCATTATACATTATGCATACATGACACTACTCAACATGGTTAAGTAGTTATGCATGACACAAACATGACAAACATGACACTGTTTAGTATACATAGTTTGGTAGTTATCCATGACACATGCATGACATAGCTCAGCATGGTTAGGTCATTATACATTATGCATACATGACACTACTCAACATGGTTAAGTAGTTATGCATGACACAAACATGTCAAACATGACACTGTTTAGTATACATAGTTTGGTAGTTATCCATGACACATGCATGACATAGCTCAGCATGGTTAGGTCATTATACATTATGTGTACATGACACTACTCAACATGGTTAAGTAGTTATGCATGACACAAACATGTCAAACATGACACTGTTTAGTATACATAGTTTGGTAGTTATCCATGACACATGCATGACATAGCTCAGCATGGTTAGGTTATTATACATTATGCATACATGACACTACTCAACATGGTTAAGTAGTTATGCATGACACAAACATGTCAAACATGACACTGTTTAGTATACATAGTTTGGTAGTTATCCATGACACATGCATGACATAGCTCAGCATGGTTAGGTCATTATACATTATGCATACATGACACTACTCAACATGGTTAAGTAGTTATGCATGACACAAACATGTCAAACATGACACTGTTTAGTATACATAGTTTGGTAGTTATCCATGACACATGCATGACATAGCTCAGCATGGTTAGGTCATTATACATTATGCATACATGACACTACTCAACATGGTTAAGTAGTTATGCATGACACAAACATGTCAAACATGACACTGTTTAGTATACATAGTTTGGTAGTTATCCATGACACATGCATGACATAGCTCAGCATGGTTAGGTCATTATACATTATGCGTACATGACACTACTCAACATGGTTAAGTAGTTATGCATGACACAAACATGACAAACATGACACTGTTTAGTATACATAGTTTGGTAGTTATCCATGACACATGCATGACATAGCTCAGCATGGTTAGGTCATTATACATTATGCATACATGACACTACTCAACATGGTTAAGTAGTTATGCATGACACAAACATGTCAAACATGACACTGTTTAGTATACATAGTTTGGTAGTTATCCATGACACATGCATGACATAGCTCAGCATGGTTAGGTCATTATACATTATGCATACATGACACTACTCAACATGGTTAAGTAGTTATGCATGACACAAACATGTCAAACATGACACTGTTTAGTATACATAGTTTGGTAGTTATCCATGACACATGCATGACATAGCTCAGCATGGTTAGGTCATTATACATTATGCATACATGACACTACTCAACATGGTTAAGTAGTTATGCATGACACAAACATGTCAAACATGACACTGTTTAGTATACATAGTTTGGTAGTTATCCATGACACATGCATGACATAGCTCAGCATGGTTAGGTCATTATACATTATGCGTACATGACACTACTCAACATGGTTAAGTAGTTATGCATGACACAAACATGTCAAACATGACACTGTTTAGTATACATAGTTTGGTAGTTATCCATGACACATGCATGACATAGCTCAGCATGGTTAGGTCATTATACATTATGCATACATGACACTACTCAACATGGTTAAGTAGTTATGCATGACACAAACATGTCAAACATGACACTGTTTAGTATACATAGTTTGGTAGTTATCCATGACACATGCATGACATAGCTCAGCATGGTTAGGTCATTATACATTATGCATACATGACACTACTCAACATGGTTAAGTAGTTATGCATGACACAAACATGTCAAACATGACACTGTTTAGTATACATAGTTTGGTAGTTATCCATGACACATGCATGACATAGCTCAGCATGGTTAGGTCATTATACATTATGCATACATGACACTACTCAACATGGTTAAGTAGTTATGCATGACACAAACATGTCAAACATGACACTGTTTAGTATACATAGTTTGGTAGTTATCCATGACACATGCATGACATAGCTCAGCATGGTTAGGTCATTATACATTATGCATACATGACACTACTCAACATGGTTAAGTAGTTATGCATGACACAAACATGTCAAACATGACACTGTTTAGTATACATAGTTTGGTAGTTATCCATGACACATGCATGACATAGCTCAGCATGGTTAGGTCATTATACATTATGCATACATGACACTACTCAACATGGTTAAGTAGTTATGCATGACACAAACATGTCAAACATGACACTGTTTAGTATACATAGTTTGGTAGTTATCCATGACACATGCATGACATAGCTCAGCATGGTTAGGTCATTATACATTATGCATACATGACACTACTCAACATGGTTAAGTAGTTATGCATGACACAAACATGTCAAACATGACACTGTTTAGTATACATAGTTTGGTAGTTATCCATGACACATGCATGACATAGCTCAGCATGGTTAGGTCATTATACATTATGCATACATGACACTACTCAACATGGTTAAGTAGTTATGCATGACACAAACATGTCAAACATGACACTGTTTAGTATACATAGTTTGGTAGTTATCCATGACACATGCATGACATAGCTCAGCATGGTTAGGTCATTATACATTATGCATACATGACACTACTCAACATGGTTAAGTAGTTATGCATGACACAAACATGTCAAACATGACACTGTTTAGTATACATAGTTTGGTAGTTATCCATGACACATGCATGACATAGCTCAGCATGGTTAGGTCATTATACATTATGCATACATGACACTACTCAACATGGTTAAGTAGTTATGCATGACACAAACATGTCAAACATGACACTGTTTAGTATACATAGTTTGGTAGTTATCCATGACACATGCATGACATGGCTCAGCATGGTTAGGTCATTATACATTACATGTACATGACACTACTCAACATGGTTAAGTAGTTATGCATGACACAAACATGTCAAACATGACACTGTTTAGTATACATAGTTTGGTAGTTATCCATGACACATGCATGACATAGCTCAGCATGGTTAGGTCATTATACATTATGCATACATGACACTACTCAACATGGTTAAGTAGTTATGCATGACACAAACATGTCAAACATGACACTGTTTAGTATACATAGTTTGGTAGTTATCCATGACACATGCATGACATAGCTCAGCATGGTTAGGTCATTATACATTATGCGTACATGACACTACTCAACATGGTTAAGTAGTTATGCATGACACAAACATGTCAAACATGACACTGTTTAGTATACATAGTTTGGTAGTTATCCATGACACATGCATGACATAGCTCAGCATGGTTAGGTCATTATACATTATGCATACATGACACTACTCAACATGGTTAAGTAGTTATGCATGACACAAACATGTCAAACATGACACTGTTTAGTATACATAGTTTGGTAGTTATCCATGACACATGCATGACATAGCTCAGCATGGTTAGGTCATTATACATTATGCATACATGACACTACTCAACATGGTTAAGTAGTTATGCATGACACAAACATGTCAAACATGACACTGTTTAGTATACATAGTTTGGTAGTTATCCATGACACATGCATGACATAGCTCAGCATGGTTAGGTCAATATACATTATGCGTACATGACACTACTCAACATGGTTAAGTAGTTATGCATGACACAAACATGTCAAACATGACACTGTTTAGTATACATAGTTTGGTAGTTATCCATGACACATGCATGACATAGCTCAGCATGGATAGGTTATTATACATTATGCGCACGACACTACTCAACATTGTTAAGTAGTTGTGCATGACACAAACATGTCAAACATGACACTGTTTAGTATACATAGTTTGGTAGTTATCCATGACACATGCATGACATAGCTCAGCATGGTTAGGTCATTATACATTATGCATACATGACACTACTCAACATGGTTAAGTAGTTATGCATGACACAAACATGTCAAACATGACACTGTTTAGTATACATAGTTTGGTAGTTATCCATGACACATGCATGACATAGCTCAGCATGGTTAGGTCATTATACATTATGCGTACATGACACTACTCAACATGGTTAAGTAGTTATGCATGACACAAACATGACAAACATGACACTGTTTAGTATACATAGTTTGGTAGTTATCCATGACACATGCATGACATAGCTCAGCATGGTTAGGTCATTATACATTATGCATACATGACACTACTCAACATGGTTAAGTAGTTATGCATGACACAAACATGTCAAACATGACACTGTTTAGTATACATAGTTTGGTAGTTATCCATGACACATGCATGACATAGCTCAGCATGGTTAGGTCATTATACATTATGCATACATGACACTACTCAACATGGTTAAGTAGTTATGCATGACACAAACATGTCAAACATGACACTGTTTAGTATACATAGTTTGGTAGTTATCCATGACACATGCATGACATAGCTCAGCATGGTTAGGTCATTATACATTATGCATACATGACACTACTCAACATGGTTAAGTAGTTATGCATGACACAAACATGTCAAACATGACACTGTTTAGTATACATAGTTTGGTAGTTATCCATGACACATGCATGACATAGCTCAGCATGGTTAGGTCATTATACATTATGCGTACATGACACTACTCAACATGGTTAAGTAGTTATGCATGACACAAACATGACAAACATGACACTGTTTAGTATACATAGTTTGGTAGTTATCCATGACACATGCATGACATAGCTCAGCATGGTTAGGTCATTATACATTATGCATACATGACACTACTCAACATGGTTAAGTAGTTATGCATGACACAAACATGTCAAACATGACACTGTTTAGTATACATAGTTTGGTAGTTATCCATGACACATGCATGACATAGCTCAGCATGGTTAGGTCATTATACATTATGCATACATGACACTACTCAACATGGTTAAGTAGTTATGCATGACACAAACATGTCAAACATGACACTGTTTAGTATACATAGTTTGGTAGTTATCCATGACACATGCATGACATAGCTCAGCATGGTTAGGTCATTATACATTATGCATACATGACACTACTCAACATGGTTAAGTAGTTATGCATGACACAAACATGTCAAACATGACACTGTTTAGTATACATAGTTTGGTAGTTATCCATGACACATGCATGACATAGCTCAGCATGGTTAGGTCATTATACATTATGCGTACATGACACTACTCAACATGGTTAAGTAGTTATGCATGACACAAACATGTCAAACATGACACTGTTTAGTATACATAGTTTGGTAGTTATCCATGACACATGCATGACATAGCTCAGCATGGTTAGGTCATTATACATTATGCGTACATGACACTACTCAACATGGTTAAGTAGTTATGCATGACACAAACATGACAAACATGACACTGTTTAGTATACATAGTTTGGTAGTTATCCATGACACATGCATGACATAGCTCAGCATGGTTAGGTATTATACATTATACAAACATGACACTACTCAACATGGTTAAGTAGTTATGCATGACACAAACATGTCAAACATGACACTGTTTAGTATACATAGTTTGGTAGTTATCCATGACACATGCATGACATAGCTCAGCATGGTTAGGTCATTATACATTATGCGTACATGACACTACTCAACATGGTTAAGTAGTTATGCATGACACAAACATGTCAAACATGACACTGTTTAGTATACATAGTTTGGTAGTTATCCATGACACATGCATGACATAGCTCAGCATGGTTAGGTCATTATACATTATGCATACATGACACTACTCAACATGGTTAAGTAGTTATGCATGACACAAACATGTCAAACATGACACTGTTTAGTATACATAGTTTGGTAGTTATCCATGACACATGCATGACATAGCTCAGCATGGTTAGGTCATTATACATTATGCATACATGACACTACTCAACATGGTTAAGTAGTTATGCATGACACAAACATGTCAAACATGACACTGTTTAGTATACATAGTTTGGTAGTTATCCATGACACATGCATGACATAGCTCAGCATGGTTAGGTCATTATACATTATACATACATGACACTACTCAACATGGTTAAGTAGTTATGCATGACACAAACATGTCAAACATGACACTGTTTAGTATACATAGTTTGGTAGTTATCCATGACACATGCATGACATAGCTCAGCATGGTTAGGTCATTATACATTATGCATACATGACACTACTCAACATTGTTAAGTAGTTATGCATGACACAAACATGTCAAACATGACACTGTTTAGTATACATAGTTTGGCAGTTATCCATGACACATGCATGACATAGCTCAGCATGGTTAGGTCATTATACATTATGCGTACATGACACTACTCAACATGGTTAAGTAGTTATGCATGACACAAACATGTCAAACATGACACTGTTTAGTATACATAGTTTGGTAGTTATCCATGACACATGCATGACATAGCTCAGCATGGTTAGGTCATTATACATTATGCGTACATGACACTACTCAACATGGTTAAGTAGTTATGCATGACACAAACATGACAAACATGACACTGTTTAGTATACATAGTTTGGTAGTTATCCATGACACATGCATGACATAGCTCAGCATGGTTAGGTCATTATACATTATGCAAACATGACACTACTCAACATGGTTAAGTAGTTATGCATGACACAAACATGACAAACATGACACTGTTTAGTATACATAGTTTGGTAGTTATCCATGACACATGCATGACATAGCTCAGCATGGTTAGGTCATTATACATTATACATACATGACACTACTCAACATGGTTAAGTAGTTATGCATGACACAAACATGACAAACATGACACTGTTTAGTATACATAGTTTGGTAGTTATCCATGACACATGCATGACATAGCTCAGCATGGTTAGGTCATTATACATTATGCATACATGACACTACTCAACATGGTTAAGTAGTTATGCATGACACAAACATGACAAACATGACACTGTTTAGTATACATAGTTTGGTAGTTATCCATGACACATGCATGACATAGCTCAGCATGGTTAGGTCATTATACATTATGTACATGACACTACTCAACATGGTTAAGTAGTTATGCATGACACAAACATGTCAAACATGACACTGTTTAGTATACATAGTTTGGTAGTTATCCATGACACATGCATGACATAGCTCAGCATGGTTAGGTCATTATACATTATGCATACATGACACTACTCAACATGGTTAAGTAGTTATGCATGACACAAACATATCAAACATGACACTGTTTAGTATACATAGTTTGGTAGTTATCCATGACACATGCATGACATAGCTCAGCATGGTTAGGTCATTATACATTATGCATACATGACACTACTCAACATGGTTAAGTAGTTATGCATGACACAAACATGTCAAACATGACACTGTTTAGTATACATAGTTTGGTAGTTATCCATGACACATGCATGACATAGCTCAGCATGGTTAGGTCATTATACATTATGCGTACATGACACTACTCAACATGGTTAAGTAGTTGTGCATTACACAAACATGTCAAACATGACACTGTTTAGTAAACATATTTTGGTAGTTATCCATGACACATGCCTGACATTGCTCAGCATGGTTAGGTCATTATACATTATGCGTACATGACACTACTCAACATGGTTAAGTAGTTATGCATGACACAAACATGACAAACATGACACTGTTTAGTATACATAGTTTGGTAGGTATCCATGACACATGCATGACATAGCTCAGCATGGTTAGGTCATTATACATTATGCTTACATGACACTACTCAACATGGTTAAGTAGTTATGCATGACACAAACATGACAAACATGACACTGTTTAGTATACATAGTTTGGTAGTTATCCATGACACATGGATGACATAGCTCAGCATGGTTAGGTCATTATACATTATGCGTACATGACACTACTCAACATGGTTAAGTAGTTATGCATGACACAAACATGACAAACATGACACTGTTTAGTATACATAGTTTGGTAGTTATCCATGACACATGCATGACATAGCTCAGCAAGGTTAGGTCATTATACATTATGTGTACACTACACTACTCAACATGGTTAAGTAGTTATGCATGACACAAACATGACAGACATGACACTGTTTAGTATACATAGTTTGGCAGTTATCCATGACACATGCATGACATAGCTCAGCATGGTTAGGTCATTATACATTATGCGTACATGACACTACTCAACATGGTTAAGTAGTTATGCATGACACAAACATGACAAACATGACACTGTTTAGTATACATAGTTTGGTCGTTATCTTTGACACATGCATAATACTGCTCTGTATGGTTAAGTATTTTTGCAAAGCACATCACATGTGTTACCTAGTCAATTGTCTATGACACATGTAATAGTCAGCTTTCCATGATGCATACATGCACTGGTCAGCATGACCTAGTTATCCATGACCCATTTGTGGCATTGCTCATCCTCTAATAGTTTCATTGACATATACATAACACTCCTCATCATGGTTAACTAGTTATCCATAACACTGCTATGCATGTTTAGGAAGTTATTCATGGCACCAACCTAACACCACTCAGCATGGTTAGGTACATATGCATGACACATAAATGATACTGGTCAGCATGGTTTGATAGTTATGTGTGACACTGCTCAACATGGTTAGGTAGTTACCATGGCACCTACTTAACACTGCTCAGCATGGTTATATACATATGCATGACACATAAATGATACTGGTCAGCATGGTTTGATAGTTATGTGTAACACTGATCAACATAGTTAGGTAGTTACCATGACACGTACTTAACACTGCTCAGCATGGTTAGGTATATATGCATGACACAGAAATAATACTGGTCTGCATGGTTTGATATTTATGTGTGACACTGCTCAACATGTTAGGTAGTTACCATGGCACCTACTTAACACTGCTTAGCATGGTTAGGTACATATGCATGACACATATATGATACTGGTAAGCATGGTTTGATACTTATGGTTAGGTAGTCATCCATGGCACCTACTTAACACTGCTCAGCATGGTTAGGTACATATGCATGGCATAGATACTGGTCAGCATGGTTAGATAGTTATGATTAGGTAGTTATCCATGGCACCTAGGTAACACTGCTCAGCATGGTTAGGTACATATGCATGACACATAAATCATACTGGTCAGCATGGTTTGATAGTTATGTGTGTCACTGTTCAACATGGTTAGGTAGTTATGCAAAATGTGTTCATCCTTCTACGTGGGGAAGACGAATCGCCCACTACGTGATAGGATAAGGGAACACATTTATAATATTAGAAAAAATAACATGCAGAATGCACTAGCTAAGCATACTGTCTTACACAGCATTTACTATGAATTTCAGTTTAGGGTATTAGAAGTGATTGAGCCTAATATAAGAGGGGGCAATATAGTGACATATACCGAAGAAAAAGAAAATAACTGGATCATTCTATTGAAAGCAGACAGAGGTTCAGGACTAAATGATAAGGTATCAATCAAACCTGTGCTTAGGCAACATAGACATATCAAATAAATCTAGGCTTTTTAAGATTTATAATAAGCACATATGCATATGCATATACATATGTCAGCCCACCTGTTTTAAAAATATATATTTGTGTTTTTATATGTAGTTTTGTATATATTTTAAGTGTATTTTATTGGTTATATGTTTTAGATATTTAGAAAGTTATGATATGATGATTCTATAATTTATATGATATATTTAGAAAAGTAGTTAGAAAGAAATACGTATATATATATATATATATATATATATATATATATATATATATATATATATATATATATATATATATATATATATATATATACATATATATATATATATATATATATATATATATATATATATATATTTTTTTTTTTTTTAAGTGCACGATGTGATCCATGCATTGCTGCTTTAAATGTAAAATGAACTAACTAATGTATTTTAATGATTGGTTCATTTGAATGCATCAAATGTGTCACTACAGTATTTAAGCAGTCTGTATAAATGTGTATATGTGATCTGATGAAGCTACCATATAGCGAAAGCGCTTATCAACTGTTTCTATAATAAATTATTCAGTTTTAAATACTAGAATTGAGCCTTACTTTGCTCTTGTTCAACGTTTTATTTATTCCTGCATAAGTTTTGTTTTTTACAAGAGCATTTGCCTGCTTGAACAGTACCTTGGGTTATTGGAAACTTTGCTTGTATTTTTACTGCTCATAACGGAGTAAGGAGTCTCATTTGCGTTATACTGTTGGCATTATTCAAACTGTCATGCTATTTTCCTGGAAAGCATCAAGATGTCTAATATCGAATTAGACTATGTGCCCAGAAGTGAACACTGGGGCAAGGGAACTCTTGAAACCAGGTTCCATAAATATTTAAATGAAATTTCTAATCCTTCCTGGTTTGCGTTTGAGGAGGCAAACCTAACTGACGTCAATGGAGCGACTGTGAACATGCAAGCTCTGCATCAAGCACTGGATGAAATGGAGAAAGAATTCTTTAAACTAAAACGTTTACAGGCACAACGCGTCCATTTCCAGTATTGTCTAGACCATCGCATTGTGCCTCGTGGCTTAAGAGTGTTTTGTATGCCTAGCCAGGGTGATAAGTTTCCAGAACTCTTAGCGCGCTGGCAACGAATTAATTTAGAAACCAGCCTTGAGTACCTAAAACTTTTAATTGATTATTTTAGTCCTGAGGAGAAAAGGTTGATTACTACGATTAACTCTAAGCAAAAACAACTATTTAATGACTTTCCTGAGACTATTGTTTATCCACTTTTTGAAATCTTACTTGACTGTGTTTCTGCTTATGACCGCAAACTATTACAGCAAAAAAGAAATAAAGTGATACGTGATTTGAATGATTTTAGATCAGGCCAAGTCTTTATTTGGCCGATACATGGCAATAGTAGATCTGCCCCTAATGTGTATGAGGGCCAAAGAATTGACAATAATGTTCATGCCGTGCAACCTAACAAAAGGAATGGAATTAATGGACTTTTGGAAATTTTAATAGTAATAAGGATACAGTTTGTACTTTAAACATGTCTAATAGTTTGGACATACCTAGTAATGTGAATGAAAATGTTACAGAGACTACTAATACAAACTCTGTTGTACAATCTAATATTAGAGAAGAACAAACATCTGACATTGTAATTAAAGATAATGTAGATAATGTAATAGTTGATGAACTTTGTAATGACTTAAATGATTCAAATGATGTGATTAGAATAGTACATTCAAGTGTACAAGAGGATGTTAATTTATATCCTGAAGTTAGTATTGTTAAGAATAAACCTGTAACTACTAAAGAACCAGTGGTAAGGCCAAAGGTAAAAAATATTAACCAACATAATTTAGATGCTGATTTAACTTTTCCCTTACCTGTACACATGGACAAGGGCCCAAGGAGGTCACGTTCCATGAGCAGAGGGAGACAAAAAAGAAAACTATGAGGAGATTCTCTGCACCACACCACTTTAAAGAAAATGTGGATAAATAAAAATTAGTTCACAATATATCTTCTGTTGAACTAACTGATTCTGATATTTCTTTATTAAGTAAGGGTTTAAACTTTATTCCTAAGACAACTGGCTGCCTTACTGACACTATCACTGATTTGAGAATCTTTTGTAGAAACATAATGCTTAAATATAATTTTAGGGATAGAGACAGAACTATCAAAGAAGGTTTTGTGTTTAAAAATCTCAGTGACTATGTACCACTAAACCATCCTTTGGTGGAAGCTTTTATGAAAGTAACTGAAGAAGAGCTACATAATTATTATGAAACCAAGAAATTTAATAGACTTAAAAGATCAGATAATTTAACATATAATGAAAGAAAAAGTTTGAATAATCTGCAATTAAATAAAAACATTATTATTAGACCAGCAGATAAGGGTTCTGGTGTTGTTGTGTTGGATAGTGAACATTACATGAGCATTATGTATACTATGTTAGAAGATAAATATTATGGCATTATTAATGAGCATGATGTTTATGAAATTTGTAATTATGTGCATTCTACTCTTATGGACATCTATAAGAGCAAGTTGATTGAGAAAAATGTCTTCGAATATCTTATTATTGAAAAACCAATGGTACCTTTAATATATGGACTTCCTAAATTACATAAAATCTTATATAACCCACCAATGAGACCAATTGTATCTGGAAGGGGGTGGGTTACTGAACACCTATCAGTGTTTATAGAGAAACACTTGAGACCTGTTTTAAACAACAATAAATCTGTTTTATGTGACACTAAGCAATTTTTAGTGGACCTTTATGAATGTGTTACATACTATGATCACATTGATGCTTGTTATTTTGTTACTTTGGACGTACAGTCCTTATTCACGGTAATTCCTAATGAGTTAGGTCTAACATATGTTACGAATTACCTTAAAGAATATAGTAACTACTCTGAAGTACTAATAGATTTGATAGTCCACTTTCTTGAACTTGTTCTCTACAATAACATATTTATGTTTGGTGACAGAATTTATAAACAACATGAAGGCGTAGCTATGGGCACTCCTTATGCCAATAGCTACGCCAACATGTTTTTAGCATTTTGGGAACTAGAAGTCCTATTGAAAGAACAATTATTCAAAGAACATGTCATATTTTTTCGTAGATTTGTAGATGATGTCTTTTTTCTATGGAATGGTACAATAGATGACCTTGAGAAACTACTTGATATTATGAATAATTTGACAAACTGTTTAAAATTTACCATGCAGTATTCCTATGATAGGGTAGTATTTTTAGATGTCTTTATAGAAAGGTTGCATAATGGACTTATTAATACAGGAGTATATCAGAAACCATGCCATAGTAACATGTTGCTACATAGGTCCAGCATGCACCCACCACACATTTTTAGAAATATAATTAAAGGACAGACTTTAAGATGCTCTAGATTGAATCCATCAGAGACAGGCTTAGAGAATGACCTGTCATGTCTATGGAACAGACTAATAGATAGAGGTTATAAAATTAGCGAAGTTGATCAATATACTAGTCAAGTATATGATTTACATGATGCTAAAGGTAGACCTTATTTTGGTCCAACACAAAATATTATCAGAACTAATGTATCACTGACACCGTCGAATGTAAAGTTTGCAACTAGTTATACGACAGATCTTTTTGAAGTCAAAAGAATTATTGGTAAACACTGGGATATACTTAAAGTAGATGAAAACATTCATGAGATTGTTGGTGAAGAACCTTCTTTTTTATACAGAAATAGAAACAATTTAAAAGACTTCTATGCTATTCCAAGAGAGATAAACATTCTACCAATTCAGGACATACAGAACAATGTGGGCACTGTAATTTCTGCTGCTATATTGATAGTAACACAGTTTTTAATCATCCAGACAATGGTAAAATATTCCACATTACAGCCTGTGCAAACTGTATGACCCCTAAAGTTGTCTATTTGGCAGTATGCAAATGTGTTCATCCTTCATGGGGGAAGGCAGATCGCCCACTACGTGATAGGATAAGGGAACACATTTATAATATTAGAAAAAATAATATGCAGAATGCACTAGCTAAGCATACTGTCTTACACAGCATTTACCATGAATTTCAGTTTAGGGTATTAGAAGTGATTGAGCCTAATATAAGAGGGGGCAATATAGTGACATATACCGAAGAAAAAGAAAATAACTGGATCATTCTATTGAAAGCAGACAGAGGTTCAGGACTAAATGATAAGGTATCAATCAAACCTGTGCTTAGGCAACGTAGACATATCAAATAAATCTAGGCTTTTTAAGATTTATAATAAGCACATATGCATATGCATATACATATGTCAGCCCACCTGTTTTAAAAATATATATTTGTGTTTTTATATGTAGTTTTGTATATATTTTAAGTGTATTTTATTGGTTATATGTTTTAGATATTTAGAAAGTTATGATATGATGATTCTATAATTTATGATATGATATATTTAGAAAAGTAGTTAGAAAGAAATACGTGTATATATAAATATATTTTTTAAAGTGCACTATGTGATCCATGCATTGCTGCTTTAAATGTAAAATGAACTAACTAATGTATTTTAATGATTGGTTCATTTGAATGCATCGAATGTGTCAATACAGTATTTAAGCAGTCTGTATAAATGTGTATATGTGATCTGATGAAGTTACCATATAGCGAAAGCACTTAACTGTTTCTATAATAAATTATTCAGTTTTAAATACAAGAATTGATCCTTACTTTGCTCTTGTTCAATGTTTTATTTATTCCTGCATAAGTTTTGTTTTTTACAAGAGCATTTGCCTGCTTGAGCAGTACCTTGGATTATTGGCTACTGGTCAGCATGGTTTAATAGTTATGTGTGATGCTGCTCAACACGGTTAGGTTGTTACCATGACACCTACTTAACACTGCTCAGCATGGTAAGGTACATATGCATGACACATAAATGATACTGGTCGCATGGCACTGCTTAATGTGGTAGGTAGTTACCATTGCACCTACTTAACAATGCTCATCTTGGTTAGGTAAAAATGCATGACACATAAATGATACTGGTAAGCATGGTTTTATAGTGATGTGTGACACAGCTCAACAGGGTTAGGTTGTTACCATGACACCAACTTGACACTACTCTCTGTCATCAGGAAGTTATACATGGCTAATACATAACTGCTCAGTATGGTAGGAAACATATGCATGACACATAAATGATACTCCTCAGCATGGTTAGGTAGTAACTATGGCATCTACTTCACACTGCACAGCACGGTTAGGTACATATGCATGACACACAAATGATACTGGTCAGCGTGGCCTGATAGTTATGGTTAGGTTGTTATTCATGGCACCTACTTAACACACTGCTCAGCATGGTTAGGTACATATGCATGACACAGATACTTGTCAGCATGGTTTGACAGTTATGGTTAGGTAGTTAATCCATGGCACCTACTTAACACTCCTCAGCATAGTTAGGTATATATGCATGACCCATAGATGATACTGGTCAGCATGGTTTGATAGTTATGTGTGACACTGCTCAACATGGTTAGGTAGCTACCATGGCACCCACTTAACAGTGCTCAGCATGGTTAGCTACATCTGCTTGACACATAAATGATACTGGTCAGCATGGTTTTATAGTTATGCTAGTACAGCTCAACATGGTTAGTAAGTTATCATGGCATCTACTGAGCACTGCTCAGCATCGTTAAGTACATATGCATGACACATAAATGATACTGGTCAGCACAGTTTGATAGTTATGGTTAGGTAGTTATCCATGTCACCTACTTAACAATGCTAGCTTGGTTAGATACATATCCATGACATATAAATTATACCAGTCAGCATGATTTGATAGTTATGTGTGAAACTGCTCAACATGGTTAGGTAGTTATCCATGGCACCTACTTAGCACTGCTCAGCATGGTTAGGTACATATGCATGACACCTAAATGATACTGGTCAGCATGGTATGAGAGTTATGTTTAGGTAGTTATCCTTGGCACCTACTAAACACTGCTAAGCATGGTTAAGTACATATGCATGACACATAAATGATATTGGTCTGCATGGATTGATAGTTATGTTTGACACATCTCAACATGATTGGGTAGTTACCATGGCACCTACTTAACACTGCTCAGCATGGGTAGGTACATATGCTTGACACATAAATGATACAGGTCAGCACGGATTGATAGTTATGTGTGACACTGCTCAACATGGTTAGGTAGTTATCCAAGGCACCTACTTATCATTACTCATCATGGTTAGCTACATATGCATGACACATATATGATACTGGTCAGCATGCTTTGATAGTTATGTTTGCACTGGTCAACAAGGTTAGGGAGTTACCATGGCACCTACATAACACTGCTCAGCATGGTTAGGTACATATGCATGACACATAAATGATACTGGTCAGCATGGTTTGATAGTTATGGTTAGGTAGATATCCATGGCACCTACATAACACTGCTTAGCATGGTTAGGTACATATGCGTAACACATTAACGATACTGGTCAGTGTGGTTTGATTGTTATGTGTGACACTGCTCAACATGGTTAGGTAGTTATCCATGGCACCTACTTAACACTGCTCAGTATGGTCAGTTACATATGCAAGACAAATAAATGACACTGGTCAACATGGTTTGATAGTTATGGTTAAGTAGTTATCCATGCCACACACTTTACACTGCTCAGCATGATTAGGTACATATGCATGACCCAGAAATGATACTGGTCAGCATAGTTTGATAGTTATGTGTGACACTTCTCAACATGGTTAGGTTGTTACCATGGCACATACTTAACACTGCTCAGCATGGTTAGGTACGTATGCATGACACACAAATGATACTGGTCAGCATGGTTGGAATGTTATGGTTAGGTAGTTATCCATGGCACTTACTTAACACTGCTCAGCATGGTTTGGTACATATGAATGACACATAAATGATACTGGCCAGAATGGTTTGATAGTGATGTTTAGGTAGTTATCCATGGCACCTACTTAACACTGCTCAGCATGGTTAGGTACATATGCATGACACATAAAGTATACTGGTCAGCATGGTTTGATAGTTATGTGTGACACTGTTCAACATGTTAGGTAATAAACCATGGCACATACGTAACACTGGTTAGTATGGCTAGGTACATATGCATGAGAAATAAATGACACTGGTCAGCATGGTTTGATAGTTTTTTGTGACACTGCCCAACATGGTTAGGTAGTTACCAGGGATCCTACTTAACACTGCTCAGCATGGTTAGGTACAATGCATGACACATGAATGATACTGGTCAGCATTGTTTGATTGTTATGTGTGACACTGCTCAATATGGTTAGGTAGTAACCATGGCACCAACTTAACACTTCTCAGCATGGTTAAGTAGGTGTTATAGTTAGCTAGTTATCCATGACACCTACTTAACACTGCTTAGCATGATTAGGCACATATACATGACACATACATGATACTGGTCATCATGGTTTGATACTTATGGTTAGGTAGTCATCCATGGCACCTACTTTGCTCAGCATGGTTCGGTACATATGCATGACACAGAAACTGGTCAGCATGGTTAGATAATTAGGATTAGGTAGTCATCCATGGCAGCTATGTAACACTGTTCAGCATGGTTAGGTACAAATGCATGACACATAAATGATAATGGTCAGCATGGTTTGATTGTTATGTGTGACACTGCTCAACATGGTTAGGTAGTAACCATGGCACCAACTTAACACTGCTCAGCATGGTTAGGTAGATATGCATGACACATAAATGGTACTGGTCAGCATGGTTTGATAGTTATGTGTGACACTGCTCAACATGGATAGGTAGCTACCATGGCACCAACTTAACACTGCTCAGCATGGTTAGGTACATATGCATGACTCACAAATGACTCTGGTCAGCATGATTTGATAGTTATGTATGACACTGCTCGACATGGTTAGGTAGTGACCATGTCATCTTCTTAACTCTGTTCAGCATGGTTAGGTACATATGCATGACACATAAATGATACTGGTATGCATAATTTGATAGTTATGTTTGACACTTGTCAACATCATTAGGTAGTTACCATGGCACCTTCTTTTCACTGCTCAGCATGGTTAGGTACATATCCATGACACATAAATGATACTGGTCAGCATGGTTTGATAGTTAAGTGTGACCCTGCTCAACATCTTTAGGTAGTTACCATGGCACCTTCTTAACTCTGTTCAGCATGGTTAGGTACATATGCGTGATACATAAATGATACTAGTCAGCATGGTTTGATAGTTAAGTGTGACCCTGCTCAACATCTTTAGGTAGTTACCATGGCACCTTCTTATCACTGCTCAGCATGGTTATTTACAAATGCATGACACATAAATGATACTGGTCAGCATGGTTTGATAGTTATGTGTGCATTGCTCAACATGGTTAGTTTGTTACCATGGCACCTACTTAACACTGCTCAGCATGGATAGGTACCTATGCATGATACATAAATGATACAGGTCAGCATGGATTGATAGTCATCTGTGACACTGCTAAACATGGTTAGGTAGATGCCATGGCACCTACATAACACTGCTCAGCATGGTTAGGTACATATGCATGATACATAAATGATACTGGTCAGCATGGTTTGATAGTTAAGTGTGACCCTGCTCAACATCTTTAGGTAGTTACCATGGCACCTTCTTATCACTGCTCAGCATGGTTATTTACAAATGCATGACACATAAATGATACTGGTCAGCATGGTTTGATAGTTATGTGTGCATTGCTCAACATGGTTAGGTTGTTACCATGGCACATACTTACCACTGCTCAGCATGGTTAGGTACATATGCATGACTCACAAACGACTCTGGTCAGCATGATTTGATAGTTATGTATGACACTGCTCGACATGGTTAGGTAGTGAACATGTCACCTTCTTAACTCTGTTCAGCATGGTTAGGTACATATGCATGATACATAAATGATACTGGTCAGCATGGTTTGATAGTTAAGTGTGACCCTGCTCAACATCTTTAGGTAGTTACCATGGCACCTTCTTATCACTGCTCAGCATGGTTAGGTACATATGCATGACACATAAATGATACTGGTCAGCATGGTTTGATAGTTAAGTGTGACCCTGCTCAACATCTTTAGGTAGTTACCATGGCACCTTCTTAACTCTGTTCAGCATGGTTAGGTACATATGCGTGATACATAAATGATACTAGTCAGCATGGTTTGATAGTTAAGTGTGACCCTGCTCAACATCTTTAGGTAGTTACCATGGCACCTTCTTATCACTGCTCAGCATGGTTATTTACAAATGCATGACACATAAATGATACAGCTCAGCATGGTTTGATAGTTATGGTTAGGTAGTTATCCATGGCACTTACTTAACACTTCTCAGCATGGTTTGGTACATATGCATGACACCTAAATGATACTGGCCAGAATGGTTTGATAGTTAAGGTTAGGTAATTATCCATGTCACCTACTTAACACTGCTCAGCATGGTTAGGTACATATGCATGACACCTAAGTGATACTGGTCAGCATGGTTTGATACATAGTTATCAAACCATGCTGACCAGTATCATTTAGGTAGATATACATGACACCTGAATGATACTGGTCAGCATGGTTTGATAGTTATGTATGACACTGCTCAACATGGTTAGGTAGTTACCATGGCACCTACTTAACACTGCTCAGCATGGTTAGTACATATGCATGACACATACATGATACTGGTCAGCATGGTTTTATAGTTATGTTTGTACTGCTCAACATGGTTAGGTAGTTACCATGGCACCTACTGAACACTGCTCAGCATGGTTTGATAGTTATGGTTAGGTAGTTATCCATGGCAACTACTTATTACTGCTCAGCTTGGTTAGGTACATATGCATGACATATAAATTATACTGGTCAGCATGGTTTGATAACTGTGTTTCACACTTCTCAACATGGTTAGGTAATTTTCCATGGCACTTACTTAGCACTGCTCAGCATGGTTAGGTACATATGCATGACACCTAAATGATACTGTTCAGCATGATATGAGAGTTATGTTTAGGTAGTTATCCTTGAAACCTACTAAACACTGCTCAGCATGGTTAATTACATATGCATGGCACATAAATGATATTGGTCAGCATGGTTTGATAGTTATGTGTGACACTGCTGAACATGGTTAGGTAGTTACCATTGCACATACCTAATACTGCTCAGTATGGTTAGGTACATATATATGACACATAAATGATACTGGTTAGCATGATTTGATAGTTATGTGCGACACTGCTCAACATGGTTAGGTGGTTACCATGGCAAATACTTAACAGTGCTCAGCATGTTTAGTAATATATACATCAGACATAGATGTAGGTAGTAAACCATGGCACATACGTAACACTGGTTAGTATGGCTAGGTACATATGCATGACAAATAAATGATACTGGTCAGCATGGTTTGATAGATATGTGGGACACTGCTCAACATGATTCGGTAGTTACCATGGCACCTACTTAACACTGCTCAGCATGGTAAGGTACTGGGCGGTGCAGTGGTGCAGCAGTTAATGCTGTCGCCTCACAGCTAGAGGCTCTCCAGTTCGATTCTTGGCTGGGGTGCCTTCTGTGTGGAGTTTGCATGTTCTCCCTGCGTTCGCGTGGGTTTCCTCCGGGTACTCCGGTTTCCTCCCACTTCCTCAAGACATGCTTCTGGAGCATTTCTCCCTGGGCCTCCACTGAAAACAGGATCTGTGGAACCTAGTTGGACTTTCCCAGTCAACAAATGTTAAATAAATAAATAAATATGCATGACACATACATGATACTGGTCAACATGGTTTTATAGTTATGCTAGTACTGCTCAACATAGTTAGGAAGTTACCATGGCATCAACTGAACACTGCTCAGCATGGTTAAGTACATATGCATGACACATAAATGATACTGGTCAGCATAGTTTGATAGTTATGGTTATGTAGTTATCCATGGCACCTACTTAACAATGTTAGCTTGGTTAGGTACATATGCATGACATATAAATTATACTGATCAGCATGGTTTGATAGTTGTGTGTGACACTGCTCAACATGGTTAGGTCATTTTCCATGGCACCTACTTAACACTGCTCAGCATGGTTAGGTACATATGCATGACACATAAATGATATTGGTCAGCATGGTTTGATAGTTATGTGTGACACTGCTGAACATGGTTAGGTAGTTACCATTGCACCTATTTAATACTGTTCAGTATGGTTAGGTACATAGGTATGACACATAAATGATACTGGTCAGCATGGTTTGATAATTATGTGTGACACTGCTCAACATAGTTAGGTGGTTACCATGGCAACTACTTAACACTGCTCAGCATGTTTAGTAACATATACATCACACATAGATGATACTTGTCAGCATGTTTTGATAATGTGCAACACTGCTCAACATCGTAAGGTAGTTACCATGGCAACAACTTAACACTGATCAGCATGGTTAGGTACATATGAAACACACATAAATTATACTGGTCAGCATGGTTTGATAGTTATATTTGCACTGCTCAACATGGTTAGGTAGTTACCATGGCACCTAGTTAACACTGCTCAGCATGGGTAGGTACATATGCATGACAAATAAATGATACTGGTCAGCATGTTTTAATAGGTATTGTTAGGCAGTTATCCATAGCACCTACTTAACACTGCTCAGCATGGTTAGGTACATATGCATGATACATAAATGATACTGGTCAGCATGGTTTGATAGTTATGTGTGACACTGCTCAACATGGTTAGGTAGTTATCCATAGCACCTACTTAACACTGCTCAGCATGGTTTGGTACATATGCATGAAACATAAATTATACTGCTCAGCATGGTTTGATAGTTATGGTTAGGTAGATATCCATGGACGTACTTAACACTGCTCAGCTTGGTTAGGTTCATATGCATGACACATAAATGATATTGGTCTGCATGGATTGATAGTTCTGTTTGACACATCTGAACATGATTGGGTAGTTACCATGGCACCTACTTAACACTGCCTAGCATGGTTAGGTACATATACTTGACACATAAATGATACAGGTCAGCATGGATTGATAGTTATGTGTGACACTGCTAAACATTGTTAGGTAGTTACCATGGCACCTACATAACACTGCTCAGCATGGTTAGGTACATATGCATGACACATAACTGATACTGATCAGCATGGTTTGATAGTTATGTGTGATACTGCTCAACATGGTTATGTAGTCACAATGGCACCTACTTAACATTACTCATCATGGTTAGCTACATATGCATGACACATAACTGATACTGGTCAGCATGGTTTGATAGTTATGGTTAGGTAGATATCCATGGCACCGACATAACACTGCTCAGGATGGTTAAGTACATATGCATGACACCTAAATGATACTGGTCAGCATGGTTTGATACATAGCTGTCAAACCATGCTGACCAGTATCATTTAGGTGCATATGCATGACACGTAAATGATACTGGTCAGCATGGTTTGATAGCTATGTATGAGACTGCTCAATATGGTTAGGTAGTTACCATGGCACCTGTATAACACTGGTCAGCATGGTTAGGTACATATACATGACACATTAATGATAATGGTCAGCATAGTTTCATAGTTATGTTTGTACTGCTCAACAGGGGTTGGTAGTTACCATGGCACCTGCTTAACACTGCTCAGCATGGTTAAGTACATATGCATGACACATAAATGATACTGGTCAGCATGGTTTGATAGTTATGGTTAGGTAGTTATCCATGGCACCTACTTATTACTGCTCAGCTTGGTTAGGTACATATGCATGACATATAAATTATACTGGTCAGCATGGTTTGATAGCTGTGTGTCACACTGCTCAACATGGTTAGGTCGTTTTCCATGGCACCTACTTAGCACTGCTCAGCATGTTTAGGTACATATGCATGACACCTAAATGATACTGTTCAGCATGGTATGAGAGTTATGTTTAGGTAGTTATCCATGGAACCTACTAAACACTGCTCACCATGGTTAATTACATATGCATGACACATAAATGATATTGGTCAGCATGGTTTGATAGTTATGTGTGACACTGCTGAACATGGTTAGGTAGTTACCATTGCACATACCTAATACTGCTCAGTATGGTTAGGTACATATGTATGACACATAAATGATACTGGTTAGCATGATTTGATAGTTATGTGTGACACTGCTCAACATGGTTAGGTGGTTACCATGGCAACTACTTAACAGTGCTCAGCATTTTTGGTAACATATACATCACACATAGATGATACTGGTCAGCATGGTTTGATAGTTATGTGTAACACTGCTCAACATGGTTAGGTAGTTACCATGGCACCAACTTTACACTGATCAGCATGGTTAGGTACATATGCTTGACACATAAATGATACAGGTCAGCATGGATTGATAGTTATGTGTGACACTGCTAAACATGGTTAGGTAGTTACCATGGCACCTATTTAACACTGGTCAGCATGGTTAGGTACATATGCATGACACATACATGATACTGGTCAGCATGGTTTTATAGTTATGTTTATACTGCTCAACATGGTTAGGTAGTTACCATGGCACCTACTAAACACTGCTCAGCATGGTTAAGTACATATGCATGACACATAAATGATACTGGTCAGCATGGTTTGATAGTTATGGTTAGGTAGTTATCCATGGCACCTACTTATTACTGCTCAGCTTGGTTAGGTACATATGCATGACATATAAATTATACTGGTCAGCATGGTTTGATAGCTGTGTGTCACACTGCTCAACATGGTTAGGTCATTTTCCATGGCACCTACTTAGCACTGCTCAGCATGGTTAGGTACATATGCATGACACCTAAATGATACTGTTCTGCATGGTATGAGAGTTATGTTTAGGTAGTTATCCTTGGAACCTACTAAACACTGCTCAGCATGGTTAATTACATATGCATGACACATAAATGGTATTGGTCAGCATGGTTTGATAGTTATGTGTGACACTGCTGAACATGGTTAGGTAGTTACCATTGCACGTACCTAATACTCCTCAGTATGGTTAGGTACATATGTATGACACATACATGATACTGATTAGCATGATTTGATAGTTATGTGTGACACTGCTCAACATGGTTAGGTGGTTACCATGGCAACTACTTAACAGTGCTCAGCATGTTTGGTAACATATACATCACACATAGATGATACTGGTCAGCACAGTTTGATAGTTATGTGTAACACTGCTCAACATGGTTAGGTAGTTACCATGGCACCAACTTTACACTGATCAGCATGGTTAGGTACATATGCTTGACACATAAATGATACAGGTCAGCATGTATTGATAGTTATGTGTGACACTGCTAAACATGGTCAGGTAGTTACCATGGCACCTACATAACAATGCTCAGCATGGTTAGGTACATATCCATGACACATAAATGATACTGGTCAGCATGCTTTGATAGTTATGTTTGCACTGGTCAACATGGTTAGAGAGTTACCATGGCACCTACTTAACACTGCTCAGTATGGTTAGGTACATATGCATGACACATAAATGATACAGGTCAGCATGGTTTGATAGTTATGGTTAGGTAGATATCCATGGGGCTGACATAACACTGCTTAGCATGGTTAGGTAAATATGCATAACACATTAATGATACTGGTCAGCATGGTTTTATTGTTATGTGTGACACTGCTCAACATGGTTAGGTAGTTATCCATGGCACATACTTAACACTGCTCAGCATGGTTAGTTACATATGCAGGACAAATAAATGATACTGGTCAGCATGATTTGATAGTTATGGTTAGTTAGTTATCTATGCCACACACTTTACACTGTTCAGCATGGTTAGGTACATATGCATTACACAGATACTGGTCAGCATGGTTTGATAGTTATGGTTAGGTAGATATCCATGGCACCAACATAACACTGCTTAGCATGGTTAAGTACATATGCATAACACATTAATGATACTGGTCAGCATGGATGATTATTATGTGTGACACTGCTCAACATGGTTAGGTAGTTATCCATGGCACCTACTTAACACTGCTCAGCATGGTTAAGTACATATGCATGACACCTAAATGATACTGGTCAGCATGGTATGAGAGTTAAATTAGGTAGTTATCCTTGGCACCTACTAAACACTGCTCAGCATGGTTAGGTACATATGCATGACACATAAAATGATATTGGTCAGCATGGTTTGATAGTTATGTGTGACACTGCTGAACATGGTTAGGTAGTTACCATTGCACCTACTTAATACTGCTCAGTATGGTTAGGTACATAGGTATGACACATAAATGATACTGTTCAGCGTGGTTTGATAGTTATGTGTGACACTGCTCAACATAGTTAGGTGGTTACCATGGCAATTACTTAACTCTGCTCAGCATGTTTAGTAACAAATACATCACACATAGACGATACTGGTCAGCATGGTTTGATAGTTATTTGTAAAACTGCTCAACATCTTAATCTAGTTACCATGGCAACAACTTAACACTGATCAGTATGGTTAGATACATCAAACACTGAACACGAACTAATTCCCAAAAGGCAGCAGGAAAAAAGTTGCAGAAGCACCAAAGCCCAATAAACTTCTTCTTAAAAGTCTTGGAATAAAAAATACTTCTCCGTTGATAAAGAACAAACCTTTAATGCGAACCAACAGTTAAAAATGCACGGCAGGTAAAACACTTCTTGGTAGTAAAATCCAAAGAAAAACAAGGAATAAATCAAGCGCTTTCACCCGTTCCTATGACGGGCTTTTTCAAGATAAACTACCAACATTTCTTTGCTTGCTTAAAAACAATGCTAAAAACCCAATTAATCAATTAAAACAATTATAACACTCCAATTAGGTCATTTATTAAATAGTACTTCATTACTGTTTTAAGGAGAATCACTACTATAAGTATTTAGTTCGCGTGAATTTTCATCAGAAAGTTATTTTGAAGTACTTTTACCATACTAAATTCTGTTCACTGTTATTTGTACCTGTGAACCAGTAATATTATGTGAAACAATGTGCTAAAACTAACATTTACTGCTTTGGTTACTGTTAAGGTTCTTCTACAAGTGCTTGTATCTAAATAAAAAGTTTTGTTGTGTAAAAGCACCTCCGCTGTCATGTTTTCCACAGCGGATAGAATTAAACCGAGGAAGTAAATGTTAGGTCTTGTATAGATCTAGATACCATTAATCCTTATTTTACACTCTGTGTGTTTTATTACCCATTATTACCAAAAAATCTGTCAATGTGTTAAGTATATCCTTCTCTATGGTTATCATATATGATACCGTATACACGATCGCTAACCACCTAATGTTTATTCGTGCGTGCTGTTGTCATCAAAAGAATTTAATGTGTTTTTGAGTGTTGGTATGTTAAATTGATGGTTGTTATTCCTTAACATTCTCACTGCTGGGTCTTCGTAGAGTGAATAAAAACTTTAAATTAACAATTCTTACTCAATCGGACCATTTATTATTCGTCTTGCAGGGAAGACAGATGACGGTTCTGGTGTTTTTAATTAATGCTTCAGTATTATAATGTTATTTTGACAGTAAGCAACCTTAGCTTAAAAAATCTATTAAAACTTGTACTAAAAGTTCTAAAAAGTGTCCATTAAATGCAATGTTATTTATGTATCTACGAACATGCACGTAGGTAGAACAGTATTATTATATTAGTTAAATTGCAACTACATTAAATACATTGTTACTAATAGATACATAAATAAATAAATAAATAAATAAATAAATAAATATATAAATATATATAAATATATAAATATACAAATATATAAATATATGTAAATGTATATTGGATGTCTGTTAAATACCTAAAAAATGTACTTATATTTGAAATAACCATAAACACTAAGAGTGTTAACTGTGGGTGTTTTCTACTATTTAAATATTTTATCAATAAATTATTATTTCATTTAAAATTAATTAGGAATGAGTCTATGATTAAGTAATTAATGACAAATAAAATAATGTTATGAATACATTCAAAATAAAATGTGAGAGTGTGCTCTTAATTAGTAAAAAGTTATTAGTGCAAAAATTTTTATCCTAAAGTGCACCTAGCATATTAATTAAAAGACTTTGGCCCACCTATTAAACATACACTATTGTGTTAAAATTGAGTTGAACTTCTTCTATGAAATCAATATATCAGTTAAAATACATAAATATATACTTAAATCCCTTTATTTCTTACTAAAAGTTATTAAAATATTAAAATACTCATAGTTGTTACTTGTCAAAACTCAATATATGAATTGTTTAAAATGTTGTAAATTTTTAGTTATAATTTTGCCCTTCTTAATTTGAGGAGGCTTGAAATACTAATAGCTTCATTGAGTCCTGGGGGTTTTGATGCATTTAATCTAAGTTGCCAATTCAATTCTTTAAATTCAATAGTAGTTCACTGTTCAGCATGGTTAGGTACATATGCATGACACAGATACTGGTCAGCATGGTTTGATAGTTATGGTTAGGTAGTTATCCATGGCACCTACTTAATACTGTTCAGCATGGTTAGGTACATTACATGACCCAAAAATGATACTGGTCAGCATAGTTTGATAGTTATATGTGACACTTCTCAACATGGTAGGTTGTTACCATGGCACATTCTTAACACTGCTCAGCATGGTTTGGTACGTATGCATGACACACAAATTATACTGGTCAGCATGGTTGGAATGTTATGGTTAGGTAGTTATCCATGGCACTTACTTAACACTGCTCTACATGGTTTGATACATATGAATGGCACATAAATGATACTGGCCAGAATGGTTTGATAGCGATGTTTAGGTAGTTATCCATGGC
>NC_056735.1:105488949-105533949 GCF_019279795.1 Protopterus annectens
GCATATGGCATATGTTTGAGCCCTTTGATCCTCTTGTTGAGGTACTTTTGGGGTCTTTCCAGTTGCTGCAGGTGTCTGGTAAGGTACATCCCAAAAGGGGCATTGTACTCAATTATAGGCCTAATGAGGGATGAGTAAAGAGGCACGATGACCTCCCCTGATCTAGATGTGAATCCCTTCATGATTAGGTGGGCTATATAAAATGTTTTTCTAACCACTTTGGCCATGTGGTTGTCAAATGAGAGATTGCTATCAACTTGGGTCCCCAGGTCCCTAATTACTTCTTCTGTACTTAATGGATTACCACCTATGTGATAATTTGTTGGCACTTTGTTTTTGCCAAAGGGGATGACTATACACTTTTTGGCATTCAGCTTGAGGCCATGGCTCTGGCACCAATTGTCTGTTTCTATGAGGCCCTTTTGCAGGATGCTTGTGTCGGCTGGAGAGTCAATTATGGCACCCAGTTTGCAGTCATCTGCGAACTTGGTCAGCCACAGTCCTTGCATGTTGGCCTGTACCTCCGAGAAATATATACCGAACAAGAGAGGTCCCAGGACTGAGCCTTGTGGGACACCACTTGTAACTGGTTTGGAGTCTGACATGGCTCCAGCAATTCTAACCATGTGGGTTCTGTCCTTGAGCCAGTTTGCAATCCATCTAGTGACATAGGGGTTTATATTTAAGCTGGTGAGCTTATCTATAATGCCCGAGTGGGATATTGTATCGAAGGCTTTTGCGAGGTCCAGGTAGGCTGTGTGGACCACCTTCCCCTCGTCAATGGCCCTGGTGACTGTTTCAAAGAAATCAACCAGGTTTAAGAGGCAGGATCTGCTCTTAACAAAGCCGAACTGGGAAGGATCCAGTGTCTGTAGGTCCCCAATACTTTTATTTATAAATTATACAGCTCAGCATGGTTGGAATGTTATGGTTAGGTAGTTATCCATGGCACTTACTTAACACTTCTCAACATGGTTTGGTACATATGCATGACACATAAATGATACTGGCCAGAATGGTTTGATAGTTAAGGTTAGGTAGTTATCCATGTCACCTACTTAACACTGCTCAGCATGTTTAGGTACATATGCATGACACCTAAATGATACTGGTCAGCATGGTTTGATACATAGCTATCAAACCATGCTGACCAGTATCAATTAGGTACATATGCATGACACCTAAATGATACTGGTCAGCATAGTTTGATAACTATGTATGACACTGCTCAAAATGGTTAGGTAGTTACCATGGCACCTACTTAACACTGCTCAGCATGGTTAGGTACATATGCATGACACATAAATGATACTGGTCAGCATGGTTTGATAGTTATGGTTAGGTGGTTATCCATTGCACCTACTTATTACTGCTCAGCTTGGTTAGGTACATATGCATGACATATAAATTACACTGGTCATCATGGTTTCATAGCTGTGTGTCACACTGCTCAACATGGTTAGGTCGTTTTCCATGGCACCTACTTAGCACTGCTCAGCATGGTTCAGTACATATGCATGACACCTAAATGATACTGCTCAGCATGGTGTGAGAGTTATGTTTAGGTAGTTATCCTTGGAACCTACTAAACACTGTTCAGCATGGTTATTTACATAAGCATGACACATAAATGACATTGGTCAGCATGGTTTGATAGTTATGTGTGACACTGCTGAACATGGTTAGGTAGTTACCATTTCACATACCTAATACTGCTCAGTATGGTTAGGTACATATGTATGTCACATAAATGATACTGGTTAGCATGATTTGATAGTTATGTGTGACACTGCTGAACATGGTTAGGTGGTTACAATGGCAACTACTTAACAGTGCTCAGCATGTTTGGTAACATATACATCACACATAGATGATACTGGTCAGCATGGTTTGATAGTTATGTGCAACACTGCTCAACATGGGTTAGGTAGTTACCATGGCACCAACTTTACACTGATCAGCATGGTTAGGTACATATGTTTGACACATACATGATACAGGTCAGCATGGATTGATAGTTATGTGAGACACTGCTCAACATGTTTAGGTAATTACCATGGCACCTACTTAACACTGCACAGCTTGGTTAGGTGCATATGCTTGACTCATAAATGATACAGGTCAGCATGGATTGATGGTTATGTGTGACACTGCTAAACATGGTTAGGTAGATACCATGGCACCTACATAACACTGCTCAGCATGGTTAGGTACATATGCATGACACATAAATGATACTAGTCAGCATGGTTTGATAGTTATGGTTGGGTAGATATCCATGGCACCGACATAACACTGTTTAGCATGGTTAGGTACATATGCATAACACATTAACGATACTGGTCAGCATGGTTTGATTATGTGTGACAATGCTCAACATGGTTAGGTAGTTATCCATGGCACCTACTTAACACTGTGCAGCATGATTAGTTACATATGCAGGACAAATAAATGATACTGATCAGCATGGTTTGATAGTTATGGTTAGATAGTTATCCATGCCACACACTTTACACTGCTCAGCATTGTTAGGTACAAATGCATGACACAGATACTGGTCAGCATGGCTTGATAGTTATGGTTAAGTAGTTATCCATGGGACCGACATAACACTGCTCAGCATGGTTAGGTACATTGCATGACCCAGAAATGATACTCGACAGCATAGTTTGATAGTTATGTGCGACACTTCTCAACATGGTTAGGTTGTTACCATGGCACATACTTAACACTGCTCAGCATGGTTAGGTACGTATGCATGACACACAAATGATACTGGTCAACATGGTTGGAATGTTATGGTTAGGTAGTTATCCATTGCACTTACTTAACACTGCTCAGCATGGTTTGGTACATATGAATGACACATAAATGATACTGGCCAGAATGGTTTGATAGTGATGTTTAGGTAGTTATCCATGGCACCTACTTAACACTGCTCAGTGTGGTTAGGTACATATGCATGACACATAAATTATACTGGTCAGCATGGTTTGATAGCTATGTTTGACACTGCTAAACATGTTAGGTAGTAAACCATGGCACATACATAACACTGGTTAGTATGGCTAGGTAAATATGCATGACAAATAAATGATACTGGTCAGCATGGTTTGATAATTTTTTGTGACACTGCCCAACATGGTTAGGTATTTACCACGGAACCTACTTAACACTGCTCACCATGGGTAGGTGCAATGCATGACACATAAATTATACTGGTCAGCATGGTTTGATTGTTATGGTTAGCTAGTTATCCATGACACCTACATAACACTGCTTAGCATGATTAGGCACATATACATGACACATAAATGATTCTGGTCAGCATGGCTTGATACTTATGGTTAGGTAGTCATCCATGGCATCTACTTTGCTCAGCATGGTTAGGTACATATGCATGACACAGAAATTGGTCAGCATGGTTAGATAATTAGGATTAGGTAGTCATCCATGGCAGCTATGCAACACTGTTCAGCATGGTTATGTACAAATGCATGACACATAAATGATAATGGTTAGCATGGTTTGATTGTTATGTGTGACACTGCTCAACATGGTTATGTAGTAACCATGGCACCAACTTAACACTGCTCAGTATGGTTAGGTAGATATGCATGACACATAACTGATACTGGTCAGCATGGTTTGATAGTTATGGTTAGGTAGATATCCATGACACCTACTTAACACTGCTCAGCATGGTTAGGTACATATGCAAGACACATAAATGATACTGGTCAGCATGGTTTGATAGTTATGTGTGACATTGCTAAACATTGTTAGGTAGTTACCATGGCACCTACATAACACTGCTCAGCATGGTTAGGTACATATGCATGACACATAACTGATACTGGTCAGCATGGTTTAACAGTTATGTGTGACACTGCTCAACATGGTTATGTAGTTACAATGGCACTTACTTAACATTACTCATCATGGTTAGCTACATATGCATGACACATAACTGATACTGGTCAGCATGGTTTGATAGTTATGGTTAGGTAGATATCCATGACACCTACTTAACACTGCTCAGCATGGTTAGGCACATATGCTTGACACATAAATGATACAAGTCAGAATGGATTGATAGTTACGTGTGACATTGCTAAACATTGTTAGGTAGTTACCATGGCACCTACATAACACTGCTCAGCATGGTTAGGTACATATGCGTGACACATAACTGATACTGGTCAGCATGGTTTAACAGTTATGTGTGACACTGCTCAACATGGTTATGTAGTTACAATGGCACTTACTTAACATTACTCATCATGGTTAGCTACGTATGCATGACACATAACTGATACTGGTCAGCATGGTTTGATAGATATGGTTAGATAGATATCCATGACACCTACTTAACACTGCTCAGCATGGTTAGGTACATATGCATGACACATAAATGATACTGGTCAGCATGGTTTGATAGTTATGGTTAGGTAGATATCCATGGCACCTTCATAACACTGCTTAGCATGGTTATGTACATATGCGTAACACACTAACGATACTGGTCAGCATGGTTTGATAGTTATGTGTGACACTGCTCAACATGGTTAGGTAGTTATCCATGGCACCTACTTAACACTGCTCAGCATGGTTAGGTACATATGCATGACATATAAATGATACTGGTCAGCATGGTTTGATAGTTATGGTTATGCTCAGCATGGTTGACACAGATACTGGTCAGCATGGTTTGATAGTTATGGTTAGGTAGTTATCCATGGCACCTACTTAACACTGCTCAGCATGGTTAGGTACATTGCATGACCCAGAAATGATACTGGTCATCATAGTTTGATAGTTATGTGTGACACTTCTCAACATGGTTAGGTTGTTACTATGGCAAATACTTAACAGTGCTCAGCATGGTTAGTTATGTATGCATGACACACAAATGATACTGGTCAGCATGGTTGGAATGTTATGGTTAGGTAGTTATCCAAGGCACTTACTTAACACTGCTCAGCATGGTTTGATACATATGAGTGACACATAAATGATACTGGCCAGCATGGTTTGATAGTTATGTGACACTGCTCAACATGAATAGTTAGCTACCATGGCACCAATTTAACACTGCTCCGCATGGTTAGGTACATATGCATGACTCACAAATGACTCTGGTCAGCATGATTTGATAGTTATGTATGACACTGCTCGACATGGTTAGGTAGTTACCATGTCACCTTCTTAACTCTGTTCGCATGATTAGGTACATATGCAAGATACATAAATGATACTGGTCAGCATGGTTTGATAGTTAAGTGTGACCCTGCTCAACATCTTTAGGTAGTTACCATGGCACCATCGTATCACTTCTCTGCATGGTTATTTACAAATGCATGACACATAAATGATACTGGTCAGCATGGTTTGATAGTTATGTGTGCATTGCTCAACATGGTTAGGTTGTTACCATGGCACATACGTACCACTGTTAAGCATGGTTAGGTACGTATGTATGACACACAAATGATACAGCTCAGCATGGTTGGAATGTTATGGTTAGGTAGTTATCCATGGCACTTACTTAACACTTTTCAGCATGGCTTGGTACATATGCATGACACATAAATGATACGGGCCAGAATGGTCTGATAGTTAAGGTTAGGTAGTTATCCATGTCACCTACTTAACACTGCTCAGCATGGCTAGGTACATATGCATGACACCTAAATGATACTGGTCAGCATGGTTTGATACATAGCTATCAAACTATCTTGACCAGTATCATTTAGGTATATATGTATGACACCTAAATGATACTGGTCAGCATGGTTTGATAGCTATGTATGACACTGCTCAAGATGGTTTTGTAGTTACCATGGCACCTACTTAACACTGGTCAGCATGGTTAGGTACATCTGCATGACACATACATGATACTGGTCAGCATGGTTTGATAGTTAGGTAGTTATCCATGGCACCTACTTGTTACTGCTCAGCTTGGTCAGGTACATATGCATGGCATATAAATTATATTGGTCAGCATGGTTTGATAACTGTGTGTCACACTGCTCAACATGGTTAGGTCATTTTCCATGGCACCTAGTTAGCACTGCTTAGCATGGTTAGGTGCATATGCATGACACCTAAATGATACTGTTCAGCAAGGTATGAGAGTTATGTTTAGGTAGTTATCCTTGGAACCTACTAAACACTGCTCAGCATAGTTAATTACATATGCATGACACATAAATGATATTGGTCAGCATGGTTTGATAGTTATGTGTGACACTGCTGAACATGGTTAGGTAGTTACCATTGCACATATCTAATACTGTTCAGTATCGTTAGGTACATATGCTTGACACATAAATGATATTGGTCTGCATGGATTGATAGTTATGTTTGACACATCTCAACATGATTGGGTAGTTACCATGGCACCTACTTAACACTGCTCAGCATGGTTAGGTACATATGCTTGACACATAAATGATACAGGTCAGCATGGATTGATAGTTATGTGTGACACTGCTAAGCATTGTTAGATAGTTACCATGGCACCTACATAACACTGCTCAGCATGGTTAGGTACATATGCAGGACACATAAATGATATTGGTCAGCATGGTTTGATAGTTATAGTTAGGTAGATATACAATGCACCTACATAACACTTCTTAGCATGGTTAGGTTCATATGCATAACACATAAACGATACTGGTCAGCATTGTTTGATAGTTATGTGTGACACTGCTCAACATGGTTAGGTAGTTATCCATGGCACCTACTTAACACTGCTCAGCATGGTTAGTTACATATGCAGGACAAATAAATGATACTGGTCAGCATGGTTTGATAGTTATGGTTAGGTAGTTATCCATGCCATGCACTTTACACTGCTCAGCATGGTTAGGTACATATGCATGACACAGATACTGGTCAGCATGGTTTGATAGTTATGGTTAGGTAGTTATCCATGGCACCTACTTAACACTGCTCAGCATGGTTAGGTACATATGCATGACCCAGAAATGATACTGGTCAGCATAGTTTGATAGCTATGTGTGACACTTCTCAACATGGTTAGGTTGTTACCATGGTACATTCTTAACTCTGCTCAGCATGGTTAGGTACATATGCATAACACATACATGATACTGGCCAGAATGGTTTGATACAGATATTTATGTAGTTACCAATGGCACCAACTTAACACTGCTCAGCGTGGTTAGGTACATATGCATGACACTTAAATGATACTGGTCAGCATGGTTTGATAACTATATATGACACTGTTAAACATGGTTAGGTAGTTGCCATGGCACCTACTTAACACACTGCTCAGCATGGTTAGGTACATATGCATGACACATAAATTATACTGGTCAGCATGGTTTGATAGTTATGTGTGACACTGCTCAACATGTTAGGTAGTAAACCATGGCACATACTTAACACTGGTTAGTATGGCTAGGTACATATGCATGAAAAATAAATGATACTGGTCAGAATGGTTTGATTGTTATGGTTAGCTAGTTATCCATGACACCTATTTAGCACTGCTTATCATGGTTAGGCACATACGCATGCCACATAAATGATACTGGTCAGCATGGTTTTATACTTATGGTTAGGTAGTCATCCATGGCACCTACTTTGCTCAGCATGGTACTGTACATATGCATGACACAGAAACTGGTCAGCATAGTTAGATAGTTAGGATTAGGTAGTCATCCATGGCAGCTAAGTAACACTATTCAGCATGGTTAGGTACAAATGCATGACACATAAATTATACTGGTCAGCATGATTTGATTTTTATGTGTGACACTGCTCAACATGGTTAGGTAGTAACCATGGCACCAACTTAACACTGCTCAGCATGGTTAGGTAGATATGTATGACACATAAATGGTACAGGTCAGCATGGTTTGATAGTTATGTGTGACACTGCTCAACATGGATTGGTAGTTACCATGGCACCAACTTAACACTGCTAAGCTTGGTTAGGTACATATGCATGACTCACAAATGACACGCGCCAGCATGATTTGATAGTTATATATGACACTGCTCGACATAGATAGGCAGTTACCATGTCACCTTCTTAACTCTGTTCAGCATGGTTAGGTACATATGCATGATACATAAATGATACTGGTCAGCATGGTTTGATAGTTAAGTGCGACCCTGCTCGACATCTTTAGGTAGTTACCATGGCACCATCTTATCACTGCTCAGCATGGTTGGGTACAAATATGTGACACATAAATGATACTGGTCAGCATGGTTTGATAGTTATGTGTGCATCATTTCTCAACATGATTAGGTTGTTACCATGGCACATACTTACCACTGCTCAGCATGGTTAGGTACAAATATATGACACATACATGATACTGGCCAACATGGTTTGATAGTTATGTGTGCACTGCTCAACATGGTTAGGTTGTTACCGTGGCACATACTTGCCACTGCTCAGCATGGTTAGGTACGTATGCATGACACACAAATGATACAGCTCAGCATGGTTGGAATGTTATCGTTAGGTAGTTATCCATGGCACTTACTTAACATTTCTCAGCATGGTTTGGTACATATGCATGACACATAAATGATACTGGCCAGAATGGTTTGATAGTTAAGGTTAGTTAGTTATCCATGTCACCTACATAACACTGCTCAGCATGGTTAGGTTCATATACATGGCACCTAAATGATAGTGGTCAGAATGGTTTGATAGCTATGTATGACACTGCTTAACATGGTTAGGTAGTTACCATGGCACCTACTTAACACTGCTCAGCATGGTTAGGCACATATGCATGACACATAAATGATACTTGTCAGCATGGTTTGATAGTTATGTGTGACACTGCTCAACATGTTAGGTAGTTATTCATGGCACCTACTTAACACTGCTCAGTATGTTTAGGTGCATATGCATGACAAATAAATGATACTGGTCAACATGGTTTGATAGTTTTGTGTGACACTGCTCAACATAGTTAGGTAGTTACCAGGGAACATACTTGTCACTGCTCAGCATGGTTAGGTACAAATGTATGACATATAAATTAAACTGGTCAGCATGCTTTGATTGTTATGGTTAGCAAGTTATCCATGGCACCTACTTAACACTGCTTAGCTTGGTTTGGTACATATGCATGACACATAAATAATACGTGGTCAGCATGGTTTGATAATTATGGTTAGGTAGTCATCCATGGCACTTATTTAAAACTGCTCAGCATGGTTCGGTAAATATGCATGACATAAAAACTGGTCAGCATGGTCAGATATTTATGATTAGGTAGTTATCCATGGCACATATTAACACTGTTCAGCAAGGTTAGCTACAAATGCATGAAACATAAATGATACTGGTCAGCATGATTTGATTGTTATGTGTGACATTGCTCAACATGGTTAGGTAGTAACCATGGCACCAACTTAATACTGCTCAGCATGGATAGGTACATATGCATGACTCACAAATGATACTGGTCAACATGGTCTGATAGTTATCTGTGACACTGCTCAACATGGTTAGGTAGTTACCATGTCACCTACTTAACTCTGCTCAGCATGGTTAGGTACATATGCATGATACATAAACTATACTGGTCAGCATGGTTTGATAGATATCTGTGACACTGCTCAACATGGTTAGGTACTTATCATGGCACCTACTTAACAATGCTCAGCATGGTTAGGTATATATGCATGACACATAAATGATACTGGTCTGCATGGTTTTATGGTTATGTGTGACACTGCTCAACATGGTTCCTAGTTTGCAGTCATATGCAAATTTAGTTAGCCAAAGACCTTCTATGTTAGCCTGTACTTCAGTGCAGTAGATACTTCAGTGCAGTAGATACCAAACAGAAGAGGACCCAGGACTGAACCCCTTGGTACTCCACTTGTAACTGGTCTGAAGTCTGATTTGGAGTCTGCTACTTTCACAGTTTGGGTTCTGTCAGTAAGCCAGTTGGCAACCCATCTTGTGACATAGGGATTTATACCTAGTTTAGTGAGTTTATCTATAATTCCAGAGTGGGGGATGGTGTCAAACGCCTTGGTGAGATCTATAGAGGCTGTGTGAACCACCTTACCCTCATCTATGGCTTTGGTAACTGCTTCAAAGAAGTCTGTCAGGTTTAGGAGACATGATCTGCCTTTTACATACCCGAACTGTGTGGGGTTCCGATTTTGGAGATCTCCAATTTCTTTGTTTATGAATTCCATGATGATATGTTCCATGACCTTGCAGACCAGGCTCATCAGGCTAATGGGGAGGTAGTTCCTGGGCTCTGTTGTGGCCCCCCCTTTGTGGAGTGGAATAACTTTCACGGTGCGCCATTCATTGGGCACAAAGCCAGAGGTGAGGCTATGATTAAACATGATACTTAGGTGGGGTGCCAGTACATTCTGTAGTTCATGTATAAGGCAGCCTGGGATGTTCTCAGGTCCCATGTATGCTGTGTTCTTGGCTTTGGAGAGTGAGGTTTTTACCTTTGCAGCCGTGATTACAGGAACTTTGCATTCTTCTGTTATAAAGATGGGCCCTTTAGGGTGTGAGAGGGGGGGTAAAGTTAGCACTGAACCTATCTGCCAGGATGTTGGCAATATCAGTTGATTCTGTATATTTAGTGTCATTATGCTGTAACTCAGAGCTGATCTGAGTGTTGCCATTGAGATTATTGACAAGCTATAGAATGCTTTGTGGTTGTCTTTAGAATCAGTGGCAATTTTGTTTTCATAACTAGCTTTGGAGGATTTTATGAGGGATCTCAGCATCTTACTGAGGCTGACCAGGGAGTTCCTCCAATCATGGGATTTTACTGTTTTTTGCAACAGTTTCTTTCTTCTGTTGTAGAGTTTGTTTATGGCAGAAGACCACCAGATTGGCTTCCTTTTTTGGAGGATAGCATCTTGGTTCTGTTAGAGATAGCATGATCCATGCACTTGTGTAAGTGCTTATAAAGTGTATTTGTGTAGGATTCAGCAGTCATACCTCTATTGTCCATCTGCATGGGTGTCGTAAAGTTTGCCACTTCTGTCTTAAGAAGTGTGAAGTTAGCTTTGGAGAAATTTTTAAGGGTTGTTTTCCTAAGGGGGTGAGTGCAGGATGTGGATGTCTAGAGTGATTAGCTTGTGGTCAGATCTGACCAACGAGGAGCTAACCTCTGGTGTGGAACACCGGTCGCCCATGTTGGTGATGACCAGGTCTAGAATATTGCTGCCCCTGATGGGGGTGTGGATAAGTTGATCCAAGGCATTGGAATTGATGAATTCCAGAAAACGTTGAGCAATAAAGTTGATACACAAGTAGTTTTCCCAGTTAATGATGGAGTAGTTGAAATCACCCATTAATAGGGTATTAGGTTCTACCTTAATATTTTCCAGTGTATCAAGAAAAGAGGAGTGAGAATCCTGGGGCATGATGGGGGTTCTGTAGCAAGCTACAATCTGGATTGTGGTTTTGCCCAGAGTTAGTTGAACTTGGATAATCTCGGATGCATTATGCTGAGCAACTAGCTTGGAGGTGTGGATATCATTAATGAATATGGACACGCCTCCACCTTTAGTGTTTCGGTCCAGGTTTGGTGGCCAAAAGGTGTGGTATGACTTATAGCCTGGTAATGCAGGGGTACTCCCTGGAGCTTTGAACCAGGTCTCTGTTACTGCACAGATGTCAATGTTCTCCATTTTAAGGAGTGCCTCGAGTGAGAGCATTTTGAGGTTTTAGACTTCGAGCATTAAGTAGCATTACCGTCAGAATTTGTTTGCTTGTACCTGTTACGGTGGTGAATTTGTCATTTGAACCTTGCCTAAAAAATGCACTATAGGGGTGGCAAGAGCCTTTGTCAGTATCCAGAATCCCAAGGGTGACAGGTGGAGGCCATCTCTGGCAAAGCAGCATGGTCTGTCGATCATGTCATCCCAGGCAGACAGATACTGGATTCCCTTAGAATGACACCAGAAGCTTAGCCAATTGTTAAAGTCAATCATTTTGTCCTTGTACTGTGGTATCATTCTTGGTGATGGCAGGATGCTACTCAGGCCTAGGGTCATACCTGCCTGGGCGACAAGATCAGAGATCTCCTCCATGTCTCTTTTCATATAGTCCAGGGAGGTACGTCTCAGGTCATTCACACCAACATGGACAATGACATAGTCATATTTGTACTTGTGGAGTGACCTGAGTGCATGCATTATGTGGCAGATCCTGGCACCTGACAAGAGTGTAATATCAGTGTGCCTGACTATAGAGTCACCTATAACTAGAGTGTTGGGTACATTATGCCTTATGGGCTGTAGTTGTGTGGCACACTGAGTATGTGAGCTATGTGTCATTTGGTTTGTGTGGGGGTGGAGGTTGCTTGCATTTCTGCTTTGGAGGTCTCAGATGTTTGTGCAGATTTTTACTGAGAGCCTCCATGAATGTAGGTGTGTGTTTTGTGCTTCTGTGTGTGTTTTGGTGGTGTAGGTTTTGAGAGACTATGTGATGAGTGTGGTGCAGTACAAGTGTTTACCTTCTCCTCTTGACTGTCTGGACCAGTCTTCAGTGAAAAGAGCTTTGCTTCCAGTTTGGCTATATAAGTGCATCTCTCACAGGTTGTAGTGTTGGGTGGTAGGAGGAGAGGGTTGTCTGTGTACACGAGGCAATTGCTGCATTGTGCCAAGATGCCCAGATTCATCAGGTTGACAGGAGAAAACACCGGGAGCTGACCTTTAGACATGTCTGGGTAGGTGCTTATTTATTAAGTACTAAAAATTGTTTTCCTCTAGACAAGTGAGGAAAGTTGAGTGCTGTAGTAATTTGTAGCTTATTTAGTGCTTACAATGAGTTCTGAATAAGTGCTGAGCTCAAAAAAAACAGATTTGAGTGCTAAAACTAAAAAGCTGGCTAGTTGCAAGGGAAAATTTGAAGAGCAGACATTATGGTGCCAGGAATAGTTTAACCCTAGTTAAGTAAGGGGGGGGGGGCTCAGGAGCTTACAAACAGTCCTGGATACAGAAAATCTGTATCTGGACAAGATTTGTTACAGGACACGGGGGAAGCAAGCTTAGAATTTTTTTCAGTACATTTTTTTTCAGTAGAGTGGAAATGGAGAAAGCTGGAGCAGAAGTTAATTCAAGGTTAATAATCAGAGTGGGTTGGCCTTCACAAATGTTCTCTATTAGATTGAATGAACCAATGGCACTAGACTGGGAGGAGTGTCACAGATCAAATATACAGTATATGCGGGCAGCTGCAAAGCCACCAAGTATAACAACACCACAACACTAGGGAGGGTGGGTGAGGAAACTATTACAGTTCCTAGCTATAGCACTAAATGAAAGTTTTAAATAGATCAAGGAGCTAGCAGACTCTAGAGAATGCTTTTAACTGTAAACAGACTAGATTAAAACACAGAAACCTCAAAAAAAAATCAAAAATGCACAGACTAGATTAGAACACAGAAACCTCAAAAAATCAAAAATGCACAGAAAAGCTCAGATAGAGGACTCACAAACAGAAAATGCAACTCTCAGTATGAAAAAGCAGTTTAGAGTTAAGTAATTCAGTAAGCATGCAATTAGAGTAATGAAACAGTATCTAGCAAAGAAAAATACAGTTAAAACAGTATAAAACAGTACATAAATTTAGCAGTAAAAAAAAGCTTTATGGCAGTGCAAAATGTAGTAGATTAACTGTATAGCACAATTATTAGCATTTCAGAAATGCAGTTCAGTGAAATAACTGTAAGAAATAACTTATCCTGCACTTGAAATCTTGAGGAATTTCCACTTAGTTTCAGTAATGAAATGCCATCCACAGCCTGATAAATACAATGTTTCATATTTGGGCAAATAACTTTGCAAGGGAACATGTCAGTGTGTCATGTAATACCTCATTTTGAAGACAGTGTTTCTCCTTACAACATGGTAAAAGAGCTGGGTCTGTATGTTGTACACATGTACAGATATCAAAGTTTGTTTCAGACTTAGGTTATGGAAATTATGATTTTTTTTCATATTTTGGTAAATAACTTTGCAAGGGAACATGTCAATGTGCTAAGTAATACCTCATTTTGAAGACAGCATTGATAGTTCCAACATGGTAAAAGAAATGTGCCTGTATGTTGTACACATGTACAGATATCAACATTTGTTTTGGACTTAGGTAATAGAAATTATGATTTTCTTTTCATATTTTGGTAAATAACTTTGCAAGGGAACATGTCAGTATGACACATAATACCTCATTTTGAAGACAATGTTACTCCTTACAACATGGTAAAAGAACTGGGTCGGTGTGTTGTACACATGTACAGATATCAAAGTTTGTTTTGGACATAGATTATGGAAATTATGATTTTTTTTCATATTTGGGCAAATAACTTTGCAAGGGAACATGTCAGTGTGCCATGTAATACCTTTGTTTGAAGACAGTGTTACTCCTTACAACATGATAAAAGAACTGGGTCTGTATGTTGCACACATGTACAGATATCAAAGTTTGTTTTGGACTTAGGTTATGGAAATTATGATTTTTTTTCATATTTTGGTAAATAACTTTGTAAGGGAGCATTTGTCACCTCACAGTCAGACGCTGTCCAGTTTGATTCTCAGTTAGAGCGTCTTCTTCATGGAGCCATGTGTGAATGGGCGTACCTTTGTTGAAGGTTGTGTGTCAGGGCTGGTAACTCGACACGTAAAAATCAACTATCAATCATTAGCGGACCGGAGTTTTGCTGTGGCGACCCCTAACCGGGAAAAAGCCGAAAGACACAACAACAACAACTTTGCAAGGGAGCATCTGAATATACTAATTAATACTTCATTTTGAAGACAGTATTCATAGTTCCAACATGATAAAAGAACTGTGCCTGTATGTTGTACATGAGTGCAGACATCAAAGTTTGTTTCGGACTTAGGTTATGACAATAATGATTTTTTTTTTAAATTTTGGTAAATAACTTTGCAAGGGAGCATGTCAGTGTGCCAAGTAATACTTCATTTTGAAGACAGTGTTACTCCTTACAACATGATAAAAGAACTGTGTCTGTGCACTGCACACATGTACAGATATCAGAGTTTGTTAAGTTGTGTAGGATTATGAAAATGATGCATTTCCAATACTTCTCATTATTATGCCTATATCTTTGCGAGGGAGCATGGTGATGACACAAATGATGCTTCATTTTGAAGCTTACATTGAGACACACAAGTTCTATACTGATATGTAGTCTTTCTCTGTTACAGGTGATGAGATATTTTGCTTTGTTTATTTATCAATTATGAGAAATATTATATTAATCATATTTCTGTGAATATCTCCATAAAGGAGCATGGCACAGTAATGGCTAAGGTATCATTTTAAAGCTGACATTCATACAAGCAAATTAAATACAAATTGTATGGGTCTGCATAGTACATTAACTATGATATTGTGCTTTGCTTTTCCAAAAAGGTAAAAAATATGCACAATATTAGCATTCCTTGCCAAATAGTTAATGATGATTTTAATATGCAATATCAACATTTACACTGTTAGAAAGGTCAATGTCTGCTGAACAACTTTCATATTTACATTTTTAGTCTAGCTCTTATAGTTAAAGAGTTATGAACATTTCTTTTCTGTATAGTATTAGAAATGGATTTTCTGAAAATGAGCTCAGGCTGCACTATTGTTTCTATGGTGGAATTAAGCAGGCAGCTTTTTCTGAGCTCCTCCAGAGTGAATGAGTTAATGGAAGTTCTACATTTTGAACAAGATAAAGTTAATACTTCAGGTCAATTGGTTGAAATTATATTATACGATTATATATTTTTAAAAGGGCATTTTTTTCAGCAGAAGACTGTCATAGCTATGAAGCAGCCTGTGGGCCTTTATATGCAAATATTATTAAGGCAGCATGGGGCATAATTATGTTTTTAATAGTGAATTCAGAGCATCATGGATCATGCACATATGCTTTTTGGATGAGATCTTTGTAGCAAGGACAGACAGAACAAATAGAATACAAACAATTCTGGAAAAACGAAGTCAGCTTAAACCCAGTAGCAAATTATGAGACTCCACAAGTTGTTTTCAAAAGATGAATTAGTGATGTATCTACACTGTTTACAACAGTGGCAAGAAAAGGTGCCTTTAGTTTGTATGACACCCATTCTATTTGTAGTACATCTGTTTTCCTTTTTCTCAAGTATACTTTTTAGATTAACTACTTTTTTGAAAGTGAACATTGGTTTAATGCCTAAAATGTTCGCTAAATCTTGGTTACCCAAGATAATCTTCCAGTTATTTACAATAATGTCTTTAATAATACCTTACAGGAATTTCATGACTTTGTTCATTATTTGAACAACACTACAAATTGTCTAACATTCACTGTTGGTGAATTTGGAACTAACGTCAATTTTTTGGATTTACATTTAAGTTATGACAATGTACTTAAAAAATTTTCAAGTTCCATATATAGAAAACCTACATTTGCAAATCAGTATTTGCACAAAAACAGTATACACCCTTACCACATGAAGAAAGGGGTTATAAAGGGTCAATACATTCATCTAAGCAGGTTGACATCTGACAATGAGATTTTTTTGAGTGAAACAAATAATCTAAGGGGATTTTTTGTCAATAGAGGTTATAAGTTGGCATGGTTAAAAACAATAGAAAGAGAAGTAACATTTCTTCGTGAGACCACAGCAAGGCCGATTTTAACAGTAGGGTCACTGGTCACAGAAGTAACAACTAAGAACAATAAGGAATTTAGTGGTTCCTTTTTGCTACTCATTTCTAATGAGATGTGGCTTATTAAAGACATTATTGTAAATAACTGGAAGATTATCTTGGGTAACCAAGATTTAGCGAACATTTTAGGCATTAAACCAATGTTCACTTTCAAAAAAGTAGTTAATCTAAAAAGTATACTTGAGAAAAAGGAAAACAGATGTACTACAAATAGAACGGGTGTCATACAAACTAAAGGCACCTTTTCTTGCCACTGTTGTAAACAGTGTAGATACATCACTAATTCATCTTTTGAAAACAACTTGTGGAGTCTCATAATTTGCTGCTGGGTTTAAGCTGACTTCGTTTTTCCAGAGTTACTTGGTTGCAGTGTCTTTCTGTTCTTTGAAGAATACAAACAATTGTTGATTATATAAACAATATCACCTCATCCCTTAGATTTACTCATACCATTGGCAATGATTCTATTTCTTATTTGGATATTAAATTACTAAAGATACAATGAAGAAATCCTTAACATCATGTGTATTTAGAAAGCCTATTTATTCAAATTCTTTCTTGCACTTTACCAGCAGCCACCGTTACCATCAAATCTGGGCCGTAGTCTAGGGCAAAATGGTAAGGGCATAAGGATGGTATTTGATTATTGTGACTTTATCACAGAATGTGATTTACGGCAGGATATGTTTATTAATAGGGGTTACTGTTTTGGCATGGTAAACTCTATTAAAAGAGGGGAGGTTAATACAAAGAGTTCAGGTATTTATGTTCCACTTTTGAATAGTATAGATATATCAGTTTCATACATTGAGAATAACACTGCCATAAGCCCCTGTGAAATAGTCAGATGAGACCAGTTAATATAGGAAGTAATAATATTAACCAGGGTAATGGTCAACTTAATCAGGCATTCCTTACCACCTTTTCCATCAATAGCCAGAATATTTTTAATTCTTTAATAAAAAAATAGCAACTTGGACAAAATGATAGAGATGTAGGTGTAAGTTGGGTGGACAGCCATGAGCAGTGTAGATAAGGGGTGCTAGTTTTAAGAACATCTTCGATAATATAGTTAATGATAAAAGAAATACAATGGGTAAAATGGCTAAGTGCAGAGTATGTAATCAGCGTCAGTATATACAGGCAGGTGATACCATACAGGTTGGGTCTAAGAGTTACATGATCACAAGATGATTTAATTGCAATACTTATAGTGTGGTCTATATTGAATTATGTCAATTATGCAATGGATTTTATATTGGGAAGACAAAGCATACATTAAAAGAACGCACATATGAACATAAATTAAAAGAACGCACATATGAATGTAAATTAAAAGAACGCACATATGAACATAAATTAAAAGAACGCACATATGAACGTAAATAAAAAGAACGCACATATGAACATATATATGAAATAAATGAAGAAAAGAATGTTAACACTGTATAAACATATCAAAGACAACACAAAACATTGTTTTTTTATTTTCTGTACTTGAAAGAGTTGAATGGAGTCCTCAGGGTGGTCAGTGGGGCATTATTCTTTGGCAATGTGCATTATGGTGTATTATGGATTGGTCAAGGCCTGGGTTAACAATGAGAGTCACCAGTGCTGTTAGCCAACAGGGTGCTGGCAGAAATTATGCTACTGTTGGCCGAAGGAGAAGAAGAGGGGGAAAGCATGCCCGAAAGCAGAAAGAGTGGAGGAAGGTTAGGAGTGTAGTAGTGAGGGTAGGAACTTTGAATGTTGGCAGTATGACTGGTATAGGGAGAGAGCTGGCTGATATGATGGAGAGAAGGAAGATTGATATATTGTGTGTGTAAGAGACCAGATGGAAGGGAAGTAAGGCCAGGTGTTTAGGAGCAGTATGCTAAGAGTGTTTTGGAGTTGAAAAGAGTGTCGGACAGATTAATGTTTATGAAGCTGGAAATTGATGGTGTAATGATAAATGTTAGTGCATGCGCTCCGCAAGTTGGGTGTGTGACGGATGAGAAAGAAAAATTTTGGAGTGAGTTGGATGAAGTGGTGGTGAGTGTACCCAAGGCTGAGAGACTGGTGATTGGAGCGGATTTCAATGGCCATGTTGGTGAAGGGAACAGAGGGGATGAGGAAGTGATGGGCAAGTATTGTGTTAAGGAGAGGAATGCAGAAGGTCAGATGGTAGTGGATTTTGCAAAAAAGATGGACATTACTGTGGTGAATATGTATTTTAAGAAGAGGGAGGAGCATAGGGTGACATACAAGAGTGGAGGAAGATGCACACAGGTGGATTATATCCTATGTAGGAGGGCCAGTCTGAAGGAGATTGGAGACTGTAAAGTGGTGACAGGGGAAAGTATAGTTAGACAGCATAGAATGGTGGTCTGTAGGATGATGTTGGTGGTCAAGAAGAGGAGGACAAGTGTGAGAGCAGTGCCAAGGATCAAATGGTGGAAGTTGAAAAAGGTGATTGTGAGGTGGAGTTCAGGGAAGAGTTAAAACAGGCACTGGGGGGCAGTGAAGAGTTAGCAATTAGCTGGGTAACTACAGCAGAGATGGTAAGGGAGACAGCTAGAAAGGTGGGTGGTGTGATATCTGGACAGAGGAAGGAGGGCAAGGAGACCTAGTGGTGGAATGAGGAAGTACAGGAGAGTATACAGAGGAAGAGGCTGGTGAAGAAGAAGTGGGATTGTCAAAGAGATGGAAAAAGTAGACTGGAGTATAAGGAGATGAGCATGGCAAAGAGAGAGGTAGTAAAGGCTAAGGATAAGGCATATCTAGAGTTGTATGAAAGGTTGGACACTAAAGAGGGAGAAAAGGACCTGTACCAATTGGCTAGACAGTGGGACTGAGCTGGGAAAGATGTGCAGCAGGTAGGGGTGATAAAGGATAATGAGGGAAACATACTCACAAGTGAGGTGAGTGCATTGAGCAGATGGAAAGAGAACTTTGAGGGGCTGATGAATGTAGAGAATGAGAGGTTGGGTGATGTGGTGATAGTGAATCAGGAAGTGAAACAAATTTGCAAGGAGGAAGTACAGACAGCTATGAAGAGGATGAAGAACAGAAAGGCTGTTGGTCCAGATGACATACCATTGGGAGCATGGAGGTGCTTAGGAGAAATGGCAGTGGAGATTTTAACAAAATTGTTTAATGAAATCTTGAAAAGTCAGAGGATGCCTGAGGAGTGGAGAAAAAGTGTTTTGGTACCTATTTTTTAAAAATAAGGGTGATGTGCAGAGCTGTAGTAACTACAGAGGGATACAACTGATCAGTCACAGCTTGAAGTTATGGGAAAGAGTGGTAGAAGCTAGGTTAAGAAGGGAGGTGATGATTAGTGATCAGCAGTATGGTTTCATGCCAGGAAGGAGCACTACAGATGTGATGTTTGCTCTGAGAGTGTTGATGGAGAAATATAGAGAATGTCAGACAGAGTTGCATTGTGTCTTTGTGGACTTGGGAAAGCATATGATAGGGTGCCTAAAAAGGAATTGTGGTATTGTATGAGGAAGTCAGGAGTGGCAGAGAAGTATGTAAGACTGGATATGTACAAGGGTAGTGTGACAGTGGTGAAGTCTGCAGTGGGAGTGACAGATGCATTTAAGGTGGAGGTGGGATTACATCAAGGATCAGCTCTGAGATCTTTCTTATTTGCAATGGTGATGGACAGGTTGACAGATAAGATCAGACAGAAGGCCCCATGGATTATGATGTTTGCAGATGACATTGTGATCTGAAGTGAGAGTAGGGACCAGGTTGAGGAGACCCTGGAGAGGTGGAGATATGCTGTAGAGAGGAGAGGAATGAAGGTCAGCAGGACTAAGACAGAATATTTGTGTGTGAAAGAGAGGGAGGATAGAAGAAGGGTGAGGATGCAGGGAATAGAGTTGTCGAAGGTGATGAGTTTAAGTATTTGGGATCAACAGTTAAGAGTAATGGTGAGTGTGGAAGACAGGTTAAGAAGAGAGTACAGGCAGGGTGGAATGGGTAGAGAAGAGTGTCAGGAGTGATCTGCGACAGATGGGTACCAGTAAGAGTGAAAGGGAAGGCCTACAAGAGGGTAGTAAGGCCAGCTATGTTGTATGGGTTGGAGACAGTGGCACTGACAAAAAGGCAAGAGTCAGAGCTGAAAGTGGCCGAGTTAAAGATGTTAGGATTTGCACTGGGTGTGACAAGGATGGACAGGATTAGGAATCAGTATATTAGTGGGTCAGCTCAGGTTGGACAGTTTGGAGATAAAGTCAGAGAGGCGAGATTGCATTGGTTTGGACATGTGCTGAGGAGGGATGCTAGGTATATTGGGAAAAGGATGCTAAGGATGGAGCTGCCAGGTAAGAGGAAAAGAGGAAGGCCTAAGATAAGGTTTATGGATGTGGTGAGAGAGGACATGCAGGTGATTGGTGTGACAGCAATATGCAGAGGACAGGAAACAATGGAAACAGATGATCCACTGTGGAGACCCCTAATGGGAACAGCCAAAAGAGAAGAAGATTATGGTGGAAAATTCTCAATGTCTCAGCCCCCCTCCCCGAGTTAAATTACATTATATCTATTAACGGGTCTATATTATCTAATCAAAGAGGCATTACAGTGAATGACTCTTCCTCAACCCATAAAGAGCAAAGCGGCAGTTATGAGAATGGCCAAATCAGGGATTTGTCACAGCAAATACTATCAAGATGTTGAGTGCATTAGAGAAAGTGTGGCTTCAGAGGCTTCAAATCATGGAGTGGAGAGCAAGGCATATGCCAGATGATTGGAGAATAAGCATTCTAGTGTTAGTGCGAAAGAAAAAAGGGGAAATTCATTGCTCCTACAGTGCTATAGAGAGAGAGAGAGAGAGAGATAAAGCCAAGACTACTGCCCAGGCAACCTGACTTTGATTAGCAACTGAGGCACGTGGGTAATTTGGTAGCTGGTCAGAGGTTGCAGCAGCCCTTTTGAGGAAGGTGGAAGACCTGTGACCTGGGGGTATGCATGTAGTTCAGAAGGTCATCAACTGGTGTTAGCCTGCATTGAACAACTGCAGTGTATTTTGTAGAGATGTGGTCATAATTTCTTGCCCATGGGTTAGATTGGACTAAGTAAAAACACTCTCATTACCATCATGCCAGAGTGGTCGCAAACAATGCCCATGCCTGTGTAAATGATGCCCTTATAGGAGGGAATCCACTCTTGTAAATCTGGGATGATTCCCAGCACTATGGTGGTAATGGGCTCATGACAAGGGTTGACTGTCATCAAGAGTCGAGACAGAAACAATTCATAAACATGGGGGGGGATTCACATCTTTGGGAAGTACAGAGGTATCAGACTCTTGTCACTTGGGAAGTACAGGGGTATCAGACTCCTGTCACTTTCCATGAAGGTACTATAGAGGGTGACTGTTAAATGAGTGCACAGAGGAGTAGAAAGTAAAATGAGAGATGATCACTTTGGATTCAGATCAGACTGCAGCACAACTAACCCAATGTTTGCAGTAAGACAGACAGTGGAGAAGCTGGAGATAAAGACGGAGTCCAACTGGGCATTCCTAGACTTGGAAAAAGCATATGACAAAGTGGCAAGAAAGGTGACTTAGGCAGCTTTGTGATAGTTTGTAGTCCCAGAAACATTAATACAATTAATGCAGACAATGGGCAAAGACTCAATGACAGAAACACAGACAGTGTTTAGACTTACAAAAAGCTTTTGAGTGGGGGTGTACATTATGGTTCAGCAATGAGACCGCTCTTCTTCAGCGTTAAACTACATCAGTAAACAGGTGAGATGGGGCATATCAATAAATCTGTTTTATGCAGACAATGTGGGACTACAGACACACTATGAACAGGATTGTTAGCAAATGATGGGAGACTGGAATGCCAAACTGAAGGTACATGGTGGGAAAATGAGTACAGACAAACCAGTGATCATAGCAGCAAATTGGTGAAATGAGACGAAGCTGGAAATTGAGACAGTGGAGAAAATTTGAAACAATGTAACAGCTTTAAGAACTAAGGATGAAGAGAAAGGAAGGTTGAATGAGGATGTCAAAGCTGGAATCAGGGGTGCTGTAGCCAAATGGTGCAAAGCGTCAGGGGTTGTGTGTGACAGATGAATGTCAAAGAAGCCAGAATGCTAGGTAGTGGTGCAACCAGTGCTTCTGTATGGAACAGAAACCTGAGCAGTGAAGGCAGAGCAGCTGAGGAAGCTTGAGGTGATGGAGATGGAATGCCTGGGATGGATAGGATGCACACTGTAGGACAGATGAATGAAGAAGGACATCAGAGAGGAAACTAAAGTATCCCTAGTTAGGGAGAAGGTAAGAACAAAACACAGATTACAGTTATGTAGCCACATGTGCAGGAAAGCAGGTGATTTGCGAAAGAAGATTTTTGTGGAACAAGTAGAAGCCAGAAGGAGAGGAGGTTCTCCAACCGAGCGCTAGATGGATTTCATGAGAGAAGACCTGTGACAACAGAAGGTACGTGAGTGACTCTAAATTGAGAGACAGAAGGAATCAGTTGACGTGACACCACAATCCCATATAAAATGAGAAAAAAGTGATTGCTGAAGATTATGGTGATGATGATGATGGTGATGATGGTGATGATGATGATGATGATGAAGATGATGATGGTGGTGATGATGGTGATGATGTGATGATGATGATGATGAAGATGATGATGATGATGGTGGTGGTGATGGTGATGATGGTGATGATGATGATGATGGTGGTGATGATGGTGATGATGTGATGATGATGATGGTGGTGATGATGGTGGTGATGATGGTGATGATGATGATGATGATGGTGATGATGGTGATGATGGTGATGATGGTGATGATGATGATGATGATGATGATGATGATGATGGTGGTGATGATGATGATGATGATGATGATGATGATGATGGTGATGATGGTGATGATGATGATGATTGGATGAAGAAGCATTCATTTCCTTCTACATCTTCCTTTATATAGCAGATATTTGAATGATACATTGTGCATATGTACGGTATGTATGCAGAGCACATTGCTAAAATGCGGCTTTCATCTTAATTTTCATTAGTATTGTCGGTGCAGCCTGAGGGACCAAAACTGCAGGTGCTTCTATTCCTTTTTGATCCACAGACAGTGTGAAAAACAAGAGGATAACAATGAATAGTCAAGGTATCCCTCATATATAAAGAAGCATTGCAACACACACCAAATGCATATGAAAAACGTTACACTCACGTAAAACTGGCAATCCTGATGTAGGATGTAGAGAACCACTGATATCAAGTCAAATCATGACACCTACCTGAACCTCTGGAAATTATTCAGGTTAACTATCAAGCCAACTTACCTTCATAATAAACAAACCTGAATGGGATTCCAATCAAAACTCATTTTGAGGGGAATCAGACAAGCTTATGTCAGCACCTGCTTAGTCAACAAAATTTCATCAGCTAAACAGATGGTTAAAAGGTGTGTAAGATCCCACAATTCACAGGGTCAAGGAATTTCCCTTTCAGTCACACTGAGTGATATAGGAGTCAGTATATATAATTAGCAGAGGATGGGGGGGGGGTATGGTAGCTGCAGACCTTTACAAAACAAGCTGTTAATTCTATATTTTTAAGTTTTGTTTTTGCATATGCTGAGGCTGTTTCTAAGTGCATGTGTAGTAAGGTGTTAAGATTTGCGATGTCAAAGTTTTCTGGTCAACGTAGTGAAAACATTTTCCACTTTCAACATTTACCAGTAGACCCACATGTACCTGTCTATATTTATATGCATGTGTACATGTATATCTATATATATTAATATAATTAATACAGATATATATATATATATATATATATATATATATATATATATATATATATATATATATATATGAAATATATATATTTGTATATATATATATATATATATATATATAAAGTGCACTTAATGAAAGTGCACTATCGTGACTACCATTTCACTGAACTGGTAATATTAAAAAAAAAATACAAAGGCATTTTTGCAGGGGGGCTAGCCCCCCTGCACCCCCCCGACTTCCCCGCTACTTTATATATATACTAACTCCGAGATAGCAGTACAGTGGGGAAACAGGTATATTCCCTTATCCCCACTGTAGTGTGCTGCTGTGCTGCAGTGTTTATTTATTTATTTTTAATATTACCAGTTTAGTGAACCGCTAGTCGTGAATCTACACTTTCATTTAAGTGCACTTTTGCATAAATGGGGTGATTCTTTGTCTTTTCGAAAGCATGAGCTTTAGGTAAGAAAAAGTAGACCCACACACACACACGCATATACTCACTCACACACACACACACACACACACACACACACACACACACAGGTTCATAGGTTCATAGGTTGGTACTAGGCTATCAGCCCTAGGGCCTATATAAGCCTAGCCATAACAATTCCCTGGCTATTTTTTCCCACACTGTTTACTTCCCTGGACCTCTGTCTAGCAGGGCAACTGATATGATCCCTGGGATGAATTTCCTTTCTCCCATCCAATCGTCAAGGTTCTGTTTGAAAAGGGCCAAAGAGGCACTCTGCTTGACATGTATAGGCAGCCTATTCCAGAGTCTGGGAAGTCTCTGGGTCATGAACCTATCCTTCCAGCATGTTTTGTTTATTGTGATTACAAGGTTTAGATCCCTGGGGCTTGTGGCTCTGAGGGATTGGGTTTTCTTTGAGTGTAGCATGTCCAACGGCTCTGGGTTTGACATGGCCTTGTATGTTAAGCAGAGATTGCCTCTGAGTAGACGATATGCGACAGAGTATAGCTGGAGTTTTTTAAGGTGCTTAGCATAGGGCATCTGCTTTAGGCCTGTGATTCTTTTAGTGAGGTATTTCTGTGGCCTTTCCAGTAGTTGCAGATGTCATGAGAGGTACATACCAAATGGGGCATTGTATTCTATAATGGGTCTAATGAGGGATGAGTACAGTGGGACAATGACCTCCTTTTATCTGGATGAAAAGCCCTTAGTAATGAGGTGTGCCACACAGAAGGATTTTCCAACTGTTGTGGCAATGTGGTTATTGAAGGTGAGAACACTGTCCACCTGTGCCCCTAAGTCTCTTATCACACTTTTGGTGTTTAGTGTACTGTCACCTATGTGGTAATTCACGGGTACATGTTTTTTCCCAAAGGGGATAACTATACATTTCTTGGCATTGAGCTTGAGCTCATGGCTCTGGCACCAAGAATCTGTTTCTGTAAGGCCCTTTTGTAGAGTATCCACATTATTTGGGGATTCAATAATGGCTCCCAGTTTTCAGTCATCTGCAAACTTTGTTAGTCAGAGTCCCTTAGTGTTGGCCTGTACTTCAGAGAAGTAGATGCCAAACAAGAGCAGTCCCGGAACTGAACCCTGAGGCACTCCACTTGTCACTTGTCTGGAGCTGGATTTGGAGACGGCTACTTTTACAGTGTGGGTTCTGTCAGTAAGCTAGTTGGTAACCCATTGGGTGACGTAGGGATTAATGTCCAGCTTAGTAGGTTTATCTATGATTCCAGAGTGGGGGATGGTGTCAAAGGCCTTGGTGAGGTCTAGATAGGCTGTGTGGATCACCTTACCCTTATCTATGGCTCTGGAAACTGATTCAAAGAAGTCAATCAGGTTCAGGAGACAAGATCGGCACTTCACGCACCCAAACTGGGTGGGGTCCAGTGTTTGAAGTTTGCCAATGTCTTTGTTTATATGTTCCATGATAATATGCTCCATGGCCTTGCAGATAAGGCTTGTCCAACTGATGGGATGGTAGTTTCTGGGATCCAAGGTGGATCTCCCCTTGTGGAGTGGGATAAATGTAGCTCTGTGCCACTCAGTGGGAATGAAACCTGAGGTGAGGCTATGATTAAACATGACACTTAGGTGAGGTGCCAGTTCATATTGTAGTTCATGTAGTACACAGCCTGGGATGTCATCTGGTCCCGTGGATGCTGTATTCTTAGCTTTGGAGAGTGCGTTTTTTACCTGTGTGGCCATTATTACTGGAATTTGGCAATCTTCTGGTATTGAGATGGGCCATTTAGGGGGTGAGAGGGGGGTGAAGTTGGCACTGAATCTATCTGCCAGGATATTGGCAATATCATTGGGATCAGTATATTTAATGCTATTCTGTTTTAGCTCAGAGCAGATCTGAGCATTGCCATTTAGAAAAAACACGTACCACCACAGAAAAAAGAATAATCCAAACACTTTAAAGATCAGACGCCACCAGGTGAGATAGAAGGAAGGTTTCTTTATTCCATAACACAGCCACGTTCTGGTACCTCAGCAATTCGCCTTCATGGAACAATTATCATCAAGCTGTATCTTCCTTTTAAATGCTTCTCAATTAATCAATTAATTCATTAAACTTTTAATTTGATTTGATTGTAATTCCTAACATTAAATACAAGTATCAAATGTACATTCCAAATATTAAATACATACATTTTTCCTATAAATAATTATTTACTACTGAAACCATAAATTAATACTACAAGTAGCAAAATACCAAATGCATTAAATATATTGTATGTAAATTACCTATTCTAAATGGACATTCAAATCTTTTTACAACATTAAATGCATAAATATTCAAAATTTCATAATGCAAGCCCACTTTCTAAATTCATTCCCCTGGGGTATAAAGTATGGTAACCCAAAATCATTTTGTGTTCTAATCTACAAAGTGCACTCTTGAAGTTGTCTGCATATATATGGGGTCTAGCCAGCACACTAAATAGAAAGCCATCCACCTTCCCATTGTGTGCATTAATAAAATGAGAGGCCACTGGACTCTTCATATTCCCCCTTCTTATATCCCCTAAATGTTCCAAGATGCGTACTTTGACCTTTCTCGTAGTTTGCCCAATATACCATAACGGCATATTGCAATTACATCCCAAAATATACACAACTCCTACTGACTGACAATCAAATTTTTCAAATGCAAAATATCTTTTGCCATTAATTTTTAGTCCGTGCATGTTTTTAACTTTCACACACACCGAGCATCGACCACAACAATGCATCTCAACATCCCCATCAGCAGACTTAATTAACTTCCTGTTTAACAATTCTTTCAAATTCGAGTATCTCCCATAATTCTAAATACTAATTATGTAATACTGGTATGTATTTATATGTATTTCAAGAACCCATGAGGAATGTCCGTTTTGGATATTTTATGAGAATGTACATACAACAATGAAATGACGGTAAAATTCATGTTGTATAAAAAAGTTTCTGAAGAAGCCATTGTATTCTGAGTGGCGAAAACGCATTTTTATACTGTGGATTAATAAATAAACTTTGCGTTAAGAACACTGTACATCAACTAGCTGGTGTGGTCTGTGGATTTGTGGAGCTATATTTGTTTTTTTCCATAAGAAAACGTAATATGTTTCGGAAATAAATGTCCCACATTTAGATCATCACTAACCATGTGCCAAAATTCCCTCACAACTTGTTCAACCCTTAAAGAAAAATTTGAAAATCTAGATACAAAAAATATCTTCTCTTCAGCTGGACTATTTGGCACATGAAAATGTTTCTTATGGTATCTACCACCCCCCCAGACTTCCTGGTTTGGCATGCTCTATCTTTAATATTTAGAAGACTGATGTTATCATATCCTCTGGACGTTAACCTAGTGACAATTTCTTCACAAGCATCCTAAATTGACCTCAGAAGTGTTTCTCAAAATTCTTTTAAATTCCCCCTCTGGTAAGGCCCTAATCAAGTGAGGTGGATGCATGCTGGTTGCATGCAAAAAATTATTTATTGCTGAAGGTTTCCAAAAAGATTTAAATTGTACTAGATTCTCCTTTCCTATGTAAAATTCCACATCCAAAAAGGAAATGTTACATGGAGAATATTGTGCAGTAAATTGTAACCCATGAGTGTTAGCATTCAAACTTGTCATGAAGTTTTCAAACATACATGTTTCACCGTTACAAACAAAAATGAGGTCATTAATGAAGTGTTTGTAGAAAACAACATTGTTTACAAAAAACTCACACTGAAACATAAATTCTTTTTCAAATTCACCCATATAAATCACAGCATAAGCGGGTGCAAAAGCTGCACCCATCGCTGTTCTTTTTTTCTGTAGAAAAAAGTCCCTGTTCCATACAAAATAATTATGTGTGAGACTAAACTCTAACAAACCTAACAAAAATGTGGTACGTGGCCCATCTCCAATCATTTTCTGCATAGCTTCAAGGTCCCGTCTTTTCCCAATATTGGTATATAAGGCTGAAACATCAACTGTCACCCAGTAATAATTCTGTTCCCATTTCAAGCCCTGTAATGCTAAACACACATCCTGTGTATTTTTTACATGTGAAATAACTTTAGGCAAATATTCCTTAAACTGAAAATCTAAAAATGTATTTACCCTTTCAAGATAAGAGCCAATACCTGAAATTATAGGTCTCCTAGGGGGGTTAGTCATGCTTTTGTGAATTTTCGGAATGATATAGAAATATGGATGACGAGGTTCCATAACTATTAGCTTCTTAATATCTTTACTAGAAAGAAAACCTAGCCTCTCTCCTCTTTCCAATAGTTCCATCAGTTCCTCTGAAAATTGCTTAAGGGGATTTTTGTTTAATTTGACATATGTATCATCTTCCAGCATAGCACTAACAATACCTTCATATTTCATGGTATCCATAATTACCCAGTTTCCTCCCTTAGCCTGCCCTTATGGTTATGTTTTCCAAATTCGACCTCAACTCTTTAAGGGCCAACCATTCCATCTTGTTCAAATTAAACTCTTTGTTTACTCTGCAAAATTCATCATATCTTTTCTCAATGCAAGAACATACTACAAGTTCAAATGCATTGATCGCTAAAGAAACTTTTGGAGGGGAACCTTTGCTAACACTTTTAAAGCTCGGAACCTCAATTCTACCTAACATATTTGGAATGTACATTTAATATTTGTATTTAATGTTAGGAATTACAATCAAATAAAATTAAAAGTTTAATGAATTAATTGATTAATTGAGAAGCATTTAAAAGGAAGATACAGCTTGATGATAATTGTTCCATGAAGGTGAATTGCCGAGATACCAGAACGTGGCTGTGTTATGGAATAAAGAATCCTTCCTTCTATCTCACCTGGTGGCATCTGATCTTTAAAGTGTTTGGATTATTCATTGCCATTTAGATTTTGACATAGTTATAGAATGCCTTGTGGTTGTCTTTGGAATCTTTGGCAATTTTATTTTCATAACTAATTTTGGAGGATTTTATGAGGGATCTTAGTTTCTTACTGAGTCTGGTAAGGGAGTTTTTTGCATCCTGGGAATTTCCTTTTTTCTGCAACTGTTTCTTCTTTTTGTTGTAAAGTTTGGTTATGGCAGGGGACCACCAGATTGGCTTCCTTTTTTTGGAGGACAGCATCTTGGTTCTATTTGGGATGGCATGATTCATGCATGAGTGGATGTGCTCGTACAGTGCCTTAGTGTAGAATTCAGCAGTCAATCTTTCAGTTCCCATCTACATGGGTGTCATGAAGTTTGTCACTTCTGACTTGAGTAGCATGAAGTTGGCTTTGGAAAAGTTTTTTTATGGAGGTTTCCTTACTGGGGGTGGGGGTGGGATGTGGATGTTAAGGGTGATTAGCTTATGGTCAGACCTGAATAACAAGGGGGGTGACCATAGGTGTGGAGCATCGATTTCCCACGTTGGTAATGACAAGCTCTAAAATATTGAAACCCCTGGTGAACTATGGATTAGTTGTTCCAGGGCATTGGAATTTATGAATTCCAAGAACCGCTGGGCAAAGGTGTTGGTACATGAGTAGTTTTCCAAGTTAATGGCAGGGTAGCTGAAATCACCCAATATTAGGGTGTTTGGTTGTATCTTAATATTTTTCAGTATGTTTAGAAAGGTGTAGTGAGACTCTTGGGGCATGGTGGGGGATCTGTAGCAAGCTACAATTTGGATTGCAGTCTTACCTAGTGTTAGTTGCACCTGGAGAATTTCAGACGCATTGTGTTGGGCAACTAGCCTGGTGGTGTGAATATCCTTGGTGAATATGGACACTCCTCCACCTTTAGTGTTTTGGTCCTGGTTTGGTGGGCGAAAAGTGTGGTAAGAGTTGTAGCCTGGTATTGCAGGGATGCTCTCTGGAGCCTTGAACCAGGTCTAAGTTACTGCACAGATATCAATGTTCTCCATTTTTAGGAGTGCCTCGAGAGAGTGCATTTTGAGGCTTAGACTTCTAGCATTAAGTAGCATTACCTTCAGATTTTGCATGCTTGTACCTGTTAAGGTGGAGGTTTTGTCCTTTGAACTTTGCCTAAAAAAGGCACTAAAGGGGTGGCAAAAGCCTTAGCCAGTAACCTGAATCCCAGGTGCGACAGGAGCAGACCATCTCTGGCAAAGCATCATGGTCTGTCAATCATGTCATCCCAGGCAGACAGATACTGGATCCCCTTTGAATGACACCAGAAGCTTAGCCAATTGTTGAAGTCAATCATTTTGTCCTTATATTGTGGTATCATTCTGGGTGAAGGCAGGATGCTACTCAGGGCTAGGGTCATACCTGCTGGGCTACATGATCTGAGAGCTCTTCCATGTCTCTTTTCATGTAGTCCAGGGAGGTACGTCTCAAGTCATTCACTCCAACATGGACAGTGACAGAGTCATATTTATACTAGTTGTGGAGTGACTTGAGTACATACGTTATGTGGCGGATCCTGGCACCCGACAGGCAGCTGACTGTAATTTTCTCCTTGTTCAACCTGGTGAGTGGGACATCAGTGTGCTAGACTATAGATTCACTTATGACTAAAGTGTTAGGTACGTTGTCTTGCCTTAGGGGCTGTTGCTGGGTGGCACACTGGTGCTTTGAGCTATGTGACACTTTTGTTGTGATTGGTGTTTATTTGTGTTTCAACACACACACACACACACACACACACACACACATATATATATATATATATATATATATATGTGTGTGTATATATATATATATATATATATATATATATATATATATATATATATATATATATATATATACACATACATAAACAACCAAAAATACAATATCACCACCACAACTTCAGCTTAAAACAAATTTAATGGCATGTAAAATAAAAAGATAAATGCTCACTTTCAGACAAACACTACACTCTTCATCAGATCTAAAAGATTGAAACAAATGTACAAATTAAAAGCTATGTACAGCCAATCAGTTGACTGTTCTCAGACAATGTCCACTCAGGGCTAGTTTTAAAGGAATACAGGTTGTCAGACCAGGGGGTGTGTCAGTTTCCAAATCTCTCAGCCTGTTCTGTGTGGAGCGTTATCACTACCCCTCGTATTAACATTTACTACTTGCACTTATAACTTGCATACTTGTTATATAAACACATTTCTAAGGGCACATCTCATTTCTTCCAATTTATAGTATTGCAAGTAGTGAAAGTTAATACGAGGGGTGGTGATATAGCATGCCACACAGAACAGGCTGAAATTAGGTGGATCTCTGATCTGCAAGTGGCCACACCCCCTGGTTTGAACACCTGTATTTCTTTAAAACCAGCCCTGAAAGGGCATTGTCACCAATCAGTCAATTGGTTGGCTGTACATGGCTTTTAATTTGTACATTTGTTTGATGACCATGCCCTGGCCGAGCAACTAAGGAGCCTAAATCCTCACCAGTAACACCAGTGAGGGGCGTCTCATATAATGCACACAGTAAACTGCCATTTCTCTTAAGAGCACACAGAGATCACAGTCAGTCTGGGGCTGGTCATTCTCTGGCTCACACACACACGCACACACGCACGCACGCACGCACACACACACACACACACACACACACACACACACACACACGCACGCACGCACGCACACACACACACACACACACTCTTTGAGAAGAGTTTATACACCCACACAGACACTCCTGGGGAAGGCTGGTACAGGTTTTCCAGCTGTGCCCCTTTTTCCCAGACTGTATGGTAGTATCAGCTGCCACCACCCACTAATATTTATCAGCTACTCAAAGGCCATTAAAAGGGTGTCCAATTATTACTGTGCAATATTATTATCCAATTGGTAGTATAGCCCAGGGCTAAAGCTATTGGAGTGGCTTTGTACAATTTTACCAAAGGCATGCAAGTACTCTAAAGAGCTTAAATTATCTCTACAAAAACAGCCACAGTTGAAAAGGTTTAAAATATTTAATAACAAATAGTCAAAACACAAGACAATACTTTTTACTACACAGTGTTCGTCAAGAGTTCAGAGATCACAGAGAAATACTTAAAATAATTCAGTAGTACAGTTCTGACATCACAGAAAAACACTTAGTCTAATCTTTCTAGTTTCTAGCTATTTCTAAGAGAAAACACAAGTCTAAGATAAACTTACATATAGAGCAAGACAGTGCTGGTGAGTTGGATGATCAAGACAAAAATGCTTAATGCTTTCTGATTCTCTCTGTTTTTAAAATCACATTCCTGGTTCACATTACATCATTCTTCACATTTCCCTGACTACATTTACATTCTTCACCTCTTGGCAGAAACCAGAGCAATAAAGGACATTTATGCATGCAAATTCTGGCCATTAACTCTGGCCTTAAAACAATATGCAGGATGCTTTACTCTAGACTTAATGGCTCTGAGTTTTAGCAACAAAGCATCACAACATGCTTTACTTGGTCAGTAGAGTGCACTGTTGTTACATTTTTTTCCAGTTCCACGTGTAACACTATTTTTACCAGTTAAGACAACAAGCCTGTGGTTTACATTAATATTTACAGATGACAGAATTATCTCCAAAATCCTATCTGGCTAGGCTGGCAGCCTTCACCTATCATCACCCAATCTTCATATAGTCCCCCCCCAGAGAACTCAAGCTAGTTTTTCAAGTAATCCTTGAGAAATGCTGCTTGAGGGAGTCAGGTCTATGTGAGTGTACCTTACCCTGTTCCCTGTCTTGAGAGCCCATCTGCATTGGCAGTGCTAATCCCACTGCAGTGCTGCATGGATATATCATATGCTTGCAACCTCAGGCTCCATCTTAGCAACTTGGTATTTTGCTGGCTGGCTCTGTTTAACTATGTTAGGGGGTTGTGATCTGTCATAACAGTGAATTTCCTTCCATACAGATAAGGATGAAGTTTCTGCAGTACCCACACTATGGCTAGACTGAAGGGACTTCAATAGCCACAGAGGGCATAACTAACCCCTGGACCACAGTGGCTGTAGTTGCTACATGAGAGGGATCCAGATGAGTGGTTTGAGGTACAACAAATGGCCACAGCAGAGTTACCTCCCTGTGGCTGAGGCAAATTGCTAGCCTGCAGTTGTGGCAAAGGCTGTTTGCTTAACTTTTTCTTTTGTGACTGAAAGAAGGACTAACTGTGGGACCAACAATCTATTCCATGGTCAAGCTAAACATGGTGCCTCTTTTCCAGGGAAGACAAGCAAAAAATGCCACTAAAATTACCAATCCAAAAAAGTTACTTTTTTGACAGAAAGAAAAACACAGTAAAAAGCATTTTCAACCACTATGGCAGCCCTATAATGGAAAAATAAATACAATTTCTCAACAGAAAATATGTTACTTAGATTACCCTACTTCTAAAATGACAGGAAACAATGAGTGCTCCATTTAAAGTACATTACAGTATTGAGACAATCCATTAAAATACAATGCTCCTAGCTTTAAAATAACTTTCCCGAAGAGGAAAATAATAAAACATCAGTAAATGTAAGAAAATGATTTTTTCCCCCAAAGAGAAATAATCTACCCAGCAAAGGAGAACACAAGCCAACTGTTGGCTCTCAAAAACTTCAGAGGAACATACTGTTCTGTGGCAGGAAAACTTTGAAGGCCTTCCCATCCAAACATGCCTTTTAGTCAACTCATTTTCAGTTGCTTGACAGTTTGGGCACATGGAAGGCACCCTGAAGTTTTAGAATCTGGACAGCTGTCATATCCTTGATAGGACATAACCCATGCAGCTAAGGCTACTGCAGCAGTGATCAATTTGAAGAATAGATGCAGTGTATAGCATTCAACCTCTGCTCCTGCTCTCAGAATAATAATAAGAAAAGCTCCCGTTGTACACATTATTTTCCTAAAAACTCTTTTCCTGAGACACTGTTCAGCTAGTGCTGGGTCTGCAGCTGTGGTTGACTGATTTAGGTCTTTTTTTATAAAGGCAGTATTCCGTGGTTTTTGATTCGTGGATGACTGATTTAGGTTTTTTTAGTGGTAAGGAAGTATTCTGCGGTTTTTGATTTGTGGTTAACTGATTTAGGTATTTTTTTAGTGGTAAGGAAGTATTCCGTGTTTTTTGATTCCACTTAGTAGTATTTTATTGTTTTTTGCATTAACTCTTTTTCCTCACTCATTTGAGGTTTGCTCATTTTGTATTTTACACCTTTCATGACATAATCATACAAATAGAGATAGATATAAATATAGGATCATAGGAGGTTACTGGGCTAATGGTCCTATGTCACTTACAAGCCTAGCCAAGTTTAACCCTTGTTCCCTCGATTGTCTGCTTCAAGCAGACACTAAGAATCAACACCTGGTGCCCTTGTTCAAGTGGGACACAGGTGGAACCCCAAGTTTTACCCTTATTCCCAAGGGTGTCTGTTTCAAGCAGACCCTGTGAGTCAGCACCTGGTGCCCCTTACCAAGAGGGACATAGGTGGAATCCCAAGGGTGGATTTCCAGTTACCCATCCAATCATACAGATTGTGATTAATGAGGGTCAATGAGGTGCTCTGTTTAATGTGGACAGAGCCTATTGCAAAGGTGGGGTAAACTTTGGGAAACAAATCTGTCTTGCCAGCAAGTTCTATTGATGTCACATACCAGGTTAAGGTCTCTAGCATGAGTACAGTTTGACTTTTGGATATGCAACATTTCCAATAAAGCAGGATCAGAGATAGCTATGTATGCAAGGCAAACGTCACCTCTGAGCAATCTGTATGACGCTGAGTAGAGACAGGTATAAGAGCCTATCCACATAGGGTAGATGCTTGAGACACTGAGTTTTCATGGACAGGAACCTTTGTGCACTCTCCAGCTGCTGCAAGTGCTTGGAGAGGTACATACCAAAGGGAAATATATAGATATAGATATAGATAGATAAATAGATATAGATATACTGATATAGATATGCATTGATATAGATAGATAAATAGATATAGATATACTGATATAGATATGCATTGATATAGATAGATAAATAGATATAGATATACTGATATAGATATGCATTGATATAGATAGATAAATAGATATAGATATACTGATATAGATATGCATTGATATAGATAGATAAATAGATATAGATACACTGATATAGATATGCATTGATATAGATAGATAAATAGATATAGATATACTGATATAGATATGCATTGATATAGATAGATAAATAGATATAGATATACTGATATAGATATGCATTGATATAGATAGATAAATAGATATAGATATACTGATATAGATATGCATTGATATAGATAGATAAATAGATATAGATATACTGATATAGATATGCATTGATATAGATAGATAAATAGATATAGATATACTGATATAGATATGCATTGATATAGATAGATAAATAGATATAGATATACTGATATAGGTTCATAGGTTCATAGGTTCATACTAGGCTATCTGCCCTAGGGCATTTATAAGCCTAGCCAGAGTTGTGTGGCTTTCACCACCCCTTAGGTTGAAGAATACTATACCCATTAGTTTGCCGTGCCTCTGTCCAGCAGTGATACAGAGATGATCCCCGGGGTAATCCTACGATCTTCCATCCACTGGTCAAGATTCCTCTTGAACAGAGCCAGCGAGGTGCTCTGTCTCACATGGACCGGGATTCTGTTCCACAGCATAGGGAGTCTCTGGGTGATGAATCTGTCCCTCCAGCACGTCCTATTTATATCCGTGTTGAGGTTTAAGTCTCTTGCTCTTGTGGCTCTGGTGGATTTGGATTTTTTGAGGTAGAGCATGTCTATTAATCCTGGGTTGGACATGGCCTTGTATGTCAGGCACAGGTCACCTCTGAGCAGATGGTATGTGACTGAATAGAGCTGGAGTTTCTTCAGTCGGGCAGCATATGGCATATTTTTGAGCCCCTTTATCATTTTGGTGAGGAACTTTTGGGGTCTTTCCAATTGCTGCAGGTGTCAGGTAAGATACATTCCGAATGGGGCATTGTACTCAATCATTGGTCTGATAAGTGAAGAGTACAGGGGAACATGACCTCCCTTGATCTGGATGTGAATCCCTTCATAATCAGGTAGGCAATGTAGAAGGTCCTCCTAACCACTTTGGCAATGTGAGTGTCAAAAGAAAGGTTACTGTCAACTTGGGTCCCCAGGTCCCTGATAACCTCTTCTGTGCTTAATGGATTGCCACTTATGTGGTAACTTGGGGTTACCTTGTTTTTACCAAAGGGTATGACTATACATTTTTTGGTGTTTAACTTAAGGCCATGGCTCTGGCACCAGTTATCCGTTTCTATGAGACCTCTCTGAAGGATATCTGTGTCTGATGAAATTTCAACTATGGCGCCCAGTTTGCAGTCATCTGCAAACTTTGTCAGTCACAATCCTCCTATGTTTGCCTGCACTTCTGAAAAGTAGATGCCGAACAAGAGGGGGCCCAGGACTGAGCCCTGTGGGACACCACTTGTGACCGGCTTGGAGTCTGACATGGCAACAGCAACTCTAACCCTGTGGGTTCTGTCCTTGAGCCAGTTTGCAACCCATCTTGTGACATATGGGTTTACATTTAAGCTGGTGAGCTTTTCTATGATACCCGAGTGGGGTATTGTGTCGAAAGCTTTTGCAAGGTCAAGGTAGGCTGTGTGGACTGCCTTACCCTCATCAATGGCCTTGGTGACTGTTTCAAAAAAGTCGACCAAGTTCAAGAGGCATGATCTGCCCTTGACAAAGCCGAATTGGGTAGGATCCAATGTCTGTAAGTCCCATATGTCTTTATTTATGAGTTCCATTATGATCCTCTCCATAGCTTTGCAGACCAGGCTTGTTAAGCTTATGGGGCGGTAATTACCAGGGGCCGTAGAAGCACCGCCTTTGTGGAGTGGGACCACAGTTGCCGTGACGCCACTCTTTGGGCACGTATCCTGTGGTAAGGCTAAGATTAAACAGCAGCCTTATGTGTGGGTTTAGTTCCTCATTGAGTTCGTGTAGCACACAGCCGGGGACACCATCCAGTCCCATTGATGCTGTGTTTTTAGCTTTAGAGAGCAGCTCTCACCTGGGCATTTGAGATGATTGGGAGGCTACACTCTGCTGGGATAGATATTTCTCCTTTTGGGGGAGGGAGGGAGAAATTTGCACTGAACCTGTCTGCCAGTATGTTTGCAATGTCTGTGGGTTCAGTGATTTTTGTATCATCTTGGACCAATTCTGAGCATATCTGGGAGTTTCCACCTAGATTTCTAACATAGCTAAAGAAGGCCTTATGATTGTCTTTTGAGTCCTTGGCGATTTTTCTCTCAAAGTTGGCCTTGGATGATTTTATGAGTGATCATAGTTTTTTACTAGTATTGATCAGAGATGTCTTCCCTTTTAGGGATTTTGCTCTATCTTGTAGTAGCTTTCTCCTCTTGTTGTAAAGTTTGTTTATGGCTGGGGTCCACCAGATCGGGCACTTGCCTTAGGTGGAAAGGGTCTTGATTTTATTTGGGATTGCTTGATCCATGCAATCCTGGAGGTGCTCATAGAAAGCATTTGTAAGGGATTCAGCAGCGTGGGTTGTGGTTTCCAATGGCTCAGGGGCCTTGAAGGATACCACACCAGTCTTAAGAAGTGTGAAGTTGGCTTTTGAGAAGTTCTTCACTGTGGTCTTTTTTGTAGGGGGTGGGGGCGGGATGTGGATCTCCAGTGAGATTAGTTTATGGTCTGATCTCACCAATGAGGGATATATTTCCGGTGTGGAGCATTTTGTCCCCATGTTTGTGATGATCAGGTCTAGTATATTTGCACCTCTTGTGGGAATGGTGACAAGTTGTTCCATAGCATTTTAGTTTGTGAACTCCAGGAACCTTTGGGCTAGGGTATTGGGGCTTGAGTAATGTTCCCAGTCTATGTTTGGGTAGTTGAAGTCACCCAATATGATGGTGTTTGGAGAGACATTTATACTCTCCGGTGTCTTCAAGAAGGCTGTGTGGGGTTCCTGAGTTTGAGAGGGTGGCCTGTAACATGCTACAAACTGCAGAGCAGTTTTGCCTATGGTTAATTGCACCTGAATGGTCTCTGATGCTTCGTGAGTTGCCACCAGCCTGGAGGTGTGGGTGTCCTTGATGAATATGGATACACCCCCTCCTTTTGTGGTACAGTCTGGGTTTTGGGGCCGGAACGCATGATATGAGGTAAAACCTGATAGTGCTGGGGTGCTCTCAGGAGCCTTGAACCAGGTTTCAGTCACAGCACAGACATCGATGTTCTCCATACTGAGGAGGGCTTCGAGGGCATGCATCTTGAGATTTAGACTTCTGGCATTGAGCAGCATTACCCTTAGTTTTTTTCCATTATTGTTTTCTAGGGCGGTGGGTTTAGAATTTGAGCCTTGTCTAAAAAAGGCACTATGGGGGTGGCAAGTGCCTTTGCCAATATCCGGAAACCCAGGGGTGACAGGATATAGATATGCATTGATATAGATAGATAAATATATATAGATATACTGATATAGATATGCATTGATATAGATAGATAAATATATATAGATATACTGATATAGGTTTGCATTGATATAGATAGATAAATAGATATAGATATACTGATATAGATATGCATTGATATAGATAGATAAATAGATATAGATATACTGATATAGATATGCATTGATATAGATAGATAAATAGATATAGATATACTGATATAGATATGCATTGATATAGATAGATAAATAGATATAGATATAGATATACTGATATAGATATGCATTGATATAGATAGATAAATAGATATAGATATACTGATATAGATATGCATTTATATAGATAGATAAATAGATATAGATATACTGATATAGATATGCATTGATATAGATAGATAAATAGATATAGATATACTGATATAGATATGCATTGATATAGATAGATAAATAGATATAGATATACTGATATAGATATGCATTGGTATAGATAGATAAATAGATATAGATATACTGATATAGATATGCATTGGTATAGATAGATAAATAGATATAGATATACTGATATAGATATGCATTGATATAGATAGATAAATAGATATAGATATACTGATATAGATATGCATTGATATAGATAGATAAATAGATATAGATATACTGATATAGATATGCATTGGTATAGATAGATAAATAGATATAGATATACTGATATAGATATGCATTGGTATAGATAGATAAATAGATATAGATATACTGATATAGATATGCATTGATATAGATAGATAAATAGATATAGATATACTGATATAGATATGCATTGATATAGATAGATAAATATATATAGATATACTGATATAGATATGCATTGATATAGATAGATAAATAGATATAGATATACTGATATAGATATGCATTGGTATAGATAGACAAATAGATATAGATATACTGATATAGATATGCATTGATATAGATAGATAAATAGATATAGATATACTGATATAGATATGCATTGATATAGATAGATAAATTGATATAGATATACTGATATAGATATGCATTGATATAGATAGATAAATAGATATAGATATACTGATATAGATATGCATTGATATAGATAGATAAATAGATATAGATATACTGATATAGATATGCATTGATATAGATAGATAAATAGATATAGATATACTGATATAGATATGCATTGATATAGAAAGATAAATAGATAGCTATTTGGTAGATGATAACAAAACTGTTCAAAAAACAAACTACATAAAAAAACCTTTTTGCAAGGTGGCAGTCTCCTTTGCACCCCCATGTGGAGGACTGCATACCATATACCGACCTTAAAATTGTACAATACCAGAGAAAGGAGGAAAAAGTTCCCTATTTATGGTATTCAGTGATGTCACAAAAATGAATCTCCCATGATTCTGTTCAAACTGCATTCATTTGCATATGTTCACTGAAAAGATCATGCACTTTAACAGAATGTCATTCAATCTTTTATGGTCTTCCCATACAAAATCTGTGTGTATGAAAAACATTGTTTTTGAAAAGGAGCGAGCCCATCTGCATCCCGCACATGGTTCATAGGTTCATAGCTAGATACTAGGCTATCGGCCGAAGGGCCTATGTAAGCCTAGCCAGCAAGTTTCCATAGCTTACACCACCCGAGAAAGCTATTTTCCTGTGCCACTGTCCAGCAGACACACAGAAGTGATCCCCGGGGTGTATTTCCTATTTCCCATCCACTCATCAAGATTTTTCTTGAAGAGTGCTAATGAAGAACTTTACTTGACATAGATGGGTAGCTTGTTCCAGAGTATAGGAAGTCTCTGGGACAGGAATCTATCCCTCTAGCATGTCCTGTTTATTGTGGTGACAATGTTTAGGTCCCTAGAGCATGTAGCTCAGAAGGATTGGGATTTCTTTAGGTGTAGCATGCCCAACAGCTCTGGGTTTGACATAGCTTTATATGTTAGGCAGAGATCACCTCGGAATAGGCGATATGTAATAAGTAGGTTCCATAGCTTACGCCACCCAAGAAAGTTATTTTCCTGTGCCACTGTCCAGCAGACACATAGACGTGATCCCCGGGGTGTATTTCCTATTTCCCATCCACTCATCAAGATTTTTCTTGAAGAGTGCTAATGAAGAAATTTGCTTGACATAGATGGGTAGCTTGTTCCAGAGTATAGGAAGTCTCTGGGATAGGAATCTATCCCTCCAGCATGTCCTGTTTATTGTGGTGACAATGTTTAGGTCCCTAGACCGTGTAGCTCGGAGGGATTGGGATTTCTTTAGGTGTAGCATGTCCAACAGCTCTGGGTTTGACATAGCTTTATATGTTAGGCAGAGATCACCTCAGAGTAGGCGATATGCTACGGAGTAAAGCTGGAGTTTTTTGAAGCGGTCAGTGTAGGGCATTTGTTTGAGGCCAGTAATCCTCTTTGTGAGGTACTTCTGTGGCCTTTCCAGCTGCTGCAGATGTCTTGTGAGGTACATTCCAAAAGGGGCGTTGTACTCTATAATGGGTCTAATGAGTGACGAGTTGAGGGGAACAATGATCTCTTTTTTCCTGGATGAGAACCCTTTTATGATGAGGTGTGCCACGTAGAAGGACTTCCTGACTACTGTGGCGATGTGACTATCAAAGGAGAGACTACTGTCCACTTGGGTCCCAAGGTCTCTTATCATGCTTTTGGTGTTAAGTAAATTGCTGCCTATGTGGTAGTTTATGGGTAAAGAGTTTTTACCAAAGGGGATGACACTGCACTTTTTGGCATTGAGCTTGAGGCCATGGCTCTAACACCAGGCATCTGTCTCAGTGAGGCCCTTCTGTAGGATGTCCACATCATTTAAGGACTTGACTATGGCTCCTAGTTTGCAGTCATCTGTGAACTTCATTAGCCAGAGGCATTCTGTGTTAGCCTGTACTTCAGAAAAGTAGATACCAAATAGGAGAGGTTCCAGAATGGAACCCTGTGGTATTCCACTTGTCACTGCTTTGAGGTCAGATTTGGAGTCTGCAACTTTTACAGTGTGGGTTCTGTCAGTGAACTAGTTGGCAACCCATCTTGTGATGTAGGGATTTATACCTAGTTTAGTGAGTTTAGCTATAATTCCAGAATGGGGGATGGTGTCGAAAGACTTGGCGAGGTCAAGATAGGATGCGTGAACAACCTTACCCTCATCCACGGCTTTGGTGACTGCCTCAAAGAAGTCAATCAGGTTCAGGGGGCATGATCTGCCTTTCACAAACCCGAACTGGGAGGGATCCAGAGTTTGGAGGTTACCAATGTCTTTGTTTATGAGTTCCATGATGATACGTTCCATGACCTTGCAGACCAGGCTCATCAGGCTTATAGGTCGATAGTTCCCGAGATCAGTGGTGGCTCCCCCTTTGTGGAGTGGGATAACTGTTGCTGTGCGCCATTCAGTGGGCACAAAGCCTGATGTGAGGCTATTATTGAACATGGTGCTTAAGTGGGGAGCCAGTTCCTTCTGAAGTTCATGTAAAATGCAGCCTGGGATGTTGTCCAGTCCCATGGATGCTGTGTTTTTGGCTTTAGAGAGTGCAGCTTTTACCTGCATAGTTGTGATTACAGGGACTCTGCATTCTTCCTGTATAGATATGGGCCCTTTAGGGGGTGAGACGGGGTAAAGTTAGCACTGAATCTATCTGCCAGGATGTTGGCAATATCAGTTGGTTCTGTAATTTTCATGCCTTTGTGCTGTAACTCAGAGCAGATCTGGGTGTTGCCATGCAGATTCTTGCCATAGCTATAGAATGCTTTGTGGTTGTCCTTGGATTTAGTGGCAATTTTTTTTTTTTGTTGTTGCTAGCTTTGGAGGATCTTAAAACGGATCTCAGTTTCTTACTGAGGCTGACCAGGGAGCTCCTCCACTCATGGGATTTTACTCTCTTTTGCAACAGTTTCTTTCTTCTGTTGTACAGTTAGTTTATGGCAAGGGACCACCAGATTAGCTTCCTTTTTTTTGGAGGATAGCATCTTGGTTCTGTTTGGGATAGCATGATCCATGCACTCATGTAAGTGCTTATAAAGTGCAATTGTGTAGGATTCAGTAGTCGTTACTGTAGTGTCCATCTGCATGGGTGTCATAAAGTTCACCACTTCTGTCTTAAGAAGCATGAAGTTGGCTTTGGAGAAATTTTTTACCATGGTTTCCTTAATGGGGGCATGGGGGCAGGATATGGATATCTAGGGTAATTAGCTTATGGTCGGATCATGCCAATGAGGTGTTGACTTCAGGTGTGGAACACCGGTCACTCATGTTGGTAATGACTAGATCTAGGATATTGCTGACCCTGGTGGGGGTGTGGATAAGTTGATCCAGGGCATTGGAGTTTATGAATTCCAGAAAGCGTTGAGCAAAGGAGTTGGTACATGAGTAGTTTTCCCAGTTAATGGTGGGGTAGTTGAAATCGACCATTATTAGGGTGTTTGGTTGAACCCTAATATTTTCCAGTACATCAAGAAAAGAGGAATGGGAATCCTGGGGCATGGTGGGTGACTTGTAGCAAGCTACAATTTGGATTGCAGTTTTGTCCAGACTTAGTTGCACTTGGATAACCTTGGCTGCATTATGCTGAGCAACTAACCTGGAGGTGTGAATATCCTTAATGATATGGACAGACACACCTCCACTTTGGTGTTCTGGTCCAGGTTACATGGCCGAAAAGTGTGGTATGATTTATAGCCTGGTAGTGCAGGGATGCTCTCTGGAGCCTTGAACCAGGTCTCAGTCACTGCATAGATATCAATGTTCTCCATTTTAAGGAGTGCCGTGAGTGAGTGCATTTTGAGATTTAGACTTCTAGCATTGAGTAGCATCACCATCAGTTTTTGCTTGCCTGTTCCTGTTACGGTGGCGAATTTGTCATTTGAACCTTGCCTAAAAAAGGCACTATAGGGGCGGCAAGAACCTTAGCCAGTATCCGGAATTGCAGGGGTGACAGGTGCAGGCCATCTCTGGCAAAGCATCGTGGTCTGTTGACCATGTCATCCCATGCAGATAGATACTGGATCCCTTTAGAATGGCACCAGAAGCTTAGCCAATTGTTGAAGAGTGCATTTGTGTAGAATTCAGCAGTTGTAACTGTATTGTCCATCTGCATGGGTGTCATGAAGTTCAACATTTCTGTCTTAAGAAGCATGAAGTTGTCTTTGGAGCAAATTTTACTGTGGTTTCCTTAATGGGGGGTGGGGGTGGGATGTGGATATCTAGGGTGATAAGATTATGGTCAGATTGGACCAATGAGGAGTTGACTTCAGGTGTGGAACACTGGTCACTCATGTTGATAATGACTAGGTCTAGGATATTGTTGCCTCTGGTGCAGGTGTGGATAAGTTGAGTTAGGGCATTGGAGTTTATGAATTCCAGAAAGCGTTGAGCTAAGGAGTTGGTACATGAGTAGTTTTCAAAGTTAATGGTGGGGTAGTTGAAGTCACCCATTATTAGGGTGTTTGGTTGAACCCTAATATTTTTCAGTACATCAAGAAAAGAGGAGTGGGAATCCTGGGGCATGGTGGGGGATCTGTAGCAAGCTACAATTTGGATTGCAGGTTTGCCCAGAGTTAGTTGCACTTG
>NC_056735.1:105541449-105546449 GCF_019279795.1 Protopterus annectens
ATATGAAGGTCCTACCAAATGCCCTATATTGGGTGACTTCAATTACCCAAACATTAACTGGGAAAACTATTCAAGTACTAACTCCCTTGCCCAATGATTCCTAGAATTTATAACCTTGAATGCCCTGGATCAACTGGTCAACACCCCCACTAGAGGTGACAACATATTGGACCTGGTCATCCCAAACATGGGCAACCGGTGTTCTACACTGGAGGTCAAACCCTCATTGGTTAGATCAGACCATGGACTAATCACTCTGGATATCCACATTCCGCCCTACCCCCAAGCAAGGAAACCACAGTGAAAAACTTTTCAAAAGCAAACTTCACGTTACTTAAGACTGAGGTGAAAAGATTCACAGCCCCCCCATGCTAAAAGACAACACTGTCCAAACTGCTGAATCCCTTACAAAGGCACTCTATGAGCACCTGCAAGAATGCATGGATTGTGCTATCCCAAGCAAAACCAAGACTCACTCCTCCAAGAAAAGGAAACCAGTCTGGTGGACCCTTGCCATAAACAAGCTATACAATAGAAGGAGGAAATTAGTGCAGAAAAGAGTAAAATCCCAAGAAGGAAAGACATCCCTAATTAGTATCAGCAAGAAACTATGATCCCTCATAAAATCATCCAAGGCTAGCTTCGAAAGAAAAATTGCCAAGGACTCCAAAGATAACCAGAAAGCGTTCTTTAGCTATGTCAAGAACCTAAGTGGAAACTCTCATATCTGCTCTGAGTTAGTGCAGAATGGCACAAAATACACTGAATGGACTGATATTGCCAACATTCTGGCAGACAGGTTTAGTGCAAACTTCACCCCCCTCTCACCCCCTAAAAGGCCCATAACCATACCAGAAGAATGTAGTGCCCCAGCAATCACTGACACACAGGTTAAAACAGCCCTATCCAAAGCCAAAAATACAGCTTTAATGGGACCAGACGGTGTCCCAGGCTGTGTCCTACATGAGCTCAAAGATGAACTAACCCCTCACCTAAACACACTGTTCAGACTCAGCCTCTCTACAGCCTATGTACCCATACAGTGGTGCACAGCAACAGTTATCCCGCTCCACAAAGGTGGAGCCACAACGGACCCCATGAACTATCACCCTATAAGCCTGACTAGCCTGGTCTGCAAGGCTATGGAGCACATCATCATGGAATTCATTAACAGAGACATTGGGAACCTTCAAACATTGGAACCTACCCAGTTTGGCTTTGTTAAGGGCAGATCATGCCTCCTAATCCTGGTGGACTTTTTTGAGACAGTTACCAAGGCTTTAGACAAGGGAAAGGAGGTCCACACAGCCTACCTAGACCTCACAAAGGCTTTTGACACCATTCCCCATTCTGGTATTATAGACAAGCTTACCAGCCTGAATATAAACCCCTACATCATGAGATGGGTTGCCAATTGGCTCACAGACAAAACCCACATGGTGAGAGTTGCAGGCTCTAGGTCTGACTCTAAACCAGTTGCAAGTGGTGTCCCCCAGGGCTCAGTCCTGGGACCCCTCCTGTTTGGTATATACTTCTCAGAGGTGCAGGCAAGCACAGGAGGACTATGGCTGACCAAGTTTGCAGATGACTGCAAACTGGGGGCCATAATTGACTCTCCAGCTGATACAGACATCCTCCAGAAGGGTCTCACTGAGATGGATACCTGGTGTCAAAATCATGGCCTCAAACTAAATATCAAAAAGTGCATAGTCATCTCCTTTGGAAAAAACAAAGTACCCATGAACTATGAAGTACGTGGTATTCCCCTAAATACAGAAAATGTAATTAGGGATCTGGGGACCCAAGCAGATAGCAATTTCTCCTTTGATAATTATATTGCCAAGGTGGTTAGAAAATCCTTCTATGTGGCCCACCTAATCACAAAAGGGTTTGCATCTAGAACAAAAGAGGTTATTGTGCCCCTCTACTCATCACTCATCAGACCCATCATAGAGTACAACGCTCCATTTGGGATGTACCTTACAAGACACCTGCAACAGCTGGAAAGACCACAAAAGTACCTCACCAAGAGGATTACTGGCCTCAAACATATGACCTATGCAGCCCAACTGAAGAAACTCCAGCTGTACTTGGTTGCATACTGCTTAGTCAGAGGTGATCTCTGCCTGACATACAAGCCCATGTCCAACCCAGAATTGATGGACATGCTCCACCTAAAAAAAAAAAAAACAAATCCCCGAGAGCCACATACTCTAGGGATCTAAACCTCACCACAATGATAAATAGGACATGCTGTAGGGATAGATTCTTGTTCCAGAGACTCCCCTTGCTTTGGAACATGATTCCAATCTACATTAGGCAGAGCCCCTCACTAACACTCTTCAAGAGAAACTTTGATGAGTGGATGGGAAACAGAAAATTTACCCCGGAGATCACTGCAGTGGCTCTGCTGGACAAAGGCACAGGGAACTAATGGATCTTCTGGACCGAGGCACAGGAAACTAATCTAAGGGGAGCGGCGAAAGCCAACACATTCTAATGAGGCTTATAGATGACCTCAGGCAGATAGCCTAGTACTTACCTTTGAACCTATGAACCTATGAACCTAATGAACATTGGGGGATGTCAGGGACAGTAAACATATTTATTATATGTAATGAATGATGAATCAATGCCATACAGCAGATAGTCTATAAAATGAAAAATAAGCAATGCTAAGCATTGCAAAGCTCTGCTTAGCAGGTGTAAGCATTGTGTAAATATGACTGCTAAGCAATGAGAAGCCCAGCTAAGCGGATTTGCTCATCGGTAAGCAGTACTGAACTTGTCCCTTTAAGCACTGCCAACCTTAGCTAAGCAAGTCTGCCCGTAGCTTAGCTTAGCTCAGCATATTCAAAACTTTCCAATCATGGCAAATGGTGGGAAATTGGACATATTTAAACCCCACAGGTGGGAATACAGCTCATAACTGGTTGCAGCTTCCCACTGCAGGCAGTATGGCAGGAGTTGGTGAGGCATGCACTTCAGTGCACAGTGATGGGGCATACAGGAGTCCAAGGTCATGGTAGGACTCTTGGTACATAACCATGTTGAGAGACTGCTGCAGGGCCAGTATCAAGGCTCCCAATATAAAGTGGAAGTCTGGGACCATATCACCAGTGATCTCACCCATGCCACTGGTATCCCTCAGCTGGTGAGCAGGTCCAGCACCACTATGGCTACTTGAAGCGGAGAAAGGGGGAGCTCTTGGATGAGTGGGTCCAAGAAGCAAGGCAGAGGAGTGATGTCCCAGCAGTGTGTAAGTACTCATACTAATAACTGTTTACTAATGTCCGGCCTGTGTATATGATGGATAGGTATGCCTAAATATTTCTCTAGTTCCCTGAGTTGGCTATGAATCAGGAAGCCCATGCTAGTAGGCTGCAAAGGCTGTGTTGTGAGGCTGGTGAGTAACAATCATGTTTGTAGTAGTCATATCAAATAAAGTAGTAGAAAGTCATCTGGCAGTATAAAAACTGTGTATGGGTTGTAATGAATAAACCAGACAATATGACAGTAATAGTCTCATATAGGTCATATTTAAAGAAAACTGTAACTGCCTGACAATAAAGCTTTAAATCCTGGACTGGTTGTGTTTACTCTGGTATTGCATGGCATTTATTGTTGCATTCTCTGAAGAGTAATGTTGTGTTAACCACTGTTACCCACACTGTGCTACATAAGAAAATGTCTAGAAATGTCTGTATAAGACTGCTGTAAGTACAAGATCAAATTGTACAACTAAGGGAGACTTAGACAGAAAACACTGAAGTGATAGACAGCAATATCCAAATAACTCACTCTGCTGAAAGTTAAAATTATCATATTTTTAGCAGACACAGCCATGGTTCAAATCCTGGGAGTGGTAGTAAGCTATATGCATAATCATATCTGTCAACTCTACAGATTTTTTAGAATGTCCAGATAATTGTCTCATATTTTCTGTCTGTTCCTCTGCCCCCTGGCAAATCAGTTGGATGATCTCTGAATTGTAGTCACTAAATAATGGCATACATTTGATTTTCAGACCTCAAAACTTTCAGAAAATGTATATTAAAACAACCCATCACTCTAGTAGCTCTCCAGGTTTATGAGAGCAATATTCCAAATATGTCCATATTTGTACCCCCAAGTTGTCAAGCTTTGTCCAAAGTGTGTGCATTAAGAGATTGAGAGGTATGTGCATAATATTAACTCGGAATCTGGGAATACGTGTGGAAACAGTCAGGTAGTGTTAACACACATTCCCTCCACAGGTCTACCAGGTAAGTGATATAGAATTTAGCTATAAGACAATTGAAGTATACACTGTGTACAAACATACCACTGCCCAAACCAAGACCATAGGGTATTGTAATAATACCTGTACCTTAATGATTAGAGCAATAATCATTAAAGTTGTGAGTACTGGAAGGATATACAAGTTGTTAACTGACATCTCTCCCACCCCCACACCATATATGCAACAATAATCTAAACACACAAATCAATGGGTATGTTTAGACCAAACCTACTGTTGGGACATATGTCCTATTGTTCAATAAATATTGAAATGTGTTTCTATTAATGTTCCATGTTGAAATACTATCATTGGTGGCCTGTTGCTATCAAAGTAACCTGCTTGCCCTTGTAATGGCCACTGTAGTTCCATATATGCATGTGTTCTGTTTGCTATGCAACTGTTCCAAATCTGTTGTTTTGGGTTAATGGGAATATCTATGCATGCTGTTATAACTAATACTGGATTGTGTTGACTATTACTTACCCACATATGTTTTAAAACTGCAACACCATAGCACATTTGAGAAGGCTGGTCCCAGCGACCCATCTCTCCCACCTCATCTGGCTGTCGCACTGGGCCCTAGCATGTCTGGGACCCACCCCAGGACCTCCTCATCCACTGGTCCTGCACCACCTTCAGGTGGAACCAGCTCAGAGGATGGGGCTCATCCCCCACAGGAGCGGGCATGGACAGGATCCTGTCACCTGAAGTCATATCC
>NC_056735.1:105551449-105581642 GCF_019279795.1 Protopterus annectens
CTGGTATATAGGTGGAAGACAGAGGCTGAAACACAGGGTCATATTTGAAATATTGCAGTCATACACTGTGAAAGTTGCTTGTGTTACAGGATTGGTTGCAACATACCCTTACTCAGGAATATGAAGTCAGAAACACAAACTGATGCTGCCATGTACTGATAGCAACCAATGGAGAAAATGGCACTGATATGTTAGGGACAAGACCTGTGTGGTGAACAGACAAACATAACAGCCAATCCTCTAGCCATCATGTGGATAGGCCCACAGTTGAGAGCTATGCAGACTGCATTCCATGCAAAACTAGCATGTACACACAACACCTGTAAAGCTAGCAGTATTCAATGCATATAACAGCAATACTCACACACTGTTGCTAGGTCTGGAACCTTATACAAACATGTAGTTGTCCTGTGTCTGCAAGTTCTGTTGTAAGAGGTATTGCTATCTGTTGTCTGTAGCACTGCTGCCCACACACAGGAATGATGTCTTCTATACAAGGAAGGTAATGGGACAATGCCCACATGGTGTAGTCATGTATAGTAGTGGGTTGATATGACATTGGCTATCGGAAGTACTACACAGCTGGCTGCATGCAATTAGCAAGTAGGGAACACCAATTGGTGCAGAGGCCAGCATCTGATCATGAGCATCACCTAATAAAGCCATGTTGCAACCTATTCAAACCAGCTATATCCCTGTAGTGAAGAGAGAGCGATATAGATAGATAGACAGAGAGAGAGAAATAAAAAAAGCAAAAATAAAAATAATACTAATGAACAAAAATACTACTAAAAAAAACAAACAAACAAGGAAGACGTCCATAAGAGAACACAATAATAAAACAGGTATGTGAAACATGTTAGCATGTAATTGAATGTAGTACTTTTTCTTCTTTCAGCTTTTCCTGGTTAGGGGATGCCACAGCAGATCACCTGTTCACTTATGATTGGCAGCGGAGTTTTACAGCATCAAGTTGCCAGCTCAGTGCCCAGGCACACACACACACTCACATCTAGGGCCAATTTAGATTGTCCAATCCACCTACAGCATTTCTTTTGGATTTATTAATTTATTTCCAGTTTGCTAACCAGGGAAGTCCACTGGATTCAAGGGCCCATTTTCAGTGGAGGCCCGGGGAGAAAAGCTCTGATCATAAACATATTACACACTTTAAGCTACATATTACAATGAAATTGCACCCTTAAGCAATTTACAAATAGGAAAAATACAATTTTTCATACAGATTGTATTAATAGTACAGAAAATAAAATATATAGTTTCATTTTAAGTTTCAGATGAATGATACATTTTATGTAAATAGTGAAAGTTACAGTTGCAAGAAGAGGCATGTAGTCAGAAGGAAGTGAATATATAAGAGAATTTACATAGAGTTTACAGTGGGGCAAAGATGAAGAAAGTAGAAGGTGGGGATAAAGAGATTTAGAAGAAAGAGGGGCAGGAGGGAGGTAATTACAAGGGGAAGTGAAAGGATTTAGGTAGGAAGTATACAATTACATTTCCAGTTTAGTGAGAGGTGATTATGAAGTAGAGATTTAAATTTTTCTGGATTTGTAGTGGATCTTAGCAGGGGAGGGAGCAGGTTCCATTTCCTTGTTATAGTATAAGAAAATAGAAGGTGGCCAGGGGGACGTTTAGGTTTTTGTACTGTGAGAAGATTTTGGTGGGCTGATCTTAGAGGTCTGAGAGGAGTGTAGAAAGGCAAGATATTAGAAAGTGCAGGGCAAGCAGAGGGTTTAAAAATGAGTTTGTGTGCTGTAGTAAGTTGGAGGTAGTCAAGATGATTAGTAAGCTCAACCCATTGAAGAGAATGAAGGGAGATGCAATGGTGAGATGAATGCTTTGAGTTAGTAGCAAATTTAGCAATTTTGTTGTAACAACTTTCAAGTTTTGAGGAGATAGAAGATGGAAGGTTGGTTAGAAGAGGAGCACCATACAATAGAGAAGGTAGAAGGAAGGTGGAGGTGAGGGTTTGTCTAGTGGCTAAAGAAAGAAAGGGGGCATTTCTATAAAGCATGCCGAGCTTCTGATGTGTTTTTTTTTATGTTCAGTTGAATATGATTATTAAATTTCAGTTCATCAAAGGTAACACCCAGAAGTTTTTGGCACTAGAAACAACTTCTATTGAGGAGTGAGAGAGGCAGTGATCTTGAAAGAGAGCTTATCGAGTGGGACAGCTTTAGAGGGGGAGAAAATAATGATATGGGATTTGTTGGCATTTAAGGAGAGATAGTTTTGAAGCATCCAATTCTCAGTGGTTGTGAAGGCTAATTGTGTTTTGGCCTGGAGTTCAGGAAGAGTAGGGGCTGAGCAGATTAGAGTAGAGTCGTCTGCATATTGCACTATTTGAGAGTGAGGAATTGCAGAGTGAAAGTCATTGAAAAATGTATTGAAGGGCATAGGCATGAGAATAGATCCCTGAGGAACTCCGGTAGGGGTAGGAAGGAAGGTAGAGGTACTTGTTTGCCATTTCACAGCTTGGGATCTATCTGAGAGATAGCTTTTAAACCAAGAAAGGGAATTTAGGGAGAGATTGAGGTTTGAAAGATGGTTAAGAAGGAGTGAGTGGGATACAGTGTCAAATGCTTTAGAGAGGTCGAGAAGGACAGTGGAGACAAGATTTCCAGAGTTACTGTCATGGTTAACAATGTCTAGGAAAGAGAGGAGAGCAGTAATGGTACTGTGGCCAGGATGGAATCCGTGTTGAGTAGGGGTGAGGAGATGGTTATTGAGGAGATGGGGCATGAGTTGCAGGTGGATACATTTCTCAAGGATTTTTGAAATTGGGGAAAGAATGGCTATTGGGCGGAAGTTAGTAATGCTATTATTTTTGCCTCCTTTGTGAAGGGGCAAGATATATGCAGCTCTCCTTAGTTTGGGAACATAAGATTCCTGGATGGATCTGTTAATGCGAATGCTAATAGGTATGGTGATACCATCGGCACCAAGCTTAAAAAAGAGTGGAGGGATCTTGTCTGGGGCACTGGAGCATGGTTTGAGTTTAGTGAGGAGTTTTTGATACAGGTGGTTGACACTGGTTTTAGGTGAAAAGAGGAAGGGAGTTTGGGGGAGCTGGAGTGGGAAGGGGAGGAGGAAGTGGGTTTAGGGGTAACAGAGGGGATGGATTTGGTGAAGGTTTTATTAAGTTCAGCTATAGAGTTGGTAAAGAAGGAGTTAAAAAGGGTTGCAATTTCAGTGTCAGACTTATTGTTGACGGGACACGGATTGGAAAGACCAACAATATGTTCAAGGTGAGAATACTTCAGCATTTATCCTCCATAAGGAACAAGGATATACATAATGCCCTTTATAGGCATATTGAAAAAAACCCCACACATACATTTACATTTAGAGCTATAGTTAATGTTAGATTAAACAACAGAGGGGGAGATGTTAAACTGTTAACAGAATCCTTAGAATCTAAATGGATTTTGGAATTGATGGCACACAGGGATCCAGGACTAAATGTTGCTGAACCCTTAAAGCCCGCCTTGCAAAAAAGGCGCAATTTTTACTAAAAACCTATTGGTTACCAGATAATTTAAATTGTTGGAATGTTTGTTTCTACTTTGTCTGATGAAGGGTCATTACCTGAAAGCGCTCATCTCTGGAAATATTTGTCTGTTTTAATAAAGAAGGAAGAAACCTCAGCAGTTTCTTGGAAACCATTCTTGTTTCTTGGATTTTATCTATTTGTTTGGTAGGACTTTGGCTATAGCACAGAACGTATTTTGGACATTTGCTTTGGTTTTAGTTCGATTGTGCTATGCATGCTTTGGAAAACAAGAAAGCTGGAACAAGCTCTGCCACGAATCCTATGGAAGGAGGAATAAGAGCAGAGCCCCTTGGTATGGGGGTTCATGGACAAATGGCCCAGGTAAATCCACTGCTTAACTTGGCCTTTGCTGTTGGAAGGGTAGATTTGGCCAGCAACAGAGTGCCAGTAGCCATGGATAAAAATTTTGATTATTACATGACTTGAGTTACAAGGCAGGAAGACTTCAACGCCTGAGATGGCAAACTTACCATCTAGAAGCTTGTCAACAGTATGGCATAGTACCACGGAGCATGAGGATATTATGTATACAATGCAGGGCTTAAAGATATCCTGAGCTACTAGCAAGGTGGCAATCCTTGAACATCCAAACTAGTTTTAAATATATGGACATTATCAATTACTTCTTTGCCCCAGAAATAGCTTTACTCAGCAAAGAAGTGGAAGCTTTACAGAATAAATTAGAATCTGAATTCAGTGAACTTGTCCATGTAACGCACCTGAAAAAGCTGTATGGTACGCTCAAAGAAAACGATGAGAAGTTATGTGCACAAAAGACTAATAAATTAAAAAGCGACTACGAAGATTTTACCACTGGTAATATCTTCGTATGGCAGAGGAACAGAGGGCAACGTTCTACCATGGGAGAAGCAAGCACTGTTAAGTCATCACGACGTCAACAAGAAGGGAGGAGTTTCACAGAGAGCATGGTGGACTCCACTGTTAGAGCGACGACTGGTGAAACGGAAACATTACCTGTAGGAAACAATAATGGTTTATCCGAAGGCATACAAGCAGGGGAATCTAGATTTGTAGCAGCTGTTGATGATGTTTCTCAGGCAGCGGTACAACATGAGAGCATTTCACACGTAGCGACAGCACCACCCAATAAATTGCACGCTAACGATCAAATAGATACGACAACCTCCGATGCTGGAGGCATGGGAGCATGCCCCAAGACTGTACAGGGACACCAACGTTTTTTGGAATTACTTCCAGCTCCTGTAAAGAAATGAGGAGCTTGGAAACGATCTTCCAGCGAGGGCAGAGATCCGAACAAAAGGAGAAGAATACTGGACTGACTCATAATGACGATTTTGGTATTGTTTTTAATTTATCCTCTCGTGTTTTAACTAAAGATGAGCTGTATGTTTTGAACAAAGTTATGTCCTTTGTACCCAGCAGGGCTAGCATTTTTAACGAAGTTGTTTTAGACATAATGTTGTTTTGTAGGAATTTGACTTTAAGATGTATGTTTGGTACTGGGGATGAGAGCAAAGTTTTACTGAAGAAACCCAGTTGTTATGTACCACCTTTTTCTCCAGCACTTAACCTGTTTATTAATAGCTGTGAACAAGATTTACAGAGTTATTTTTTAACAAGGGAATCTCAGAAATTTTACAATTTGACACAGGCTCAAAATGAAGCGTTGTTTGATTTAAGCAACAACAAGGACATCACCATTAAGATGGCAGATAAGGGAGGTGCGGTGGTGGTGCTTGATACAACTTATTATGAACAAAAATTGCAGGATATATTGTCAGACAAGGATACATATATTCCGATTAACCCCATAGGTGTTAAACTTTTGATAAACAGAGTACACGAAAGTTTGCAACAACTGAATTTTGAAATGAGAATTAATGATGATTTGCTTCAATTTTTATGGGTTGAAACAGCTGTCACTCCCATTTTCAAAGCTTTACCTAAAATTCATAAGTGTATTGTGGACCCATTGTTTCGGGCAGAGGTTGGGTCACTGAAAACATCTCGATATGGTTAGAGCATACGTTACGTCCTTATGTTGATAAGGTGACTAGTATACTAAAAGACACAGGTGACTTTCTAAAAAGAATGAGAGAGGTCAATGATATGAAACCACAGGGGGATTTATTGATGATGACTATGGACGTCCAAAGTCTATTTACTGTAATTAACAATGAGTATGGTATACATGCTATAGGTGAAGTCATGAGAAATATGGGGGAAGAAGAGAGCAAAATAGCTTTGGTCAGAACATTGTTGGCCTTAGTCTTGGAGAACAATGCCTTTATAGGAGCCAAGCAGACATATAGACAAGCACAGGGAGTAGCCATGGGCACCCCCTGTGCAAACACCTATGCCAATTTGGTCCTTTGGTATTGGGAGAATATTAGTATATTTGGTAATCAGGAATGGATGCAGTATATATTTGTATAGTCTCGTTTTGTAGATGATGCGTTTATTCTTTGGAAGGGAGGCCTTGGAATATTGGAGAAATTTGTGGCATATCTACATTCCACTTCCTCCTTCTTTAGATTCACATTGGAATACTCAGAAAACCAGATAGCTTTTCTGGATACATGTATCACAAGAAATGACATAAGTTTCTCTTCCAACTTACAGAGAAAGGAGTGTTGGAAAAACACTCTGCTATGCTTTGATAGCATGCACCCCCTTTATATGTTTCCAAATATTATACAGGGACAAATAGGCAGGACTTCCAGGTTATGCTTGGAGGATATTCAGTATGAGAAAGAAATGAAGGAATTAAAATGAAATTTTTGTGATAGGGGCTATAAAGAAGAGTTAGTAAACAATGTTGTTGATAATAAATGGAAAAGGGCCAGCAAGTTCAAACCATGGCTCACATGTAAGACAGGAGAAGGACAGGTGTCTACATCTAATAGATATAAAATGGGAGATCCCAGGTTGTTCCTTACCTATAGCAACAACATAGAAGATATAAGGGGAATAGTCAACAGAAATTGGAACATCCTAAGAAGTGACAACAAGTTAAGAAATATTGTGGGCATCAAACCCAACTTTGGCTATAGGAGGAACAAAAACTTAAAGGATTTGTTATGTGGGGAAAAAACTTTAACTACCACACAACCGTTTAAAGGTTCAGCAGGTAGTGTTCCCTGTAGCTTTTGTAAAGCATGTTCCACTATCAACAAGGAAACCACCTTTACACATCCCATTAGTGGCATGGTCTTTAATTTTAAAGCTAGGGCCACTTGCAGGACAAGTAATTTGGTTTATATAGCAGAATGTTCACAATGTCCTGGGTTCTATGTTGGAAAGACCAACAATATGTTCAAGGTGAGAATACTTCAACATTTATCCTCCATAAGGAACAAGGATATACATAATGCCCTTTATAGGCATATTGAAAAAAAACCCACACATACATTTACATTTAGAGCTATAGTTAATGTTAGATTAAACAACAGAGGGGGAGATGTTAAACTGTTAACAGAATCCTTAGAATCTAAATGGATTTTGGAATTGATGGCACACAGGGATCCAGGACTAAATGATGCTGCACCCTTAAAGCCCGCCTTGCAAAAAAGGCGCAATTTTTACTAAAAACCTATTGGTTACCAGATAATTTAAATTGTTGGAATATTTGTTTCTACTTTGTCTAATGAAGGGTCATTACCCGAAAGCGCTCATCTCTGGAAATATTTGTCTGTTTTAATAAAGAAGGAAGAAACCTCAGCAGTGTCCTACCATTCTTGTTTCTTGGATTTTATCTATTTGTTTGGTAGGACTTTGGCTATAGCACAGAACGTATTAATAAATTTTCCCTACTGTTGAATGACTGTGCTGCATGGTATGTTTGAGAAAACATCACACATATCTGCAGCACAGATGGCTTAGTGATAAATTGCTGTGGATATGGTGTGCAAGGTCCTCGGTTAGACACTTGCAAGGGCTGATAGTTTTTTTGCTGGCCAGAACAAGGACTGTTGGATACAGAGTGATTAAGGCACTTTTAAGCAGTTGTAAGTGTTTGCAAAATGGAGAGTTATGTATGGTGAGAAATTATTTTTGGGAACAGATTGCCCTTTTTTTGTTAAGGTAAGAGTGTGATGTTTGGGAAGGATAGTAGGTATATTTGGGGAGGTAAGTTGGGTCAGAAGACAGAGAAGGCAGCATACAGAGGTGGTATATGACACATGTGGGGGTAAACACCTTGGACGGGGAGAGGTGTTTGGAAACTGGAAGCCCATGAGCCCCAAATGGAAACAGTGGAACTGAGATCCCCACTTATGGGCAGTCACCACTGCACCTTCACAGCCCTGAAGGTGGCTGTGCTGGGGGATGAGCAGGAGGGGCAGGCTGACCCTCTAATTGTAAAAAGAACAAACCAAATCACGCAATGGTGGACGAGTGCAAGGTTCCAACATATGTCCAACAGCAACAAAATGAGCCAGCTCTCTGGAGATAGGCTGTATAAAAAAATTTAAAACCGATCAATTGAAGTATCAGATCCTAAAGCCCAATATCTTTATTTGCTTCCTAAAATTCACAAGGATCCCTTAAATCCTCCCCATAGGCCTATTGTATCGGGTAATGGATCGCTAACTGTACCCCTATCTGTCTTTTTGACATTTCATCTTAAACCATTGCTCAAATTAGTTATATCTAGACTTAAAGATACGACTGAATTTCTTCAGATAGTTCAAGACACACAGTTGGAGGCTAATTGGTGGTTATGTACATTGGATGTAACATCTCTTTATACTAGTATTCCACATAATGCAGGACTATCGGCTGTTGCATTCTGGTTGGATAAAGCCAAGTTATATAGCCCAGAATTTAATAATTTTCTTATACAATTGACTGAATGTGTCCTTACGAAAATGTTTTTTATTTTGAAGGGCAGGTTTATTGACAGGTTAGGGGTACGGCTATGGGGGCTTCTTTTTCCCCCATTTATGCTGACCTATTTATGTTTTTTTATGAACAACAATACATTTATGATTCTAACATGAATAGATACATGCAGGAACTTGACATTTGGCGCAGGTATCTGGACGACTGTTAGATAGTGTGGCGAGGTGATTTGGATGTGGCGGATGACTTTGTTAGATATCTGAATAATAACGAAATGGGCATCCATTTTACATTACAAATACAATATCAAGAAATATTTTTTTTAGATGTGGTAGTTTTCAGACAGAGAGATCATACATTGGCCACCAAAGTTCATAGGAAATTTCCACAGTACAATAATCTTCTTCATTCAACCAGTAATCATCCCTGCCACATCATCAACAATATCCCCAAATCACAATTTCTGTGGATTAAATGCATATGTTCATCAGCAGAGTCACACTTGGTATGTGAAAATGATTTAGCTCAGAGGTTCATTGATAGGGGATACAATCCTAATCGTATCATGCAAACTAGAAATCAGGTCAGAAATATGCCTAGATCTGAAATGTTACATTACAAGCAATTCAACCAAGAAAATAACAAGGACCAGCCAATTAGGTTCATAACCACATTTGGTAATAACACACCCCTCTTTAGACAAATTGTAAATAATCATTGTGAGATTTTAAGAGCCCATGAACATCTTGGTGAAATACTATCTTCAACTTGCTCTTTTTCATATGAGGGGAAGAACATTAAATACTCATTTTACACATTACAAGAGGTATAATCCTCCCAGACCAAAACAAACTACTATATTGGGTGACCAATTAAGAGGATGCTATCCATGTGGCCATTGTAACGCATGTCAATATATATATAAAACAATGAATTTACCAGTAAAAACACTCCCAAAATATATCAGATTAACATTTTTGGGAATTGTAATACTGATTGGGTAGTTTATTTGGCCACCTGTTCCTGTTTGGCATTCTATGTGGGACAAACATCGAGACCACTAAAATATCGTATTAGTGAACACTTAAGTGGTATTAGAAACAATAAAGTGTCAAATGCTCTATTCAAACACACCAGTTTACATAAAACGGCCAAATTTACATTCACTATTATTGATAAAATAGACATGCATAGGGCTAATAAAGCAGGTTGGCATGAGAAATTGAATAACATGGAATTTTCCTGGATAACCAGGTTGGGAGCATTATTTAAACCTGGCTTAAATGAAATGTCATAAAAACCATGCTGATCTGTTAATAGTTGTATATCCCTTAATACACTTTTTCATTAAAAAATATCATGTTATATGTTTACTGTTATAAACATGGGTTACTTCTAGTGAATTTTCACATGTATTTGCATTTATAACATTAAAAGTGGGGGATATCTTATATGCATGTGAATGTTGTTTTTTAGTGGTTGTTACTTTAAATTTTTCAAATATAAATGAATACCAGGATGTACCATCTGTTTGCTTTTTTTCCTGCACTGAGGAAGGCTATGGGATTTTAGCCAAAACCGGTTTTAAATTTTTTTATTTAGCCTATCTCCGGAGTGCTGGCTCATTTTGTTGCTGTTTGACCCTCTAATTGTGCCATGAGGCCCTCAAGCTGGTATAGCAGATCTCCCAATCCTCTGCAGAGCTCACTATGCACCAGACCCTGGACCTGACTTGTGACAGGATCCTGTCTATGCCTGCTCCCGGGGGGGTGAGCCGAGGGGGTGAGCCCCATCCCCTGAGGTGGTTCCACCTAAAGGTAGTGCAGGACCAGCAGATTAGGAGGTCTCATGGTGGGTCTCAGACATGCTGTGGCCCGGTGCCACAGCCAGATGAGGTGGGAGAGATGGGTCCACTGGGAACAGCCTTCCCAAACATACTATTGTGTTGCAGTTTTAGAACATGTGTGGGTTAGTAATAGTGAACACAATCCAGGATTAGTTATAACAGCATGCATAGATATTCCCACTGACCCAAAACACCAGATGTGGAACAGTTGCATAGCAAACAGAACACATGTATATATGGAACCATAATGGCCATTACAATGGAATGCAGGTTACATTGATAGCAGCAGGCCACCAATGATAGTGTTTCAACGTGGATCATGAATAGAAACACATTTCAATATTTGTTGAACAGTAGGATATATGTCCAACAGTAAGTTTGGTGTATACATACCCATTGATTTCTGTGTTCAGATTATTGTTGCACATATGGTGGGGGTGTGTGAATTAACAACTATTATATCCTTGCAGTATGAGGTCCTCTGACCTTTTTTCCTGTTTATGTCTTCCAGGTACCATGTCCAGTGAGCATCTCCCTGTGTATACTCCCCAGGAGAATGATATTATCATAAACTTCCTTGTACAACATCACAGACCCTCTCTGGATGCATGGCCCATGATTTGCAGGGGAGAACCACCCTGTGGAATGAGCTTGTCCACAGGGTAAATGATGTTGACCTGCATAAGTTCATTTATGAACAGGTGCAACATTGTTGCACTGATCTCATCTACCACACCTGTCAGCATGCTGCTGCAGTTTGGAGGGACCAGCTATGGTCATGCCATCCAGCCCCCACTGACACATGCAGAGGAGCTCCTCACCAGCCTTGGGGCACTCACCCACCAGCTAAGCCAGGAACCTGACAATAGCATTGTGGAGGTGGGTGCTACCCACACAATGGATGAGGAGCATGCAGATAAGGCCCCAGGGCACATTAGTAGACCACTGTTGCTTATCCATCTTCATCTGTAAAGTATCATCATGCATATGTCAGATAACATAGTCTGTTGCTGCAGTGTAGTAATGAACAGATGTGCAAAATGTCTAGTATTGTGGGTTTGTACTGTTGATGTACTGAAGTACGGCTCCCACTCTGTACTAATGCCACAGGTGTAGCTACTGAAATGACATCTCTCACACAACTATGCAGGTTCCTCTGGTATAAAACTGGGGCAGTAGCCTGTAGCTGGTAAGTATGGAGTTGTTTTGTTCAGGTTTGCCAATACACCGACCATGTTATGGCCATGCTATTTGACATGCACACATTTAACACACCTACCCATAATGCATGCTGTACATGTTCACTTATTGTTGCTAACTGCACTGCATCACAGTGGTCACCATGGTGGCATATCTGAAGGGTATGTAGCAGTCATGCAGTATACCTAACAACTTGTCAGTGCAAGATGTGTGGACAGAGATGAACATAATGGTGAGAAAAATGGCCTACAGTAGGGACATCTCTTAAACATTATCCTTATAGAGTGGCTACAACAGTGTATAAACCATTACAATGGCAACTATTACAGATCTACACAACAGCATATCACAATACCACATTCCACACCTTTTACAACCTGTAATGTGATCCTAACATGAGCAATGAATGCGTAATATGGAATCCTATGTTAAGACAACAAATAAGGGGAATACATACCTTAACAAACACTGGAGGCATTTGTGTGCACACACTTCAAATAACATATTGTGGAAGTAGCTTTTGAGGTACTGACAGCATTCACTCTTCTTGAGTACACACCTTCCATCAAGTGCAGGGCCTCAGTGTCACACCAAGTAATGGTCTGCTCTCTAAGAAGTATGTCCATGACATTTGCCCACTCACCTGCAACAGAGGCAGCCATGGCTTGCACACATCTTACAAACCATGTAATGGATCCCATATCTGAAAGGTAGCACTCAGGGATGGGAGACATAGCCTTACCTCACCATTGCATATACCATAGCAAACAGTGCAGTCAGTCATGTATGTGACTATGAAGTTTGGGACAACATTAATCTAGAAAATAAACAGATGCCCATCCAAGACAGATGACAACACATGTTGCAAACTGGTAGTGGAGGCTGTCCAGAAACATGCATCAACACTGAGGGACTTGCAGAAATGTCTAGCAAGTACTGCCTGTGCAGTACCTGTGTCGACAATCACCTGGACTCTGCATAAGTGTGGCCTATGGGTTAGGGTAATCAGATGGAAGAGTTGTTCCACAGGAAACATCATCCAAGGCTCTCTACAGGTAGCATATGCATAACATTAAGTCTCCCAAAGGCATGTGTTGCAATGTGAAATGGTGTATGGAAGCCAAGGCTGAAACTTACAGACAGTATTAATAAAAATACATGTGGTGCAAAAGCAACACCTTACTCCACCTCAGGCCCACCATCCCTATCTGTACCTTGCTGGTGCCAGTGTACATCTTTAGGCTTGCTGTTCATTAGTAGGAACTAGGCTGGCAGACATGGCGTTCTGAATTTGAAACACTGCAAAATGGCACTCATATGTGGCCCATAGTTGTCAAGCATCTGCAATAAGGCTGAGGATGGAGAAGGGTGTCTTCCTGAAACACAACAGTGAACTGAAGCATACATTCAAAGCTTGCTAAGAATGGCTGTATCTGAACACAATCAAGGTCATGAATTGTGCCAGACATAACCCTGACTCCACAGCAATAGTGAAGGCTCTGTGGGACCTCCAAGGGCTGCTCACATGAGCTGACTTTGCAATCTGGCAGAGTTGGGGGCCATTTGTAGGGCAGAGTGACCAAATAATGGCAAGTGAAGATGGGCCATGCATGTATACCCCTTCCAGGAATAGTGATTGCTGTAGTTCACTTTACAGGTGCTGCAACAAACCATTGTGTTAAGGGTGTCCACACTTATGCAACCCACATATTGTATGCATCTCAATCAGCATCTGCACAACTAACACATTTATTTGATACTGCATTTGAATGCACAGGTTAAATGTCACATATCAGGTGTGTGTAATGTTAACATATGCAGTATTGTGGCCCCATTGCATATCATGGAAGAGGCTGGCATGTCATTAAGGGTGTGTACACTCCTCATAGCCACAGTAAATTTTAAAGGTTGTCAGTGTAATTGGATGTTATTGCTCATTCATGCACTGCTAATGATGAGATCTGTAAATCAGAGATCAGGCATTCACTATTGACATCTGTCCTCATATCAACCCAAGTATGTATCAAACAAACACACAGGGGGTGTGAGCCTTAGAACAAACATAACTGCCACATATATACACATTCAGCAATGTTGTGTACACGCATGAGGTATGGTGCACAGTACATGCAAGGGTGCTGAACAGGTGCACAGCAATACTGTGACCATGGGTGCAGTGTGTTCCAGGGGAAGGGGCATCACCTACTAACAAAACTCATGCATCACAGAGATGTATAATGTTGGCAACAAGGACTGAGTATAGCTGAAATGCATGCGGTTGAGTGCCATATGTCATGCATGTTGACTGTTGAGTAATGAGAGGTCTGTGTAATATCTTTGTGCCATCTCACCAATAAGTGTGTGTGTGTGTGTGTGTGTGTGTGTGTGTGCGCAGAGGTAAGCAATGATGTACAGGTCTTAAATTACATTTTTTGTATTCCACTCACAGGTGGCGAGGTGGGTCAGGGTCCCTCCTGCAGGCAAACTGATGTTAGTGTCCATAGAGACTCTGACAATGATGATAGGTATGGTGAGGCACATGGAGGGCTTTCAGGGTTGAGGCTGTGCCATCAGTTGATATCCCACTTTTATCCACCCCATCCCTGCACACAGTCACAATGCCTATACATACCCCATCACTAGTGGCCATAGATGAGGAACAGTTGGCAGGTGGTGGCATGGGACAGGACAGTGTGGTGACTATGGCAAGTGTTTGTGTACACAGCAGCCATAGCCAGATGACCAGCGAGGCACCACACAGACAGATGTACAGGGGTGATTGTAGGAGGGCTGCTGGCCATCATGCCCCTGGCAGAAGTGCCACAGTAGGTGTCACCAGATGTATTTTTCAGTTCATCGTGGAGGCACAGGCATGTATGGAACATTATACCGACAGAGTCTGAGGCTCCAGAGAGCTACTCATTCCTATGTACTTGACAAGATCCGTGATCTTGCAGGTGCCCACCATTATTTTACAGAGGTCCTGTATAGACCGTTGGGTGAGTTGGTGGGAATCCCCGACCATGCAAAGTCTGTGTTAGAGCATATGGTGGGAGTAGAGTGACAGCTACATGGATGTAGGTCAGCAACACCAAAAGGTAGAGGTCTACATGGATGTGCAACAAGTCACAGCCTCTCCCATAGTGGCAGTACCAGCACCAGCACTGCAGGGGGTTACTGTCCACACCACAACACAGCAGGCCATGTGCAAGTTGTCTTGGCCAGCCCCAACAGGGACCCAGATCCAGCAGACATTTGTCATCATCAGGGAGAGTACCATATCTGGGCTTCTACCTGGTAGTGCCCCTGGAGCCCCTGGCAGGCACAGTTCTTGTATCCATGGCCAGACATGGTGAACTGTACACCCTGCCATGTATGGTCTGCAGCTGTCCAACAAACCCCTGCATAGGGCAGCCACATGGTAGAACTGTGTGCTTACATGCACACACACATCACCAACACAGCTAGGGCACCTCCATACGTATACACACCACATCTGCACAGCCCAGTAGATAATGAAAACCCCTAATGCACACATGATGTGAATCAAATCGCTCAGCTTAGCACTATGGCAACCCCACACCACACACTGTGCATATGATGATACCTGTGCCACATCCCTGTCATCCATACCATTGATGCAGGGACATGCTAATATGGTTCTGATGCACAGGGTGAATGTATTATGGTTTAGCAATGTAATGCTGTGTAACATGTTTTCAGCTGTAAAATTTAATCCTTACATGTCAGAATGTGTAGCTTTCCAGCCATGATGCAGTATAGCTGTTATTAACACTGACTGAATGTGATCTCCATAATGTATTCAGTTTATGTTGTAGGTGTCTATGTGTCAGCAGGATGTGGGTGTGCTGTTGCTTCCTACAAGGGGTATGACACCGTGGTAACACACTGACTGTGTCATATCCTGGGTACAGCTGAACACAAGTAAAAGGTCTGCATAACAGTTACTGCATTTGCCACATGGCTGATAGGTCTGAGGGGTGGATACAGGTGAGTGCGTTGTGGCTGATGTCAGCAGCTCTTCTACAGTGGACAATGGTAAGTGTACATGGTGGCACCCACCAAATGTTTCTGAATAATACACACACACACAGAGGCTTTGGTGTTGATGGAATACACAGAGAATACTGTACACATGGATATACTTCATTTTGCAGTGAACTCATTTTAGCCTATGTAATTCCACCAAGACAAAATAGGCAAAACATCATATCAGAAAATAATCAGTTTGCCAGTTTAATGTCATTGATGATGATACTGGCAGGGTATATATCCTCTTCCTGAATGTAGTGCAATCCTGGAGTTGGTAAACATTGGTGTGCTGGTATGGGTGGCACAACCCTCCACTTTGGAGGGTGTGGGGTGGCGTATAACCACACATAGTATGACTGACAACTACTTAATCTGTTAACATAAACTGTTCAGTATTACAGCAGACTAAGTGGGGGGATGCACACAACAATAACCCCAATGAGGGTGGCTGTCCCTATAACATCCACACCCAACTACATATACCAACTCCAGTATTGCTCTACACCTGTAGAGTGGGGAAGAGGGCATTTACACATCTACTGCTAGTTTTGATGGAATTAATTTCCAGAAGATGATTCCTTTGAAATGTTAGCATTTGCCAGTCAGATCTCAGACAAGTGACCTCCTGGGACATGTATTTTCTGCAAACTGAAGTAGATCCCTTCACATACACACACACTTACTTGGCAACACTGAAAGTAGAACCCCCACTTAGGTACTTATTGCTACTAATGTGTTGGGCCTTAATTGTACACACCACACAGCTTTTAGGATGAGGTGTGTGCCGAGTTTCTTGTTAAGTGAAGAACATCACCAGGCCTTGTACAGTATGGTAAACGGGGATATACTGGGTGTTAATGAACAATAGATAGTATGGCATATTGTCACATACACATTGACAAACGCATAACAGTCATAGACACATCTGAGAGTCCTGGACTTATCAGCTCTAACTACCATGTCAGTGAGTCCATTCTGTTACAGAGAATTTGCACACAGCACATGCATCATTGGGTTGGATAGTGTAATCAGTTACCTGTATGGTTAATGGTGACAGTGGTCCTCATACAGTGGACCTTGGGATATGTACTGGGGGTACCATGGTATAAAGACAGTATAAGCAGCACCCACATCCCACATTGGATATTTTACTCATAAAACCCATGATAATGCTCTGACATACCTACAATCACACATTGACCAGGACTGCAATACAACCCCTTGTCTACCTAATCAGTGCTACTACAGGGAAATGCATTTATTGCACACGCCACAGGGATAGTAGGGTGAGGATTTGTCATGGCTTTCTTAATGTCAGCAACATCACTATTTTTTACAATGTATGGCAAGGTGTTTTGTATTTGGAGAATGTGGCCTCATAATGCTGTATCCTACAAATATACACACTTACACACATACACACACTTTCCAGGACTCAGAGGGTAAGCCATGCCTATCTACCCATTTAGGTTCATAGGTTCATAGGTTCATAGGTTCATACTAGGCTATCTGCCCGAGGGCATTTACAAGCCTAGCCCATAGTTTTGTGGCTTACACCACCCCTTTAGTATGGGGAACTATACCCATTATTTTGCTGTGCCTCTGTCGAGCAATGACACTGAGGTAATCCCTGGGGTATATCTGCGATCGCCCATCCATTGGTCAAGATTTCTCTTGAACAAGGCCAGCGAGGTGCTCTGCCTCACATATACCGGGATTTTATTCCACAGCATAGGGAGTCTTTGGGTGATGAATCTATCCCTCCAGCACGTCCTATTAATAGCCGTGTCGAGGTTTAAGTCTCCCGCCCTTGTGGCTCTGACAGATCTGGATTTTTTGAGGTGAAGCATATTCATCAAATCTGGGTTTGACATGGCCTTGTATGTCAGGCAAAGGTCACCTCTGAGCAAGCGGTAGGCGACTGAATAGAGCTGGAGTTCTTTCAGTTGGGCAGCATAGGACAGATGTTTGAGACCCTTTATCCTTTTGGTGAGGAACTTTTGTGGCCTCTCCAGCTGCTGCAAGTGTCGGGTCAGATACATTCCGAATGGGGCATTGTACTCAATCATTGGTCTGATGAGTGATGAGTATAGGGAGACTATGACCTTCCTTGATCTAGATGAGAATCCCTTCATGATAAGGTGGGCAATGTAGAAGGTCTTCCTAACTACTTTAGCTACATGGGTGTCGAATGACAGACTACTATCAACCTGGGTCCCCAGGTCCCTGATAACTTCTTCTGTGCTCAGTGGATTGCCACCTATTTGGTAGCTAGGGGTAACCTTGTTTTTCCCGAAGGGTATGACTATGCATTTTTGGCATTTAACTTTAGGCCATGGCTCTGGCACCAGTTATCTGTTTCTGTGAGACCCTTCTGAAGGATATCTGTGTCAGATGTGTTTTCTACTATGGCCCAGTTTGCAGTCATCTGCAAACTTTGTCAGCCATAACCCTCCTGTGTTTGCTTGTACTTCGGAAAAGTAGATGCCAAACAAGAGTGGGCCCAGGACTGAGCCCTGTGGTACACCACTTGTGACAGGCTTTGAGTCTGACATGGCGCCAGCAACTCTGATCCTGTGGGTTCTGTCACTCAGCCAGTTTGCAACCCATCTTGTGATGTATGGGTTAACATTTAAGCTGATGAGTTTTTCAATGATACCCGAGTGGGGTATTGTATCGAAGGCCTTCGCCAGATTGAGGTAGGCTGTATGGACTGCCTTTCCCTCATCAATGGCTTTGGTGACTGTTTCAAAAAAGTCAACCAAGTTTAGAAGGCATGATCTGCCTTTGACAAAGCCAAACTGGGATGGATCCAAAGTCTGCAAATTTCCTATGTCTTTATTTATGAGGTCCATTATGATCCTCTCCATGGCTTTGCAGATAAGGCTTGTCAAGCTACTGGGCCGGTAATTTCCAGGGTCGGTGGAGGCACCGCCTTTGTGAAGTGGGACCACAGTTGCAGTGCGCCACTCCTGGGTGCGTATCCAGAGGTAAGACTATGATTAAACAGCTGTCCTAGATGTGGGTTTAATTCCTCGTTGAGTTCGTGGAGCACACAGCCGGGACACCATCAGGTCCCATGGATGCTGTGTTTTTGCTTTGGAGAGAGCAGTTCTCACTTGGGCGTTGGAGATGTTTGGGGGCTGGAATCGCTTGGTATAGATATCTCTCCTTTCCGGGGGCAGGGGGGGGGAGAAGTTTGCACTGAACCTGTTAGCCAGTATGTTGGCAATGTCTGTAGGATCAGTAATCTTCACATCATTTTGAACTAGTTCTGAGCATATCTGGGAGTTTCCTCCCAGGTTTCTAACATAGCTAAAGAAGGCCTTATGATTGTCTTTTGAGTCTTTAGCTATTTTTCTCTCAAAATTTGCTTTGGATGATTTTATGAGAGCTCTTAGTTTTTTACTTATAGTGATCAAGGGTGTCTTACCTTTTAAGGATTTTGCTCTATCTTGTAGTAGCTTCCTCCTTTTGTTGTAGAGTTTGTTTATGGCTGGGGTCCACGAGACTGGACGCTTGCCTTTGGTACAAAGAGTCTTTGTTTTGCTTGGGATTGCCTTATCCATGCAGTCCTGCAGGTGCTGGTAGAAGGCATTTGTAAGTGATTCAGCGGCTTGAGTACTGTTTTCCGCCGGCTCGGGGCCTTAAAGGAGACCACACTAGTCTTTAGAAGTGTGAAGTCGGCTTTCGAAGTTCTTTACTGTCGTCTTTTTTATTTAAGGTGGGGGTGGGATGAGCACCTCCAGCGAGATTAGTTTGTGATCTGATCTCACCAGTGAGGGGTATACTTCCGGTGTTGAACATTGTGCTCCCATGTTCGTGATGATGAGATCAAGTATGTTTTCTCCTCTTGTGGGATGGTGACTAGTTGTTCCATGGCATTTGAGTTTATGAATTCCAGGAACCTTTGGGCTAGGGTGTTTGGGCTTGAGTAGTGTTCCCAGTCTGTATTAGGGTAATTGAAGTCACCTAGTATGATGGTGTTTGGTGATACATTTATCCCCTCTAGTGTTTTCAGGAAGGCCATGTGAGGTTCCTGAGTTTGTGAGGGTGGCCTGTAACATGCTACAATTTGCAGAGCAGTCTTGCCTATGGTTAATTGCACCTGGATGGTCTCCGATGCATCGTGCGTTGCCACCAGTCTTGAGGTGTGGGTGTCCTTGATGAATATGGATACCCCTCCTTTCTTGGTATTGTCCGGATTTTGGGGCCGAACGCATGATAAGAGGTAAAACCTGATAGTGCTGGGGTGCTCTCAGGAGCCTTGAACCAGGTTTCTGTCACTGCACAGACATCGATGTTCTCCATACTGAGAAGGGCCTCGAGTGCGTGCATTTTGAGATTTAGACTTCTGGCATTGAGCAGCATTACCCTTAGTTTTTTTCCTTTTTGTGTTCTAGGGCGGTAGGTTTAGAATTTGAGCCTTGCCTAAAAAGGCACTATGGGGTGGCAAGAGCCTTTGCCAATATCCGAATCCCATGGGTGACAGGTGCAAGCCGTGCCTTGCGAAGCAGCGTGGCTTGTCCAGCATGTCATCCCAGGCAGACAGACATTGGATCCCCTTTGAATGACACCAGAGTTTAAGCCAATTGTTAAAGCTGATCATCTTATCTCTGTATTGTGGCATCATTCTTGGTGAAGGTAGGATACTGCTCAAGGTCAGGGTCATACCTGCCTGGGCTACATAATCAGAGAGCTTCTCAATGTCTCTTTTCATGTAGTCCAAGGAGGTACGTCTCAGGTAGTTTACACCAGCGTGGACAATGACTGAGTCGTATTTGTACCTGCTGTTGAGAGACCTGAGTGCTTGCGTTATGTGGCGGATTCTAGCCCGACAGGCAGCTTACTGTGACCTTCTCCTTACTCATTCTGGTGAGCAGGACGTCAGTGTGTCTGACTATGGAGTCACCAATGACTAGTGTGTCTGGCATTGTGTTTGGCCTTAAGGGCTGTGACTGTTTGACACTCTGACTGTGAGGTCTATGTGTTGCAGGTGTTGTGTTCTGAGGTGGTGGTTGTTTGGGTGTCTGCTTTGGTGGCCTCTGATGTTTTGGTAGATTTTTGATCAGAGCCGAGTATGTCTTTGTGTGTTTATGTGTATGATTTGAGGTTGTGATGGTACTATGTGAGACTGAGTCTATAGTGTGTGTGGTAACCTTCTCCTCCTGACTGGTCTTGCCAGTCCTATGTTGAGAGAGCTCAGCCTCCAGTTTGGCCGTATAGTTGCATCTCTCGCATGTATTTGTGTTTTGTGGGAGGAGGAGAGGGTTGTCTGTGTACATGAGGCAATTGTAACATTGCCTCAATATTCCCAGGTTCACCAGCTGAGCAGGAGAGGACACTAGCAACTGATCCCTCGACATGCTAGAAGGACTAGACAAAAAAACTTTAAAAGAGATTCCGGGGGACGTGGGTGACCGAGAAAGGGGGGTTTGCCTTTTTGGGGTGCTATCTATAAGAGTGCCGTATCAAGGTAATAAGTACTGTAGGAGCAAGTGCTAGGTTTAACAGATAGAGAAAAGTCTGCTTGGAGTCAAGTAGAGATGATCTTTTTAGGTATTAGAGAAAGTGCTAGTAACAGGGATGCTTAAAGGTAAGATTGAAAAGAATGCACTCTGCAGTGTGCACTAGAGAAATTAGAAATGAAAGTAGGTAACTTGAGTTTTACCTGTTTAAAAAGTTAAGGTTTAGTGGAGAGTTACTATTTTTAAAACAGCAAGATGGACTGAAAGGTGTGGTTACTTTTGTATTTTGGTACTATGAAATACTGTAGGATGGCCAATAAATTTAAATAATTGAAGGGGTGGGATTTCAAAAGTGATGGTTTTGTGATTACTCACATAAGCCAGTGAAAGTAGAGAGAAATGAGATATATGGTCAGATTAACATAAGAGGCGGGCAACTAGAAAGACAGTGGTATTTAACAAGACAACTTAAATGGGTGGGAGGGAGGGAAAAATTCTGCCTGACTCAGAACAGAGAGAGCTGTGGTCTCTTTTGAAGTTTTAATATGCTGTTAAAACAGAATGCAAGCAAAACACAAGGTAAAGAAAACAAACTACAGTATTCAAAATATAGAAAGGCAATACAGAAATACAAAAAGACACAGCAAACTAACCTTTCCTTCACAGCAAAGTGTAGCAGAGTCTGGATGAGCCTTTCTGGTAAAGCTCTGAAATGTTTTAGTTTACTCCTTAAATAGAAATTTTAGTTCCTAGCTCCACCCCCTCTGTTAACAAGTGATTAACCTTAAGTGACCTCTTCTGTCTTATGAATGAGTCCTTAATTAATCAGTTCTTATTTCTGCCTGACTCAGAACAGAGAGAGCTGTGGTCTCTTTGAAGTTTTAATATGCTGTTAAAACAGAATGCAAGCAAAACACAAGGTAAAGAAAACAAACTACAGTATTCAAAATATAGAAAGGCAATACAGAAATACAAAAAAGAACAGCAAACTAACCTTTCCTTCACAGCAAAGTGTAGCAGAGTCTGGATGAGCCTTTCTGGTAAAGCTCTGAAATGTTTTAGTTTACTCCTTAAATAGAAATTTTAGTTCCTAGCTCCACCCCTCTGTTAACAAGTGATTAACCTTAAGTGACCTCTTCTGTCTTATGAATGAGTCCTTAATTAATCAGTTCTTATTTCTGCCTGACTCAGAACAGAGAGAGCTGTGGTCTCTTTTGAAGTTTTAATATGCTGTTAAAACAGAATGCAAGCAAAACACAAGGTAAAGAAAACAAACTACAGTATTCAAAATATAGAAAGGCAATACAGAAATACAAAAAGAACAGCAAACTAACCTTTCCTTCACAGCAAAGTGTAGCAGAGTCTGGATGAGCCTTTCTGGTAAAGCTCTGAAATGTTTTAGTTTACTCCTTAAATAGAAATTTTAGTTCCTAGCTCCACCCCTCTGTTAACAAGTGATTAACCTTAAGTGACCTCTTCTGTCTTATGAATGAGTCCTTAATTAATCAGTTCTTATTTCTGCCTGACTCAGAACAGAGAGAGCTGTGGTCTCTTTGAAGTTTTAATATGCTGTTAAAACAGAATGCAAGCAAAACACAAGGTAAAGAAAACAAACTACAGTATTCAAAATATAGAAAGGCAATACAGAAATACAAAAAGAACAGCAAACTAACCTTTCCTTCACAGCAAAGTGTAGCAGAGTCTGGATGAGCCTTTCTGGTAAAGCTCTGAAATGTTTTAGTTTACTCCTTAAATAGAAATTTTAGTTCCTAGCTCCACCCCCTCTGTTAACAAGTGATTAACCTTAAGTGACCTCTTCTGTCTTATGAATGAGTCCTTAATTAATCAGTTCTTATTTCTGCCTGACTCAGAACAGAGAGAGCTGTGGTCTCTTTTGAAGTTTTAATATGCTGTTAAAACAGAATGCAAGCAAAACACAAGGTAAAGAAAACAAACTACAGTATTCAAAATATAGAAAGGCAATACAGTAATACAAAAAGAACAGCAAACTAACCTTTCCTTCACAGCAAAGTGTAGCAGAGTCTGGATGAGCCTTTCTGGTAAAGCTCTGAAATGTTTTAGTTTACTCCTTAAATAGAAATTTTAGTTCCTAGCTCCACCCCCTCTGTTAACAAGTGATTAACCTTAAGTGACCTCTTCTGTCTTATGAATGAGTCCTTAATTAATCAGTTCTTATTTCTGCCTGACTCAGAACAGAGAGAGCTGTGGTCTCTTTTGAAGTTTTAATATGCTGTTAAAACAGAATGCAAGCAAAACACAAGGTAAAGAAAACAAACTACAGTATTCAAAATATAGAAAGGCAATACAGAAATACAAAAAAGAACAGCAAACTAACCTTTCCTTCACAGCAAAGTGTAGCAGAGTCTGGATGAGCCTTTCTGGTAAAGCTCTGAAATGTTTTAGTTTACTCCTTAAATAGAAATTTTAGTTCCTAGCTCCACCCCCTCTGTTAACAAGTGATTAACCTTAAGTGACCTCTTCTGTCTTATGAATGAGTCCTTAATTAATCAGTTCTTATTTCTCGGGGTATTATCAACTACAAGTTTACAAACACACATACACTGTTATTCTCAGTAATGCACCCAGACATATTTGTTAGTACTGGGGTCCATAGGTGCAGGTGTTCTTAGGTGTGTACCAGGCAAATGTCCATGGAGAGATGAGAAGAGTAGGGGATGTGGGTACACTGGTATCATGCCAACTGACATTTGTCAACAGGCCATCTATCAACTGATGCCACTTGAGTGATCCCCAGGTTGACAGTTAAATGCAACATCCAATCATCTGTTTTTCTCTTGCAGAGGGCCAGTGAGGTGCTCCAATTGACATGTATGCAAATTATATTACATAACATGGCCAGTGTCTGGGTTGGTGACTTGTACCCAAGCATGTTCTGTTGACTGTGGTAGTCTAGTTGAGGTATCCATGGCATGTAGTACATACAGGGTTTGGTTTCTTAGATGTGGCATTTATAACACAGCTGGGCAGACATGTCAGTGTCAGTCAAGCATAGATTGCCTCTAAGCAGCCAAGATGAATACATGGCATCTGCACATCTGTACAGAGGGTAGACAAAAATCAGCTAGCCATCAGGTTATGAATCAGGATGAATGTTTTGACAGATAGACGTCTGACACTAATATGTATACCATTACTACATGACAACAGCCATCAATGACATGCCCTATACACATAGTAGTCTACAGTCAATATCCCCATATCAGATTAATAACACACAGCTCAGACACCAAGAACATGATAGTCAGTACTCAGAGTCCAGCTTGCATGCAGGGGTGTATGGTTCCAGTACTACAACCTGCAATCTACTCTTACTTAGGAAAGCATTGTTAACGGTAGTAACATAATGATACAATACATGCAAGTGTGACTGCGTATAACCTGGGATACTACCCATGTATGAAACACATACCAAGAGAAAAGGTTGTTGTACTAGCCATATATACTCAGGTGTCCTATACAGTATACTCACATCCCTTGCTACTGTAAAGACAGCACATAGAAGCATGCTATATACATGGAAGTAAATACACTTATTAAAGATGTCATTACCCTGCTATTTCATCAGACTGGAATGTGATCGCGGGTTATCAGGGCTGAGCTATGCTTAGCAGGTGTAAGCATTGCTTAAATATAAATGCTAAGCACATTTGCCCACTGGTAAGCAAAGCCTACATGGTGTAAGCACCTTTTCGTTTAGCCTTCTGCTCAAAACAGCCTTAACCACTCTGCATCTAACAGTCGTTGTTTTGCCTAGCAACAAAATAAACAGCCCTTGAAACCAGGACCCTGTACACTATAGTCAAAGCAGTTAAACACTAAGCCATCAGAGCTGTGATGATGTTTCTTGTTTTTTTCAAATATATTTTTCAGTACCCATAGGTTCATAGGTTGGTACTGGGTTATTGCCCCTAGGGCCTATACAAGCCTAGCCATAACAATTCCGTGGCTATTTCTTCCCACAATATTTACTTCCTTGGACGCCTGTCTAGCAGGGCAACTTATGTGATTCCCCAGGGTGAATTTCCTATCTCCTATCCAATCGTCAAGGGTTCCTTTTGAAGAGGACCAAAGAGGTGATCTGCTTGACATGTATAGGCAGTCTATTCCAGAATCTGTGGAGTTTCTGGGTCAGGAACCTATCCCTCCAGCATGTTTAGTTCAATGTGATGACAAGGTTTAGATCACTGAAGCATGTGGCTTTGAGGGATTGGGATTTCTTTAAGTGTAGTATGTCCAACAGCTCTGGATTTGACATGTGCTTGCATGTTAAGCAGAGCTCGCCTCTGAGTAGACGATATGCAACAGAGTATAGCTGGAGTTTTTTTAGACAGTCAGCATATGACATCTGCTTTAGGCCCATCATTCTTTTAGTGAGGTATTTCTGCGGCCTTTCCAGTTGTTGCAGATGTCTTGAGAGGTACATACCAAATGGGGCATTGTATTCTATAGTGGGTCTAATGAGGGATGAGCACAGTGGGACAATTACCTCATTTTTTCTTGATGAAAAGGCCTTAGTGATGAGATGTGCCACATAGAAGGATTTCCTGACTGTTGTGGTGATGTGGTTATTGAAGTTGAGACCACTGTCCACCTGTGTCCCTAAGTCTCTTATCACACTTTCAGTGTTTAGTGTACTGCCACCTATGTGGTAATTCATGGGTACATGTTTTTTCCCAAAGGGGATAACTATACATTTCTTGGTATTGAGCTTGAGCCTATGGCTCTGGCACCAAGCATCTGTTTCTGTAAGACCCTTTTGTAGAATATCCACATCATTTGAGGATTCAGTAATGGCTCCCAGTTTGCAGTCATCTGCGAACTTTGTTAGTCAATGTCCCTTATTGTTGGCCTGTACTTCAGAGAAGTAGATACCAAACAAGAACAGTCCCAGGACTGAACTGGTACTCCACTTGTCACTTGTCTGGAACTGGATTTGGAGTTGTCTACTTTTACAGTGTGGGTTCTGTCAGTAAGCCAGTTGGCAACCCATCGAGTGATGTAGGGATTAATGCCCAACTTAGTAAGTTAATCTATGATTCCAGAGTGGGGGGTGGTGTTGAAGGCCTTGGCTAGGTCCAGATAGGCTGCGTGGACTGCCTTACCCTTATCCACAGCTCTGGAGACTAATTTGAAGAAGTCAGTCAGGTTCAGGAGACAAGATCATTCCTTCACAAACCCAGACTGGATGGGGTCCAGAGTTTGAAGGTTGCCAATGTCTTTGTTTTATAAGTTCCATGACAGGCTCATCAGACTGATGGGGCAGTAGTTCCCAGGATCAAAGGTGGATCCCCCCTTGTGGAGTGGGATAACTGTAGTTGTGCACCACTCAGCAGGCACAAAGCCTGAGGTGAGGCTATGATTAAACATGACACTTAGGTGACATGTTGTTTTTTATGGAGGTTTCCTTACTGGGGAGGAGGTGGAGGAGGGATGTGGATGTCAAGGGTGATTAGCTTATGGTCAGATGTGACCAACAAGGGGGTGACCATAGGTGTTTGACCATCAATTTCCCATGTTGGTAACGACCAGGTCTAGGATTAAGTCTAGGATATTGGAGCCCCTGGTGGAACTATGGATTAGTTGATCCAGGGCATTGGAATTTATGAATTCCAAGAACCATTGGGCAAAGCTGTTTTGGCAGTTAATGGCAGAGTAGTTGAAATCACCCAGCATTAGGGTGTTTTGTTGTATCTTAATATTTTCCAGTATGTTTAGAAAGGTGTAGTGAGACTCTTGGGGCATGGTGCGGGATCTGTAGCAAGCTACAATTTGGATTGCAGTCTCACCTAGTGTTAATTGCACCTGGAGAATTTCAGATGCATTGTGTTGGGCAACTAGCCTGGTGGTGTGAATATCCTTGGTGAATATGGACACTCCTCCACCTTTAGTGTTTTAGTCCAGGTTTGGTGGCCAAAAAGTGTGGTAAGAGTTGTAGCCTGGTATTGCAGGGGTGCTCTCTGGAGCCTTGAACCAGGTCTCAGTTACTGCACAGACAGTAGCGAACAACTGCTTTGACTTCTACAATTGTTTAGTACTTGTTAGTGAAAATAACGTAGAATTAGTATGTTATTATATCTAAATATACACATATCAGATAAATATAGTGGGATACATCCGGGAAGGTATATACAGCACTCATGTTTACACATAAGGATACGGATATATATATATATATATATATATATATATATATATATATATATATATATATGTATATATATAGATATATATATATATGTATATTTATATATATCTATAGATATATATATATATATATATATATATATATATACACACACACACACACACACACACACACACACACACACACACACACACACATATATATATATATATATATATATATATATGTGTGTGTGTGTGTGTGTGTGTGTGTGTGTGTGTGTGTGTGATACCTCTCAACCTCTTAGAGTAAGAAATCTGGACAAAGCCATGAAAAAAGTGGTACAAATAGGGACAATTTTAAATATTGCTCTTACAAACTTAGAAAGTTGATAGAATAACAGGTTTTGCATTAGCATTACTTTTTTGAAGGGTATGAAGTCTAAAACTCAAATGTGTGTCATTATTTTCTAACTTCAGTCTTTAATGATTTGCCACTAATTTGCCAGAAAACCTCAATTTTATGAAAAACAGACCAAAAAAATGAGGCAAAAATCTGGACATTCTGCGAAGATCTGTATAATTGAGAGGTAGTGTGTGTGGATGTATATATATATATATATATAGATATATATATATATATATATATATATATATATATATATATATACATATATATATATATCTATACATATATATATATATATATATATATATATATATATATATATATATATATATATATATATATATATATATATACACATATATATATATATATACATATGTATATATCTATCTATATATATATATATATATATATATATATATATATATATATGTATGTATATATATGTATATATATGCCCATAAGATGTAGTGGAGTCATATCTCAGCACTAATAGTCACAACCTCTTAGTGCAAGGGGATGTAATGCAAGTATTGCAGGTATAAATGTAGAATGTTGATACAGTAACAGGGGCTGCGTCAACAGACATGTTGTGTAGGAAGTCACTTCTGATACTCACATGTACACCATCAGTTACTGACAGACATCATAAGATCATCATAGTGAAGTACCACACAAATCATAGTAATGATCCTGTGGAATACAGCAGAGATATGACCAATAAATATGGACAGTCTGACACAATCTGTTCAGTCCAGAGGTATACACAGAATTCCTTAGTGCAAGACGTGTGGACCAAGCCTGACAAAGTGGATGTTTACAGCCATGTAAATGGGATATCACAAAAATACTGGAATAGATAACGTCACACAGTTGATGCATTCACACTCCTTTCTGCCCTAACACATATTAACCGGAGGAGCAGAGGTCCCAAGGCATAGTACTTCCCACTAGTTAGTGGTATACATTGTCACAGCATCCCACTGCTTTGTCAGAAATACACAACAGTTATGGTGGCCAGGCAACAGTACATCTGACAAATATCTAGACATAAAATAACACTCAGTAAATACACTGAGCTGCTAAGCATGTCACCAGGTACTGTCTAAACTACATGCAGACTGCCACAACACTGACCAAAGTTTCCTATGGTGGAATACACATGTACTTGCAAATATAGCAGGCACTACAGGCATGTAACAGCACAAAGTAACAGACACCAATGTGAAAGTGCATACCCACAACCAATCGCAACACAGTCACAGTCATAGTCACATTATGGTAAGCCTAATTAGTAGTACAGTATATGGACTGTGTGAACAAAACCATCCTCATATGTACCACTCACACACTAACCCTACATATACTGGCCCAAAACACAGTGTAGTCTGATGCCTAACTGTGGTATGGGACATGTCTCAGTCTGGCCCTACAAACATGTACGCTGATAGGGTACCTTAAACTGGAGCAGCATGCAACGTCAGATAGCACAGGTCCAATGAAATCAACCACAGTCTGTACACAGGCCAAGTAACATATTCACAATACACACTCTGTCAGCAATCACCATAAGTACACAGACCTCACTACTGCACAGACTACAACAGAATGTCCATGTTTTGTCCTCAAATCTAAGGCCTACTATACATAACATGTCTAGCAGTCTGATATATCACTGGCTTGTTATTAGGTATGATGTCATTAAATAATTGATATTCTGTACATATGCACCTCACACTGCATTACGTATGGAGAAAGGGTGACAAACTTGGAGAACAGAGGCACAAACACAGGATATAGGTGACATTCTTGATGCCTACAGAAATCAGTATATGGAACATTTCCAAAAAGAAAATATACATATTGATCAATTAAATCTAGATGAAAAATGTTCTAATATAAAAAATAGCAGAAAAATTAAAACTAGATTTTCAAACACCCATATCCTACAAAGAAATTGAAGATACAATACAAGAGGGTAAAAATAATAAAGCTCCAGGTATAGATGGCATAATTATGGAAATACATAAACTTTTTTCTTCAAAGATACTATCCCCTCTTCCATAAAACTCTATTAGAAATTCAGTCACAAGCTTTAATACCACCCTCTTGGAGATATTCCTTAATCACACCAATCCTAAAGGAAAAAAAAATCCCAAACCTCTGTATCTCATATAGACCTATATCATTATTAAATAATGACTATAAGATATTTGTGACAATATTAACTAACAGAATGAAAATACCACTATCCAAAACAATAAATAATGATCAAACTGGATTTATATATCATAGACACACATACGTGAGTGGGCGTACCTTCGTTGAAGGTTGTGCGTCAGGCCTGGCAAGCCGGTATGTAAAAATCAACTGCCAATCATTAGCAGACCGGAGTTCCGCTGTGGCAACCCCTAACCAGGAAAAGCCGAAAGACACAAGCAAGCAAGGCACACACACATGACAATATTAAAAGGATAATTTCTCTTATAGATTATGTTAATAAAGAAAATAAAGAAGCACTCATAACTGGCTTAGATATAGAGAAAGCCTTTGATTCCCTAAATTGGGACTATTTATTCAAAATTCTAATGCTATTTGAATTTCCTACATCTTTTGTTCATCTCCTAAAGAATATATATATAAAAATAATTTAG
>NC_056735.1:105582142-105662142 GCF_019279795.1 Protopterus annectens
TCTACCTACACCTCAGGTTTGGATCTATCACATCTTTAGTCCTGAAGTTAATATTGTGAAGTATTCATATTTGTTAAGGGTCAGATTACTTTGAACAGATGCCTAGAGACCTACAAAAGAAACTTACTGAGACACAAAGCACATTAATTAAAACCAACTATTAGATCATTGCATGTTACAGGACCCCTTGATACCCCTGAAAATCACATTCAATTCCTAAATACACTGGATGAACTTCAAATACACTGGAATGCAATCACCTTGAGAGACCATAAGTAGCTGTCATAAACTGGGATGCCTATAGCTCAAATGTAGGTTATGCCCCAAATTTCATCCATTTCAAAAAGAAGAACTCCCTTGACTATATAGTTAAGGAACTCACTAGTGGACAAATATTAAAGACCTGGTCCTTACAAATATAGTATCTGCATGCAGTATCCCACTAGTACACCCTTTCACAGTTATGTCTGATCACAAACTGACAACCTTCTTCTTTAAAATCCTCAATACATCAGATGTAAATACTATAGTATTCATGGGTTTCAAGCATAATGACCTCCAACAACTCTATGTTGTCATCATGAAATTCTGGTATTACTGTAATCCCAAAAATGTTTACATGGCTAGTAGTTATATGAAAAAATTCTGCACTTATCTAGATAAGTGTATTAAACTGACAGTCTGCATTAAAAGCAAACAAAACAGGAAATTCAGGTGCAAACTAGTGTGATAGTCTGCATGCATAAATAACAAAAATATAATAAAAGAAAAAAAAAGTTTTGTAGAATATACAGTCAATCTAAAGATCCACAAATCAAGGCCAACATCCAAAAATTTTAAAGTTACTGAAAATAACATCAGGAAAATAAAGACATCCCATGAACGTACATTAATATCAATTTTTTGTTTTACTTTCATCAGGAAATTAAAAAATAATTTCCAGCATTCTTCCAAACTTTTTCAAAATGGTATGACATACTCAGATCCAGTTTATATCACAAATATAGTACTAATTTATTTATTTACTTATTTTATTTTATTTTTTTGACATTTATTAACCAGGAAGGTCTAACTGAGCCAAAGCCATTGTTCAGCAAAGGCTTGTTGAGAAAAGACTCACAAATAATACATCTACAATCAACAATTTGCACAAAAAAATACAAAAATAAAATGAGAATAAAGTATTGGAAACACTTACTCACAAACAATAATACTATCAATGGACAATGTACACAGATTTCTAAAATTAATAATAAAACTTTACAAGAAACCAGATTATAAATATCAAGAAGGGAAAAGGTAAAGATAAGAAGTAGAAAATTTGAAAAGCTTCAGAGAGAAGGTGTAAGGTGATAGCGGTATGGAGAGTAGTAGCAATAAAACGAGAAAAAGTGTAGGAGTCAGAGAGGAGTTACAGCACCCAGAGGTAAAACAATTTAGAGGAAGTAAGAAGAGGAGCAGTAATGGAGGTGTGGGGGTGCATTTAGGAAGGTAAGGGAGGCAGAGATTTAAAAAAGTAAAGAGAAGAAAGTTCAAGCTGTGATTTTGCAATGACATGTTCAGTTGTAATGTAGATATTATTTGAGAGCTTTTTTCAAATTCATATGTGTGTGTGTGTGTGTGTGTGTGCGTGTGTGTGTGTGTGTGTGTGTGTGTGTGTGTGTGTGTGTGTGTGTGTGTGTGTGTGTGTGTGTGTGTGTGTGTGCGTGTGTGCATGTGTGTGCGTGTGTGCGTGTGTGTGTGTGTGTGTGTGTGTGTGTGTGTGTGTGTGTGTGTGTGTGTGTGTGTGTGTGTGTGTGTGTGCTATTTTTCTGCTGGTCAAGGAAAGCTTATTTCATGATAGGGCAGACGAGTAACTGTATAGAGTTCGACCTGTTGAACTCTTAGTTTTATATATATCCAAGTATTGATCAGTGATCCTCAGGTTTTTAACTGGGGAATAGACAGAGGCAAAAGAGGAGATGACATGGCAGAAGGAGGACTTGTAAAGAAGGGAAAGAATGATAAGAAGCTGAGAGTATAGTCCTTGATTAGGAGGGTCCCTATCAGTAAATCCAATGCACTATTCTGTGAACACCTCTTCGCTGAACCAATTTAAATGTAATCTTATTCTATTGAACAACTGTTTAATCAAAGATTTTCCCAGGGAAAAACAATGGGCCATCATCAGGGACTTGACCTTTTCCCCACTGCAGTGCAATCCCAGAGTTGTTATATTTAGTTAGGGTGTGTGGGAGTAGAGTCCCCCACATTGGGGGGTGTAGGAGCAATTCCCACCAGGGTGGGTTTTAAATAGTGCTGTTTTTGTTATAGTTGTTGGGTTGGCCAAGTGGCTATTTGTCCTGGGAAAGTATTTTATTTAAATAAAAGTTCGATGGAGTATGTTTCATTTAATTGGGTTTGATGAAGAGGTGTTTGTGAAATAGTGCATTTGATTAACTGATATAGACCTGATTAGGGAACTTTAACCGATTTAAATCCTTACGAGACTGATAGTAATGAGAGTAAGAGGTATGATTAGCTGCAAACATAGCTACTTTGGTGTAGGTGGCTTCAAGTTTAGCAAGAAGACCAGTTTGTAAGTTAGTTTAAGATATGTGAACTATAGAGGTGACCAGGGAGAATATAACCATAAGTAAGAGAAGTCCCAGAGTCATTTGTTAGGAACTGTTTGTTTCTGTAGAGTAAATCAAGTTTATGGTGTTTTCTTTATATAGTAGTACACATGGAGATTGAATTTGAGTTGATCGTCAATAATTGTCTCAGGAAGCTTAGTGTATGTTACCACGTTTATGACTGTGTTGTTAAGAGATGTTATAGTGAAGGAGGATTTGAAGTGAGAGACTGATTTAGGGAGAAATAGGAGGAATCTAGTCTTCTTTGCACTGATAATAAGTTGGTTGTCAAAGAGTCAATTTTCAATAGAATTGAAGGAATTTTGAGTGACAGTGAGCAAGTCTGAGAGGGTGTCAGCAGAGGAGATGATAGTGGCTTCATCAGCATATTGACTGAGGTTAGAGTGAGGACAGGAAGTGTGCAATTGGTTAGTAAAGATGTTGAACAGCAGGGGACCAAGAACAGAACCTTGAAGAACTCCCATACTGATGGGTAGGAAGGGAGATGGAGAGGAGAGCCATTTGACAGACTGTTGTTTGCTTGGACAGGTAGCTGTCACACCAGGAAATGGCTGAGATAGAAAGGTTAAGGTCAGAGAGTTTGGAGAGGAGCATGTTTTGACAGACAATGTCAAAAGCTTTAGAAATGTCAAGAAAGAGACAGGAGGTAAGTTTATTATTGTCTCTCGCAAGGGTGATAAAGTGTGAAAAAGAGATAAGGGCAGTAGTTGCAATGTGGTGAGGATGAAAACCATGTTGAGTGGGGTAAGAACATTTTGCAATAGTAGATAGTCCATGATTTGCTTATCTACACATTCTCAAGAATTTTAGAGAGGGGAGACATATATATGTATATATATATATATATATATATATATATATATATATATATATATATATATATATATGATGAGAGATACTTCAGTGGAATTGCCAAATTGCCACCTTTTGGGTAGGTATAGTAAAGAATTGTTTCCAGATTGAGAGAACAGTAGATTCAGGTATAGATCAGTTAATGAGGATTGACAGAACAGTAGATTCCGGTATAGAGCAGTTAATGAGGATTGACAGAACAGTAGATTCAGGTATAGATCAGTTAATGAGGATTGACAGAACAGTAGATTCCAGTATAGATCAGTTAATGAGGATTGACAGAACAGTAGATTCAGGTATAGATCAGTTAATGAGGATTGACAGAACAGTAGATTCTGGTATAGAGCAGTTAATGAGGATTGACAGAACAGTAGATTCCGGTTTAGATCAGTTAATGAGGATGGAAATGGGAGGAGCCAGGCAGTTTGCTGCTAGCTTGAGGAAGAGTGCAGGTAAGTTGTCAACAGGAGGCAACCATGGTTTAAGCTTACTGTGTAGACATTTTATATAGCTGGAAGGGACAGGTTTCAGAAAGAAGGCATCATTATGTTTACGGGGTTGGGGGGTCAGTGGGGTTAGAGGAGTTTGAAGTTAATTTTATTTTACTAATAGTGTTAACAAAATAAGAAAATATTCCACTATGATTTCATTCTTGGGGTGGTGATCGAGATAGCAGGGCAGGAATATGCCACCTGTTAAGACAAAAATTAAGAAATTATGTAGAACATTGGGCTTATCTTTATCTAAAAGAAAATAAATAGTATACAATTAATTACAAGCTATTAAATGCATCTTGAAGGTGATTCCATGAGGAATACCATTCATATGGAGTCTAGCAGCAAAGGGAGTGGATTGGGCTGATCTGCACCATGGAATTACTTTACAGGGCGGATAAGGATGAGGTTACAAGAGTGAATCACACGTATACAGGGATTAGTGGTATGGGACAGAGTAGCCCTACAATCAATAGCAGAGTTCTACACAAGTGAAGTAGAGAGCAGAGGATTTGTTGGTGCATGAAGGCTGTTGGTTCATTAGCACATTGAGTTCTACACAAATGAAGTAGAGAGCACAGGATTTGTTGGTGCATGAAGGCTGTTGGTTCATTAGCACATTGAGTTCTACACAAATGAAGTAGAGAGCACAGGATTTGTTGGTGCATGAAGGCTGTTGGTTCATTAGCACATTGAGTTCTACACAAGTGAAGTAGAGAGCACAGGATTTGTTGGTGCATGAAGGCTGTTGGTTCATTAGCACATTGAGTTCTACACAAATGAAGAAGCAAGCACAGGATTTGTTGGTGCATGAAGGCTGTTGGTTCATTAGCACATTGCCTGTAGAACTCACTGGCAGATACTGTAATTGTAACACAATTAAGCAGTGATAGAAAGTATGAAGTCAATAACAAGGTATGAGGGGACCATTCCTTCACCCCATCCCCCCATCCCCTTAAAAATACATCAGGTTTTATATGTGTGTCATATTCTAATTGTTGGTATGACAGACTACAGTCTAGCATAGGTATTTTAAACAGTTGTGAACATCAATCATATCTTCCTGTGTATAACAAACAATATAACTCATTCTAAAAGGTTCAGCACATTACATTTCCATAGCCCACTGCCTAGGGTTGGCTTCACTTTTCTGATATTAAAAGCTATAACATGACATTATTCCAATTCCATTAATTTATAACCCATGTATTATGTGCTACATATCTTATATTATGTTATTGAGGACCAGACTTTCCAAAGGGAGCTAATTACTTGTCCCATGTGCTTATGATTTCCACATGTTTGGGGACAGAGGGATAAGACTTAAGAAGTGGTATTCATTCTACAATCTCCCCTAATGAAGTTCTGTATGAAAGAAGAAAAACACTTCTGCCCATTGCTTTATACATGCTTTTCCATGGGGATCCAGTTTAATATCACAACCATTGTTTTCAGTCGTTTTATAAATTCCTGCAACAGCTCAATGATTCTAGCATTACAATTGTATTTTTTCCATTGTCTTGATAGAATCAGTTTGAAAGCATAAATAAGGGTCAGCCTGGGATCATTATCCTCCTCATCAGCCTGACCTTCAACCTCTAGCCTGATTCCCAGTCCCAATAAATCCCATGGCCATAGAATCTGTTAACCAAATATATCATCCCAGAGCCTCCATCTAACCTGCACTCTGTCACATTTCTGAAAAAATAGCGGTCAAGGAGGCTCCCTCTTGTTTACATCCAAAATGGTGTGTCACTAATGTTTTATGTATTTAATACAATTTAGTTGCCATGGGGTACCATTAATGCAGGACATGTGTATTCTGATCTTAATAAATGACCATTAAGCCAGTGTGCATGCTTGGTCTCATATTTGTTGCCACTGGGAGGCTGTTAAGTAAAGGGCTTAAACTTTTACAAAAAAATACGCTGTACTTTGTGTGACAGACTTCCCCTTTGACTCTATCAAGTCCTGATATATCAGACTATCCCTTTCATTCCTGACACTCTCCCATTTCTTTCAAGGCACTAACCCTGTGCTTCTATGTTTATTTTTCCAATACAAATGAAAATAAATGGTGCAAAGTTTGCTATGTGTTAAGCACTGCTTGTCTGGTATTTGATCATTTTCCATCACTTCCCTTAAAGTAAGAGATTTAAGCTGCAGTCTAATATTCATTTTGTCTCTAATTTGTGTCACTACAATTTGATTACAACTGCCAATGCCTACCTCTTCCCAAATCTGTCTAGCTTGCCATTGGATGGTCTTCACAATTTGTGGCCAATTCCTGATATCACTCACCCCTCCATTCCACATCTAAATGCAGCACATTCTGTTTGTTCTGATTCCAGATCATCCAGTTAGTCAGTCCAGAAAGGGCAGTGCAATTCTCCGTTAGGTGAAACACAGTCCAACATACTTGTTGCTTCCTCCTTGGTTCTTACATACCATGCTAGATTGTGGGCCTGCACTAGAGTAGATATATGTATTAAGCCCTAGCCTTCTAGTTCTTTCAGACCATATATTCTTTTCATAGGGACTCTGTTACCTTTGCTTGGTTTATCTAAGATTCAATAACTAGCTGAATAGTCCTAAGTCCTCGGTAGCTGTATGATATAGATGTATAGCAACTGAGATGAAGAACCAAGGGGTCAGTCATGATATTAATTGTGTTAGTTCTCCCATCAGAGTTTTAACCCTGCTATAGCATATTGTAAGGGTTGTGGCTATCCTCCCCTTAAGATTGTCTATAAAATGGTTCCATAAAATTCTCTTTATAAGTATTGGTCACTTCTAAACATATGTATTATTTCTACATATTCATTTCCCCACAGTTTATTTTGTCTTAATCCTTTCCTATTCTAAGTAAGGCTGTTTTCCTTTGATTGCATTTTAATCCTGACACTCTAGAAAATTCTAAAAAATTATATTTAATATCTTGGGAGTAAACACGTGAGTGTAGTCTGCTTGTAGAATACAATCCTGTGCAAGCATATAAAACTAAGTCCTAGACCCTCCCAATGTAAACTCCTCTTGTAACCTTTGCCTTATTTTCAGCACCTGTTCTTCTGTTCCTTATGTGGAGAGTCCAAGTAACAGCAGGCATTCCTGTCTGGTTCCCTTCATTATACTCCCTTGTTCTAACACACCCACTTTGACCAGCATTTTTTATTTAGGAAAGCTGTACAAAACATTCACCCAGGTTATAATTACACGACCTAATTCTCCTTGCTTGAATACCCGAATAAAAAAAGTTCAACTGACTGAGTTCAAACCTTTAAAGATATACAAAAAATGATAGTATACCAGCCTGAATTTTATACTGAAATGCTTTCATAAAACTAGGCACAATCCAACGATTATCAATAGCCCTTCCATCTTATGAAACCTCCTTTTTCTGGTCAATGGAATGTGATACCATCCCATCTAGTCTGTAGGCAGTAGTCTTAGCCAAAATGTTAATATATCTATTTATCAAGGATATTGGTCTACAGTTGTAACTGGACATATGTGTAGTGTCTGCTTTTTGCTTAGAAATTAATGTAATTCTATTAGACAGCATAAAACTGAGGGGGGTCCCCTACTTCTCTAATATTGTTATATAAGTTTAATTGTTTTTTTTAGACTTATACCCTACTTGTAAAGCTCATTATGTAGTTATTGTGGACATGGTGTCTTATAATTTTCCAGTTTCTTCATCATAGAATGCAACTCAAGATATGTAATATCTTTATCTAAGTAGGCTTGTTATTCTAAGCTAATAATTTGTCATGTACCTGTCTCTGTGACCCAATGGAGCAGTCTCTTGTTCTCTTCTTCTGTATAAAGTATTTCATAATACAGTTTAATATACATAAAGGTAATGCAAATGTTGATGTGGCAAAACTGCCACTTGGTCAGGGCAGCAGAGATGCTAAATGTAAGTTAAACCACTTTGTGAACAAAGCAAAACAGGATGTACATGCAAGTATGTGGTACATCCAAGCATAAAGATAAAATGGAGACAAATCCAAGTGAGGACAGATAATGAGGGTGGAGAATACAGAACAGACCAGTTCAAATCAGAGTGGGGATTGCCTGGAGGGAGGTAATGGGAGGTAATGGGTCTCCTTAGGCAGAGTCCTTCATGTATCAAACCAGAGTATGAGAGCATATGCATATGCCATAGGAGATGCATTATGAGAGATGGCCCTATGAGACATGCTTGGTGAAAAGGGGGCTCTCACACCCGACTTTATGTGGAAGGCAGGTAAAAATGCCAAGGGAGGACAATTACTAGGTGAAGGATATACAGCAGTGACCCTTAGCCAACCTGTCTAACAAAACTGTAAGGTGTCCCAACATGTGATATTTGCTGTTTTATAAAAGAAAGAAGTAAAAAGAGTTTAAAATATGAATAAAAGTATAAGGGTAGGAATGAACAGCACTGTCCACCTTAGTTTCAAATAATTTAAGGGATCCTTCATAAGGGTAGATATGAACAGCGCTGTCCACCTTAGTTACAAGTAATTTAAGGGATCCTTCATAAGGGTAGGTATGAACAGTGCTGTCCACCTTAGTTACAAGTAATTTAAGGGATCCTTCATAAGGGTAGGTATGAACAGCGCTGTCCACCTTAGTTACAAGTAATTTAAGGGATCCTTCATAAGGGTAGGTATGAACAGCGCTGTCCACCTTAGTTACAAGTAATTTAAGGGATCCTTCATAAGGGTAGGTATGAACAGCACTGTCCACCTTAGTTACAAGTAATTTAAGGGATCCTTCATAAGGGTAGGTATGAACAGCACTGTCCACCTTAGTTACAAGTAATTTAAGGGATCCTTCATAAGGGTAGGTATGAACAGCACTGTCCACCTTAGTTACAAGTAATTTAAGGGATCCTTCATAAGGGTAGGTATGAACAGCACTGTCCACCTTAGTTACAAGTAATTTAAGGGATCCTTCATAAGGGTAGGTATGAACAGCACTGTCCACCTTAGTTACAAGTAATTTAAGGGATCCTTCATAAGGGTAGGTATGAACAGCACTGTCCACCTTAGTTACAAGTAATTTAAGGGATCCTTCATAAGGGTAGGTATGAACAGCACTGTCCACCTTAGTTACAAGTAATTTAAGGGATCCTTCATAAGGGTAGGTATGAACAGCACTGTCCACCTTAGTTACAAGTAATTTAAGGGATCCTTCATAAGGGTAGGTATGAACAGCACTGTCCACCTTAGTTACAAGTAATTTAAGGGATCCTTCATAAGGGTAGGTATGAACAGCACTGTCCACCTTAGTTACAAGTAATTTAAGGGATCCTTCATAAGGGTAGGTATGAACAGCGCTGTCCACCTTAGTTACAAGTAATTTAAGGGATCCTTCATAAGGGTAGGTATGAACAGCACTGTCCACCTTAGTTACAAGTAATTTAAGGGATCCTTCATAAGGGTAGGTATGAACAGCACTGTCCACCTTAGTTACAAGTAATTTAAGGGATCCTTCATAAGGGTAGGTATGAACAGCACTGTCCACCTTAGTTACAAGTAATTTAAGGGATCCTTCATAAGGGTAGGTATGAACAGCACTGTCCACCTTAGTTACAAGTAATTTAAGGGATCCTTCATAAGGGTAGGTATGAACAGCACTGTCCACCTTAGTTACAAGTAATTTAAGGGATCCTTCATAAGGGTAGGTATGAACAGCACTGTCCACCTTAGTTACAAGTAATTTAAGGGATCCTTCATAAGGGTAGGTATGAACAGCGCTGTCCACCTTAGTTACAAGTAATTTAAGGGATCCTTCATAAGGGTAGGTATGAACAGCACTGTCCACCTTAGTTACAAGTAATTTAAGGGATCCTTCATAAGGGTAGGTATGAACAGCACTGTCCACCTTAGTTACAAGTAATTTAAGGGATCCTTCATAAGGGTAGGTATGAACAGCGCTGTCCACCTTAGTTACAAGTAATTTAAGGGATCCTTCATAAGGGTAGGTATGAACAGCACTGTCCACCTTAGTTACAAGTAATTTAAGGGATCCTTCATAAGGGTAGGTATGAACAGCACTGTCCACCTTAGTTACAAGTAATTTAAGGGATCCTTCATAAGGGTAGGTATGAACAGCACTGTCCACCTTAGTTACAAGTAATTTAAGGGATCCTTCATAAGGGTAGGTATGAACAGCACTGTCCACCTTAGTTACAAGTAATTTAAGGGATCCTTCATAAGGGTAGGTATGAACAGCACTGTCCACCTTAGTTACAAGTAATTTAAGGGATCCTTCATAAGGGTAGGTATGAACAGCACTGTCCACCTTAGTTACAAGTAATTTAAGGGATCCTTCATAAGGGTAGGTATGAACAGCACTATCCACCTTAGTTACAAGTAATTTAGGGGATCCTTCATAAGGTAGGTATGAACAGCTCTGACCACCTTAGTTACAAGTAATTTAAGGGATCCTTCATAAGGGTAGGTATGAACAGCACTGTCCACCTTAGTTACAAGTAATTTAAGGGATCCTTCATAAGGGTAGGTATGAACAGCACTGTCCACCTTAGTTACAAGTAATTTAAGGGATCCTTCATAAGGGTAGGTATGAACAGCACTGTCCACCTTAGTTACAAGTAATTTAAGGGATCCTTCATAAGGGTAGGTATGAACAGCACTGTCCACCTTAGTTACAAGTAATTTAAGGGATCCTTCATAAGGGTAGGTATGAACAGCACTGTCCACCTTAGTTACAAGTAATTTAAGGGATCCTTCATAAGGGTAGGTATGAACAGCACTGTCCACCTTAGTTACAAGTAATTTAAGGGATCCTTCATAAGGGTAGGTATGAACAGCGCTGTCCACCTTAGTTACAAGTAATTTAAGGGATCCTTCATAAGGGTAGGTATGAACAGCACTGTCCACCTTAGTTACAAGTAATTTAAGGGATCCTTCATAAGGGTAGGTATGAACAGCACTGTCCACCTTAGTTACAAGTAATTTAAGGGATCCTTCATAAGGGTAGGTATGAACAGCACTGTCCACCTTAGTTACAAGTAATTTAAGGGATCCTTCATAAGGGTAGGTATGAACAGCACTGTCCACCTTAGTTACAAGTAATTTAAGGGATCCTTCATAAGGGTAGATATGAACAGCACTGTCCACCTTAGTTACAAGTAATTTAAGGGATCCTTCATAAGGGTAGGTATGAACAGCACTGTCCACCTTAGTTACAAGTAATTTAAGGGATCCTTCATAAGGGTAGGTATGAACAGCACTGTCCACCTTAGTTACAAGTAATTTAAGGGATCCTTCATAAGGGTAGGTATGAACAGCACTGTCCACCTTAGTTACAAGTAATTTAAGGGATCCTTCATAAGGGTAGGTATGAACAGCACTGTCCACCTTAGTTACAAGTAATTTAAGGGATCCTTCATAAGGGTAGGTATGAACAGCACTGTCCACCTTAGTTACAAGTAATTTAAGGGATCCTTCATAAGGGTAGGTATGAACAGCACTGTCCACCTTAGTTACAAGTAATTTAAGGGATCCTTCATAAGGGTAGGTATGAACAGCACTGTCCACCTTAGTTACAAGTAATTTAAGGGATCCTTCATAAGGGTAGGTATGAACAGCACTGTCCACCTTAGTTACAAGTAATTTAAGGGATCCTTCATAAGGGTAGGTATGAACAGCACTGTCCACCTTAGTTACAAGTAATTTAAGGGATCCTTCGTAAGGGTAGGTATGAACAGCACTGTCCACCTTAGTTACAAGTAATTTAAGGGATCCTTCATAAGGGTAGGTATGAACAGCACTGTCCACCTTAGTTACAAGTAATTTAAGGGATCCTTCATAAGGGTAGGTATGAACAGCACTGTCCACCTTAGTTACAAGTAATTTAAGGGATCCTTCATAAGGGTAGGTATGAACAGCACTGTCCACCTTAGTTACAAGTAATTTAAGGGATCCTTCATAAGGGTAGGTATGAACAGCACTGTCCACCTTAGTTACAAGTAATTTAAGGGATCCTTCATGAGGGTAGGTATGAACATCACTGTCCACCATAGTTACAAGTAATTTAAGGGATCCTTCATAAGGGTAGGTATGAACAGCACTGTCCACCTTAGTTACAAGTAATTTAAGGGATCCTTCATAAGGGTAGGTATGAACAGCACTGTCCACCTTAGTTACAAGTAATTTAAGGGATCCTTCATAAGGGTAGGTATGAACAGCACTGTCCACCTTAGTTACAAGTAATTTAAGGGATCCTTCATAAGGGTAGGTATGAACAGCACTGTCCACCTTAGTTACAAGTAATTTAAGGGATCCTTCATAAGGGTAGGTATGAACAGTGCTGTCCACCTTAGTTACAAGTAATTTAAGGGATCCTTCATAAGGGTAGGTATGAACAGCACTGTCCACCTTAGTTACAAGTAATTTAAGGGATCCTTCATAAGGGTAGGTATGAACAGCACTGTCCACCTTAGTTACAAGTAATTTAAGGGATCCTTCATAAGGGTAGGTATGAACAGCACTGTCCACCTTAGTTACAAGTAATTTAAGGGATCCTTCATAAGGGTAGGTATGAACAGCACTGTCCACCTTAGTTACAAGTAATTTAAGGGATCCTTCATAAGGGTAGGTATGAACAGCACTGTCCACCTTAGTTACAAGTAATTTAAGGGATCCTTCATAAGGGTAGGTATGAACAGCACTGTCCACCTTAGTTACAAGTAATTTAAGGGATCCTTCATAAGGGTAGGTATGAACAGCACTGTCCACCTTAGTTACAAGCAATTTAAGGGATCCTTCATAAGGGTAGGTATGAACAACACTGTCCACCTTAGTTACAAGTAATTTAAGGGATCCTTCATAAGGGTAGATATGAACAGCACTGTCCACCTTAGTTACAAGTAATTTAAGGGATCCTTCGTAAGGGTAGGTATGAACAGCACTGTCCACCTTAGTTACAAGTAATTTAAGGGATCCTTCATAAGGGTAGGTATGAACAGCACTGTCCACCTTAGTTACAAGTAATTTAAGGGATCCTTCATAAGGGTAGGTATGAACAGCACTGTCCACCTTAGTTACAAGTAATTTAAGGGATCCTTCATAAGGGTAGGTATGAACAGCACTGTCCACCTTAGTTACAAGTAATTTAAGGGATCCTTCATAAGGGTAGGTATGAACAGCACTGTCCACCTTAGTTACAAGTAATTTAAGGGATCCTTCGTAAGGATCCCTAAGTAAGGGATCCTTCATAAGGGTAGGTAAGAACAGCACTGTCCACCTTAGCTACAAGTAATTTAAGGGATCCTTCGTAAGGGTAGGTATGAACAGCACTGTCCACCTTAGTTACAAGTAATTTAAGGGATCCTTCATAAGGGTAGGTATGAACAGCACTGTCCACCTTAGTTACAAGTAATTTAAGGGATCCTTCATAAGGGTAGATATGAACAGCGCTGTCCACCTTAGTTACAAGTAATTTAAGGGATCCTTCATAAGGGTAGGTATGAACAGCGCTGTCCACCTTAGTTACAAATAATTTAAGGGATCCTTCGTTAGGGTAGGTATGAACAGCACTGTCCACCTTAGTTACAAGTAATTTAAGGGATCCTTCATAAGGCTAGCTATGAACAGCACTGTCCACCTTAGTTACAAGTAATTTAAGGGATCCTTCATAAGGGTAGGTATGAACAGCACTGTCCACCTTAGTTACAAGTAATTTAAGGGATCCTTCATAAGGGTAGGTATGAACAGCACTGTCCACCTTAGTTACAAGTAATTTAAGGGATCCTTCATAAGGGTAGGTATGAACAGCACTGTCCACCTTAGTTACAAGTAATTTAAGGGATCCTTCGTAAGGGTAGGTATGAACAGCACTGTCCACCTTAGTTACAAGTAATTTAAGGGATCCTTCATAAGGGTAGGTATGAACAGCACTGTCCACCTTAGTTACAAGTAATTTAAGGGATCCTTCATAAGGGTAGGTATGAACAGCACTGTCCACCTTAGTTACAAGTAATTTAAGGGATCCTTCATAAGGGTAGGTATGAACAGCACTGTCCACCTTAGTTACAAGTAATTTAAGGGATCCTTCATAAGGGTAGGTATGAACAGCACTGTCCACCTTAGTTACAAGTAATTTAAGGGATCCTTCATAAGGGTAGGTATGAACAGCACTGTCCACCTTAGTTACAAGTAATTTAAGGGATCGTTCATAAGGGTAGGTATGAACAGCACTGTCCACCTTAGTTACAAGTAATTTAAGGGATCCTTCATAAGGGTAGGTATGAACAGCACTGTCCACCTTAGTTACAAGTAATTTAAGGGATCCTTCATAAGGGTAGGTATGAACAGCACTGTCCACCTTAGTTACAAGTAATTTAAGGGATCCTTCATAAGGGTAGGTATGAACAGCACTGTCCACCTTAGTTACAAGTAATTTAAGGGATCCTTCATAAGGGTAGGTATGAAGAGCACTGTCCACCATAGTTACAAGTAATTTAAGGGATCCTTCATAAGGGTAGGTATGAACAGCACTGTCCACCTTAGTTACAAGTAATTTAAGGGATCCTTCATAAGGGTAGGTATGAACAGCACTGTCCACCTTAGTTACAAGTAATTTAAGGGATCCTTCATAAGGTAGGTATGAACAGCACTGTCCACCTTAGTTACAAGTAATTTAAGGGATCCTTCATAAGGGTAGGTATGAACAGCACTGTCCACCTTAGTTACAAGTAATTTATGGAATCCTTCATAAGGATAGGTATGAACAGCTCTCTCCACATTAGTTACAAGTAATTTAAGGGATCCTTCATAAGGGTAGGTATGAACAGCACTGTCCACCTTAGTTACAAGTAATTTAAGGGATCCTTCGAAAGGGTAGGTATGAACAGCACTGTCCACCTTAATTACAAGTAATTCAAGGGATCCTTCATAAGGGTAGGTATGAACAGCACTGTCCACCTTAGTTACAAGTAATTTAAGGGATCCTTCATAAGGGTAGGTATGAACAGCACTGTCCACCTTAGTTACAAGTAATTTAAGGGATCCTTCATAAGGGTAGGTATGAACAGCACTGTCCACCTTAGTTACAAGTAATTTAAGGGATCTTTCATAAGGGTAGGTATGAACAGCACTGTCCACCTTAGTTACAAGTAATTTAAGGGATCCTTCATAAGGGTAGGTATGAACAGCACTGTCCACCTTAGTTACAAGTAATTTAAGGGATCCTTCATAAGGGTAGGTATGAACAGCACTGTCCACCTTAGTTACAAGTAATTTAAGGGATCCTTCATAAGGGTAGGTATGAACAGCACTGTCCACCTTAGTTACAAGTAATTTAAGGGATCCTTCATAAGGGTTGGTATGAACAGCACTGTCCACCTTAGTTACAAGTAATTTAAGGAATCCTTCATAAGTGTAAGTATGAACAGCACTGTCCACCTTAGTTACAAGTAATTTAAGGGATCCTTCATAAGGGTAGGTATGAACAGCACTGTCCACCTTAGTTACAAGTAATTTAAGGGATCCTTCATAAGGGTAGGTATGAACAGCACTGTCCACCTTAGTTACAAGTAATTTAAGGGATCCTTCATAAGGGTAGATATGAACAGCGCTGTCCACCTTAGTTACAAGTAATTTAAGGGATCGTTCGTAAGGGTAGGTATGAACAACACTGTCCACCTTAGTTACAAGTAATTTAAGGGATCCTTCATAAGGGTAGGTATGAACAGCGCTGTCCACCTTAGTTACAAGTAATTTAAGGGATCCTTCATAAGGGTAGGTATGAACAGCACTGTCCACCTTAGTTACAAGTAATTTAAGGGATCCTTCATAAGGGTAGGTATGAACAGCACTGTCCACCTTAGTTACAAGTAATTTAAGGATCCTTCATAAGGGTAGGTATGAACAGCACTGTCCACCGTAGTTACAAGCAATTTAAGGGATCCTTCATAAGGGTAGGTATGAACAACACTGTCCACCTTAGTTACAAGTAATTTAAGGGATCCTTCATAAGGGTAGATATGAACAGCACTGTCCACCTTAGTTACAAGTAATTTAAGGGATCCTTCATAAGGGTAGGTATGAACAGCACTGTCCACCTTAGTTACAAGTAATTTAAGGGATCCTTCATAAGGGTAGGTATGAACAGCACTGTCCACCTTAGTTACAAGTAATTTAAGGGATCCTTCATAAGGGTAGGTATGAACAGCACTGTCCACCTTAGTTACAAGTAATTTAAGGGATCCTTCATAAGGGTAGGTATGAACAGCACTGTCCACCTTAGTTACAAGTAATTTAAGGGATCCTTCATAAGGGTAGGTATGAACAGCACTGTCCACCTTAGTTACAAGTAATTTAAGGGATCCTTCATAAGGGTAGGTATGAACAGCACTGTCCACCTTAGTTACAAGTAATTTAAGGGATCCTTCATAAGGGTAGGTATGAACAGCACTGTCCACCTTAGTTACAAGTAATTTAAGGGATCCTTCATAAGGGTAGATATGAACAGCGCTGTCCACCTTAGTTACAAGTAATTTAAGGGATCCTTCATAAGGGTAGGTATGAACAGCACTGTCCACCTTAGTTACAAGTAATTTAAGGGATCCTTCATAAGGGTAGGTATGAACAGCACTGTCCACCTTAGTTACAAGTAATTTAAGGGATCCTTCATAAGGGTAGGTATGAACAGCACTGTCCACCTTAGTTACAAGTAATTTAAGGGATCCTTCATAAGGGTAGGTATGAACAGCACTGTCCACCTTAGTTACAAGTAATTTAAGGGATCCTTCATAAGGGTAGGTATGAACAGCACTGTCCACCTTAGTTACAAGTAATTTAAGGGATCCTTCATAAGGGTAGGTATGAACAGCACTGTCCACCTTAGTTACAAGTAATTTAAGGGATCCTTCATAAGGGTAGGTATGAACAGCGCTGTCCACCTTAGTTACAAGTAATTTAAGGGATCCTTCATAAGGGTAGGTATGAACAGCACTGTCCACCTTAGTTACAAGTAATTTAAGGGATCCTTCATAAGGGTAGGTATGAACAGCACTGTCCACCTTAGTTACAAGTAATTTAAGGGATCCTTCATAAGGGTAGGTATGAACAGCACTGTCCACCTTAGTTACAAGTAATTTAAGGGATCCTTCATAAGGGTAGGTATGAACAGCACTGTCCACCTTAGTTACAAGTAATTTAAGGGATCCTTCATAAGGGTAGGTATGAACAGCACTGTCCACCTTAGTTACAAGTAATTTAAGGGATCCTTTATAAGGGTAGCTATGAACAGCACTGTCCACCTTAGTTACAAGTAATTTAAGGGATCCTTCATAAGGGTAGCTATGAACAGCACTGTCCACCTTAGTTACAAGTAATTTAAGGGATCCTTCATAAGGGTAGGTATGAACAGCACTGTCCACCTTAGTTACAAGTAATTTAAGGGATCCTTCATAAGGGTAGGTATGAACAGCACTGTCCACCTTAGTTACAAGTAATTTAAGGGATCCTTCATAAGGGTAGGTATGAACAGCACTGTCCACCTTAGTTACAAGTAATTTAAGGGATCCTTCATAAGGGTAGGTATGAACAGCACTGTCCACCTTAGTTACAAGTAATTTAAGGGATCCTTCATAAGGGTAGGTATGAACAGCGCTGTCCACCTTAGTTACAAGTAATTTAAGGGATCCTTCATAAGGGTAGGTATGAACAGCACTGTCCACCTTAGTTACAAGTAATTTAAGGGATCCTTCATAAGGGTAGGTATGAACAGCACTGTCCACCTTAGTTACAAGTAATTTAAGGGATCCTTCATAAGGGTAGGTATGAACAGCACTGTCCACCTTAGTTACAAGTAATTTAAGGGATCCTTCATAAGGGTAGGTATGAACAGCACTGTCCACCTTAGTTACAAGTAATTTAAGGGATCCTTCATAAGGGTAGGTATGAACAGCGCTGTCCACCTTAGTTACAAGTAATTTAAGGGATCCTTCATAAGGGTAGGTATGAACAGCACTGTCCACCTTAGTTACAAGTAATTTAAGGGATCCTTCATAAGGGTAGGTATGAACAGCACTGTCCACCTTAGTTACAAGTAATTTAAGGGATCCTTCATAAGGGTAGGTATGAACAGCACTGTCCACCTTAGTTACAAGTAATTTAAGGGATCCTTCATAAGGGTAGGTATGAACAGCACTGTCCACCTTAGTTACAAGTAATTTAAGGGATCCTTCATAAGGGTAGGTATGAACAGCGCTGTCCACCTTAGTTACAAGTAATTTAAGGGATCCTTCATAAGGGTAGGTATGAACAGCGCTGTCCACCTTAGTTACAAGTAATTTAAGGGATCCTTCATAAGGGTAGGTATGAACAGCACTGTCCACCTTAGTTACAAGTAATTTAAGGGATCCTTCATAAGGGTAGGTATGAACAGCACTGTCCACCTTAGTTACAAGTAATTTAAGGGATCCTTCATAAGGGTAGGTATGAACAGCACTGTCCACCTTAGTTACAAGTAATTTAAGGGATCCTTCATAAGGGTAGGTATGAACAGCACTGTCCACCTTAGTTACAAGTAATTTAAGGGATCCTTCATAAGGGTAGGTATGAACAGAGCTGTCCACCTTAGTTACAAGTAATTTAAGGGATCCTTCATAAGGGTAGGTAGGAACAGCACTGTCCACCTTAGTTACAAGTAATTTAAGGGATCCTTCATAAGGTAGGTATGAACAGCTCTGACCACCTTAGTTACAAGTAATTTAAGGAATCCTTCATAAGGGTAGGTATGAACAGCTCTGTCCACCTTAGTTACAAGTAATTTAAGGGATCCTTCATAAGGGTAGGTATGAACAGCTCTGTCCACCTTAGTTACAAGTAATTTAAGGGATCCTTCATAAGGGTAGGTATGAACAGCACTGTCCACCTTAGTTACAAGTAATTTAAGGGATCCTTCATAAGGGTAGGTATGAACAGCACTGTCCACCTTAGTTACAAGTAATTTAAGGGATCCTTCATAAGGGTAGGTATGAACAGCACTGTCCACCTTAGTTACAAGTAATTTAAGGGATCGTTCATAAGGGTAGGTATGAACAACACTGTCCACCTTAGTTACAAGTAATTTAAGGGATCCTTCATAAGGGTAGATATGAACAGCACTGTCCACCTTAGTTACAAGTAATTTAAGGGATCCTTCATAAGGGTAGGTATGAACAGCACTGTCCACCTTAGTTACAAGTAATTTAAGGGATCCTTCATAAGGGTAGGTATGAACAGCACTGTCCACCTTAGTTACAAGTAATTTAAGGGATCCTTCATAAGGGTAGGTATGAACAGCACTGTCCACCTTAGTTACAAGTAATTTAAGGGATCCTTCATAAGGGTAGGTATGAACAGCACTGTCCACCTTAGTTACAAGTAATTTAAGGGATCCTTCATAAGGGTAGATATGAACAGCACTGTCCACCTTAGTTACAAGTAATTTAAGGGATCCTTCATAAGGGTAGGTATGAACAGCACTGTCCACCTTAGTTACAAGTAATTTAAGGGATCCTTCATAAGGGTAGGTATGAACAGCACTGTCCACCTTAGTTACAAGTAATTTAAGGGATCCTTCATAAGGGTAGGTATGAACAGCACTGTCCACCTTAGTTACAAGTAATTTAAGGGATCCTTCATAAGGGTAGGTATGAACAGCGCTGTCCACCTTAGTTACAAGTAATTTAAGGGATCCTTCATAAGGGTAGGTATGAAAAGCACTGTCCACCTTAGTTACAAGTAATTTAAGGGATCCTTCTTAAGGGTAGGTATGAACAGCACTGTCCACCTTAGTTACAAGTAATTTAAGGGATCCTTCATAAGGGTAGGTATGAACAGCACTGTCCACCTTAGTTACAAGTAATTTAAGGGATCCTTCATAAGGGTAGGTATGAACAGCACTGTCCACCTTAGTTACAAGTAATTTAAGGGATCCTTCATAAGGGTAGGTATGAACAGCACTGTCCACCTTAGTTACAAGTAATTTAAGGGATCCTTCATAAGGGTAGGTATGAACAGCACTGTCCACCTTAGTTACAAGTAATTTAAGGGATCCTTCATAAGGGTAGGTATGAACAGCACTGTCCACCTTAGTTACAAGTAATTTAAGGGATCCTTCATAAGGGTAGGTATGAACAGCACTGTCCACCTTAGTTACAAGTAATTTAAGGGATCCTTCATAAGGGTAGGTATGAACAGCACTGTCCACCTTAGTTACAAGTAATTTAAGGGATCCTTCATAAGGGTAGGTATGAACAGCACTGTCCACCTTAGTTACAAGTAATTTAAGGGATCCTTCATAAGGGTAGGTATGAACAGTGCTGTCCACCTTAGTTACAAGTAATTTAAGGGATCCTTCATAAGGGTAGGTATGAACAGCACTGTCCACCTTAGTTACAAGTAATTTAAGGGATCCTTCATAAGGGTAGGTATGAACAGCACTGTCCACCTTAGTTACAAGTAATTTAAGGGATCCTTCATAAGGGTAGGTATGAACAGCACTGTCCACCTTAGTTACAAGTAATTTAAGGGATCCTTCATAAGGGTAGGTATGAACAGCACTGTCCACCTTAGTTACAAGTAATTTAAGGGATCCTTCATAAGGGTAGGTATGAACAGCACTGTCCACCTTAGTTACAAGTAATTTAAGGGATCCTTCATAAGGGTAGGTATGAACAGCGCTGTCCACCGTAGTTACAAGCAATTTAAGGGATCCTTCATAAGGGTAGGTATGAACAACACTGTCCACCTTAGTTACAAGTAATTTAAGGGATCCTTCATAAGGGTAGATATGAACAGCACTGTCCACCTTAGTTACAAGTAATTTAAGGGATCCTTCATAAGGGTAGGTATGAACAGCACTGTCCACCTTAGTTACAAGTAATTTAAGGGATCCTTCGTAAGGGTAGGTATGAACAGCACTGTCCACCTTAGTTACAAGTAATTTAAGGGATCCTTCGTAAGGGTAGGTATGAACTGCACTGTCCACCTTAGTTTCAAGTAATTTAAGGGATCCTTCATAAGGGTAGGTATGAACAGCATTGTCCACCTTAGTTACAAGTAATTTAAGGGATCCTTCGTAAGGGTAGATATGAACAGCGCTGTCCACCTTAGTTACAAGTAATTTAAGGGATCCTTCATAAGGGTAGGTATGAACAGCACTGTCCACCTTAGTTACAAGTAATTTAAGGGATCCTTCATAAGGGTAGGTATGAACAGCGCTGTCCACCTTAGTTACAAGTAATTTAAGGGATCCTTCATAAGGGTAGGTATGAACAGCACTGTCCACCTTAGTTACAAGTAATTTAAGGGATCCTTCATAAGGGTAGGTATGAACAGCACTGTCCACCTTAGTTACAAGTAATTTAAGGGATCCTTCATAAGGGTAGGTATGAACAGCGCTGTCCACCTTAGTTACAAGTAATTTAAGGGATCCTTCATAAGGGTAGGTATGAACAGCACTGTCCACCTTAGTTACAAGTAATTTAAGGGATCCTTCATAAGGGTAGGTATGAACAGCGCTGTCCACCTTAGTTACAAGTAATTTAAGGGATCCTTCATAAGGGTAGGTATGAACAGCACTGTCCACCTTAGTTACAAGTAATTTAAGGGATCCTTCATAAGGGTAGGTATGAACAGCGCTGTCCACCTTAGTTACAAGTAATTTAAGGGATCCTTCATAAGGGTAGGTATGAACAGCACTGTCCACCTTAGTTACAAGTAATTTAAGGGATCCTTCATAAGGGTAGGTATGAACAGCACTGTCCACCTTAGTTACAAGTAATTTAAGGGATCCTTCATAAGGGTAGGTATGAACAGCACTGTCCACCTTAGTTACAAGTAATTTAAGGGATCCTTCATAAGGGTAGGTATGAACAGCTGTCCACCTTAGTTACAAGTAATTTAAGGGATCCTTCATAAGGGTAGGTATGAACAGCGCTGTCCACCTTAGTTACAAGTAATTTAAGGGATCCTTCATAAGGGTAGGTATGAACAGCACTGTCCACCTTAGTTACAAGTAATTTAAGGGATCCTTCATAAGGGTAGGTATGAACAGCACTGTCCACCTTAGTTACAAGTAATTTAAGGGATCCTTCATAAGGGTAGGTATGAACAGCTGTCCTCCTTAGTTACAAGTAATTTAAGGGATCCTTCATAAGGGTAGGTATGAACAGCACTGTCCACCTTAGTTAGTTACAAGTAATTTAAGGGATCCTTCATAAGGGTAGGTATGAACAGCACTGTCCACCTTAGTTACAAGTAATTTAAGGGATCCTTCATAAGGGTAGGTATGAACAGCACTGTCCACCTTAGTTACAAGTAATTTAAGGGATCCTTCATAAGGGTAGGTATGAACAGCACTGTCCACCTTAGTTACAAGTAATTTAAGGGATCCTTCATAAGGGTAGGTATGAACAGCACTGTCCACCTTAGTTACAAGTAATTCAAGGGATCCTTCATAAGGGTAGGTATAAACAGCACTGTCCACCTTTGTTACAAGTAATTTAAGGGATCCTTCATAAGGGTAGGTACGAACAGCACTGTCCAACTTAGTTACAAGTAATTTAAGGGATCCTTCATAAGGGTAGGTATGAACAGCACTGTCCACCTTAGTTACAAGTAATTTAAGGGATCCTTCATAAGGGTAGGTATGAACAGCACTGTCCACCTTAGTTACAAGTAATTTAAGGGATCCTTCATAAGGGTAGGTATGAACAGCACTGTCCACCTTAGTTACAAGTAATTTAAGGGATCCTTCATAAGGGTAGGTATGAACAGCACTGTCCACCTTAGTTACAAGTAATTTAAGGGATCCTTCATAAGGGTAGGTATGAACAGCGCTGTCCACCTTAGTTACAAGTAATTTAAGGGATCCTTCATAAGGGTAGGTATGAACAGCACTGTCCACCTTAGTTACAAGTAATTTAAGGATCCTTCATAAGGGTAGGTATGAACAGCGCTGTCCACCGTAGTTACAAGCAATTTAAGGGATCCTTCATAAGGGTAGGTATGAACAACACTGTCCACCTTAGTTACAAGTAATTTAAGGGATCCTTCATAAGGGTAGGTATGAACAGCACTGTCCACCTTAGTTACAAGTAATTTAAGGGATCCTTCATAAGGGTAGGTATGAACAGCACTGTCCACCTTAGTTACAAGTAATTTAAGGGATCCTTCATAAGGGTAGGTATGAACAGCACTGTCCACCTTAGTTACAAGTAATTTAAGGGATCCTTCATAAGGGTAGGTATGAACAACACTGTCCACCTTAGTTACAAGTAATTTAAGGGATCCTTCATAAGGGTAGATATGAACAGCACTGTCCACCTTAGTTACAAGTAATTTAAGGGATCCTTCATAAGGGTAGGTATGAACAGCACTGTCCACCTTAGTTACAAGTAATTTAAGGGATCCTTCATAAGGGTAGGTATGAACAGCACTGTCCACCTTAGTTACAAGTAATTTAAGGGATCCTTCATAAGGGTAGGTATGAACAGCACTGTCCACCTTAGTTACAAGTAATTTAAGGGATCCTTCATAAGGGCAGGTATGAACAGCACTGCCCATCTGAGTTACAGGTAATTTAAGGGATCCTTCATAAGGGTAGGTATGAACAGCGCTGTCCACCTTAGATACAAGTAATTTAAGGGATCCTTCATAAGGGTAGGTATGAACACCACTGTCCACCTTAGTTACAAGTAATTTAAGGGATCCTTCATAAGGGTAGGTATGAACAGCGCTGTCCACCTTAGTTACAAGTAATTTAAGGGATCCTTCATAAGGGTAATTATGAACAGCGCTGTCCACCTTAGTTACAAGTAATTTAAGGGATCCTTCATAAGGGTAGGTATGAACAGCACTGTCCACCTTAGTTACAAGTAATTTAAGGGATCCTTCATAAGGGTAGGTATGAACAGCACTGTCCACCTTAGTTACAAGTAATTTAAGGGATCCTTCATAAGGGTAGGTATGAACAGCACTGTCCACCTTAGTTACAAGTAATTTAAGGGATCCTTCATAAGGGTAGGTATGAACAACACTGTCCACCTTAGTTACAAGTAATTTAAGGGATCCTTCATAAGGGTAGGTATGAACAACACTGTCCACCTTAGTTACAAGTAATTTAAGGGATCCTTCATAAGGGTAGATATGAACAGCACTGTCCACCTTAGTTACAAGTAATTTAAGGGATCCTTCGTAAGGGTAGGTATGAACAGCACTGTCCACCTTAGTTACAAGTAATTTAAGGGATCCTTCATAAGGGTAGGTATGAACAGCACTGTCCACCTTAGTTACAAGTAATTTAAGGGATCCTTCATAAGGGTAGGTATGAACAGCACTGTCCACCTTAGTTACAAGTAATTTAAGGGATCCTTCATAAGGGTAGGTATGAACAGCACTGTCCACCTTAGTTACAAGTAATTTAAGGGATCCTTCATAAGGGTAGGTATGAACAGCACTGTCCACCTTAGTTACAAGTAATTTAAGGGATCCTTCATAAGGGTAGGTATGAACAGCACTGTCCACCTTAGTTACAAGTAATTTAAGGGATCCTTCATAAGGGTAGGTATGAACAGTGCTGTCCACCTTAGTTACAAGTAATTTAAGGGATCCTTCATAAGGGTAGGTATGAACAGCACTGTCCACCTTAGTTACAAGTAATTTAAGGGATCCTTCATAAGGGTAGGTATGAACAGCACTGTCCACCTTAGTTACAAGTAATTTAAGGGATCCTTCATAAGGGTAGGTATGAACAGCACTGTCCACCTTAGTTACAAGTAATTTAAGGGATCCTTCATAAGGGTAGGTATGAACAGCGCTGTCCACCTTAGTTACAAGTAATTTAAGGGATCCTTCATAAGGGTAGGTATGAACAGCACTGTCCACCTTAGTTACAAGTAATTTAAGGGATCCTTCATAAGGGTAGGTATGAACAGCACTGTCCACCTTAGTTACAAGTAATTTAAGGGATCCTTCATAAGGGTAGGTATGAACAGCACTGTCCACCTTAGTTACAAGTAATTTAAGGGATCCTTCATAAGGGTAGGTATGAACAGCACTGTCCACCTTAGTTACAAGTAATTTAAGGGATCCTTCATAAGGGTAGGTATGAACAGCACTGTCCACCTTAGTTACAAGTAATTTAAGGGATCCTTCATAAGGGTAGGTATGAACAGCGCTGTCCACCTTAGTTACAAGTAATTTAAGGGATCCTTCATAAGGGTAGGTATGAACAGCACTGTCCACCTTAGTTACAAGTAATTTAAGGGATCCTTCATAAGGGTAGGTATGAACAGCACTGTCCACCTTAGTTACAAGTAATTTAAGGGATCCTTCATAAGGGTAGGTATGAACAGCACTGTCCACCTTAGTTACAAGTAATTTAAGGGATCCTTCATAAGGGTAGGTATGAACAGCACTGTCCACCTTAGTTACAAGTAATTTAAGGGATCCTTCATAAGGGTAGGTATGAACAGCACTGTCCACCTTAGTTACAAGTAATTTAAGGGATCCTTCATAAGGGTAGGTATGAACAGCACTGTCCACCTTAGTTACAAGTAATTTAAGGGATCCTTCATAAGGGTAGGTATGAACAGCACTGTCCACCTTAGTTACAAGTAATTTAAGGGATCCTTCATAAGGGTAGGTATGAACAGCACTGTCCACCTTAGTTACAAGTAATTTAAGGGATCCTTCGTAAGGGTAGGTATGAACTGCACTGTCCACCTTAGATTCAAGTAATTTAAGGGATCCTTCATAAGGGTAGGTATGAACAGCATTGTCCACCTTAGTTACAAGTAATTTAAGGGATCCTTCGTAAGGGTGGATATGAACAGCGCTGTCCACCTTAGTTACAAGTAATTTAAGGGATCCTTCGTAAGGGTAGGTATGACCAGCACTGTCCACCTTAGTTACAAGTAATTTAAGGGATCCTTCATAAGGGTAGGTATGACCAGCACTGTCCACCTTAGTTACAAGTAATTTAAGGGATCCTTCATAAGGGTAGGTATGAACAGCGCTGTCCACCTTAGTTACAAGTAATTTAAGGGATCCTTCATAAGGGTAGGTATGAACAGCACTGTCCACCTTAGTTACAAGTAATTTAAGGGATCCTTCATAAGGGTAGGTATGAACAGCACTGTCCACCTTAGTTACAAGTAATTTAAGGCATCCTTCGTAAGGGTAGGTATGAACAGCACTGTCCACCTTAGTTACAAGTAATTTAAGGGATCCTTCATAAGGGTAGGTATGAACAGCGCTGTCCACCTTAGTTACAAGTAATTTAAGGGATCCTTCATAAGGGTAGGTATGAACAGCACTGTCCACCTTAGTTACAAGTAATTTAAGGGATCCTTCATAAGGGTAGGTATGAACAGCACTGTCCACCTTAGTTACAAGTAATTTAAGGGATCCTTCATAAGGGTAGGTATGAACAGCACTGTCCACCTTAGTTACAAGTAATTTAAGGGATCCTTCATAAGGGTAGGTATGAACAGCACTGTCCACCTTAGTTACAAGTAATTTAAGGGATCCTTCATAAGGGTAGGTATGAACAGCACTGTCCACCTTAGTTACAAGTAATTTAAGGGATCCTTCATAAGGGTAGGTATGAACAGCACTGTCCACCTTAGTTACAAGTAATTTAAGGGATCCTTCATAAGGGTAGGTATGAACAGCACTGTCCACCTTAGTTACAAGTAATTTAAGGGATCCTTCATAAGGGTAGGTATGAACAGCACTGTCCACCTTAGTTACAAGTAATTTAAGGGATCCTTCATAAGGGTAGGTATGAACAGCGCTGTCCACCTTAGTTACAAGTAATTTAAGGGATCCTTCATAAGGGTAGGTATGAACAGCACTGTCCACCTTAGTTACAAGTAATTTAAGGGATCCTTCATAAGGGTAGGTATGAACAGCACTGTCCACCTTAGTTACAAGTAATTTAAGGGATCCTTCATAAGGGTAGGTATGAACAGCACTGTCCACCTTAGTTACAAGTAATTTAAGGGATCCTTCATAAGGGTAGGTATGAACAGCACTGTCCACCTTAGTTACAAGTAATTTAAGGGATCCTTCATAAGGGTAGGTATGAACAGCACTGTCCACCTTAGTTACAAGTAATTTAAGGGATCCTTCATAAGGGTAGGTATGAACAGCACTGTCCACCTTAGTTACAAGTAATTTAAGGGATCCTTCATAAGGGTAGGTATGAACAGCACTGTCCACCTTAGTTACAAGTAATTTAAGGGATCCTTCATAAGGGTAGGTATGAACAGCGCTGTCCACCTTAGTTACAAGTAATTTAAGGGATCCTTCATAAGGGTAGGTATGAACAGCACTGTCCACCTTAGTTACAAGTAATTTAAGGGATCCTTCATAAGGGTAGGTATGAACAGCACTGTCCACCTTAGTTACAAGTAATTTAAGGGATCCTTCATAAGGGTAGGTATGAACAGCACTGTCCACCTTAGTTACAAGTAATTTAAGGGATCCTTCATAAGGGTAGGTATGAACAGCACTGTCCACCTTAGTTACAAGTAATTTAAGGGATACTTCGAAAGGGTAGGTATGAACAGCACTGTCCACCTTAATTACAAGTAATTCAAGGGATCCTTCATAAGGGTAGGTATGAACAGCACTGTCCACCTTAGTTACAAGTAATTTAAGGGATCCTTCATAAGGGTAGGTATGAACAGCACTGTCCACCTTAGTTACAAGTAATTTAAGGGATCCTTCATAAGGGTAGGTATGAACAGCACTGTCCACCTTAGTTACAAGTAATTTAAGGGATCCTTCATAAGGGTAGGTATGAACAGCACTGTCCACCTTAGTTACAAGTAATTTAAGGGATCCTTCATAAGGGTAGGTATGAACAGCACTGTCCACCTTAGTTACAAGTAATTTAAGGGATCCTTCATAAGGGTAGGTATGAACAGCACTGTCCACCTTAGTTACAAGTAATTTAAGGGATCCTTCATAAGGGTAGGTATGAACAGCGCTGTCCACCTTAGTTACAAGTAATTTAAGGGATCCTTCATAAGGGTAGGTATGAACAGCACTGTCCACCTTAGTTACAAGTAATTTAAGGGATCCTTCATAAGGGTAGGTATGAACAGCACTGTCCACCTTAGTTACAAGTAATTTAAGGGATCCTTCATAAGGGTAGGTATGAACAGCACTGTCCACCTTAGTTACAAGTAATTTAAGGGATCCTTCATAAGGGTAGGTATGAACAGCGCTGTCCACCTTAGTTACAAGTAATTTAAGGGATCCTTCATAAGGGTAGGTATGAACAGCACTGTCCACCTTAGTTACAAGTAATTTAAGGGATCCTTCATAAGGGTAGGTATGAACAGCACTGTCCACCTTAGTTACAAGTAATTTAAGGGATCCTTCATAAGGGTAGGTATGAACAGCACTGTCCACCTTAGTTACAAGTAATTTAAGGGATCCTTCATAAGGGTAGGTATGAACAGCACTGTCCACCTTAGTTACAAGTAATTTAAGGGATCCTTCATAAGGGTAGGTATGAACAGCACTGTCCACCTTAGTTACAAGTAATTTAAGGGATCCTTCATAAGGGTAGGTATGAACAGCACTGTCCACCTTAGTTACAAGTAATTTAAGGGATCCTTCATAAGGGTAGGTATGAACAGCACTGTCCACCTTAGTTACAAGTAATTTAAGGGATCCTTCATAAGGGTAGGTATGAACAGCACTGTCCACCTTAGTTACAAGTAATTTAAGGGATCCTTCATAAGGGTAGGTATGAACAGCGCTGTCCACCTTAGTTACAAGTAATTTAAGGGATCCTTCATAAGGGTAGGTATGAACAGCACTGTCCACCTTAGTTACAAGTAATTTAAGGGATCCTTCATAAGGGTAGGTATGAACAGCACTGTCCACCTTAGTTACAAGTAATTTAAGGGATCCTTCATAAGGGTAGGTATGAACAGCGCTGTCCACCTTAGTTACAAGTAATTTAAGGGATCCTTCATAAGGGTAGGTATGAACAGCACTGTCCACCTTAGTTACAAGTAATTTAAGGGATCCTTCATAAGGGTAGGTATGAACAGCACTGTCCACCTTAGTTACAAGTAATTTAAGGGATCCTTCATAAGGGTAGGTATGAACAGCACTGTCCACCTTAGTTACAAGTAATTTAAGGGATCCTTCATAAGGGTAGGTATGAACAGCACTGTCCACCTTAGTTACAAGTAATTTAAGGGATCCTTCATAAGGGTAGGTATGAACAGCACTGTCCACCTTAGTTACAAGTAATTTAAGGGATCCTTCATAAGGGTAGGTATGAACAGCACTGTCCACCTTAGTTACAAGTAATTTAAGGGATCCTTCATAAGGGTAGGTATGAACAGCACTGTCCACCTTAGTTACAAGTAATTTAAGGGATCCTTCATAAGGGTAGGTATGAACAGCACTGTCCACCTTAGTTACAAGTAATTTAAGGGATCCTTCATAAGGGTAGGTATGAACAGCGCTGTCCACCTTAGTTACAAGTAATTTAAGGGATCCTTCATAAGGGTAGGTATGAACAGCACTGTCCACCTTAGTTACAAGTAATTTAAGGGATCCTTCATAAGGGTAGGTATGAACAGCACTGTCCACCTTAGTTACAAGTAATTTAAGGGATCCTTCATAAGGGTAGGTATGAACAGCACTGTCCACCTTAGTTACAAGTAATTTAAGGGATCCTTCATAAGGGTAGGTATGAACAGCACTGTCCACCTTAGTTACAAGTAATTTAAGGGATCCTTCATAAGGGTAGGTATGAACAGCACTGTCCACCTTAGTTACAAGTAATTTAAGGGATCCTTCTTAAGGGTAGGTATGAACAGCACTGTCCACCTTAGTTACAAGTAATTTAAGGGATCCTTCATAAGGGTAGGTATGAACAGCACTGTCCACCTTAGTTACAAGTAATTTAAGGGATCCTTCATAAGGGTAGGTATGAACAGCACTGTCCACCTTAGTTACAAGTAATTTAAGGGATCCTTCATAAGGGTAGGTATGAACAGCACTGTCCACCTTAGTTACAAGTAATTTAAGGGATCCTTCATAAGGGTAGGTATGAACAGCACTGTCCACCTTAGTTACAAGTAATTTAAGGGATCCTTCATAAGGGTAGGTATGAACAGCGCTGTCCACCTTAGTTACAAGTAATTTAAGGGATCCTTCATAAGGGTAGGTATGAACAGCGCTGTCCACCTTAGTTACAAGTAATTTAAGGGATCCTTCATAAGGGTAGGTATGAACAGCACTGTCCACCTTAGTTACAAGTAATTTAAGGGATCCTTCATAAGGGTAGGTATGAACAGCACTGTCCACCTTAGTTACAAGTAATTTAAGGGATCCTTCATAAGGGTAGGTATGAACAGCACTGTCCACCTTAGTTACAAGTAATTTAAGGGATCCTTCATAAGGGTAGATATGAACAGCACTGTCCACCTTAGTTACAAGTAATTTAAGGGATCCTTCATAAGGGTAGGTATGAACAGCGCTGTCCACCTTAGTTACAAGTAATTTAAGGGATCCTTCATAAGGGTAGGTATGAACAGCACTGTCCACCTTAGTTACAAGTAATTTAAGGGATCCTTCATAAGGGTAGGTATGAACAGCACTGTCCACCTTAGTTACAAGTAATTTAAGGGATCCTTCATAAGGGTAGGTATGAACAGCGCTGTCCACCTTAGTTACAAGTAATTTAAGGGATCCTTCATAAGGGTAGGTATGAACAGCACTGTCCACCTTAGTTACAAGTAATTTAAGGGATCCTTCATAAGGGTAGGTATGAACAGCACTGTCCACCTTAGTTACAAGTAATTTAAGGGATCCTTCATAAGGGTAGGTATGAACAGCACTGTCCACCTTAGTTACAAGTAATTTAAGGGATCCTTCATAAGGGTAGGTATGAACAGCACTGTCCACCTTAGTTACAAGTAATTTAAGGGATCCTTCATAAGGGTAGGTATGAACAGCGCTGTCCACCTTAGTTACAAGTAATTTAAGGGATCCTTCATAAGGGTAGGTATGAACAGCACTGTCCACCTTAGTTACAAGTAATTTAAGGGATCCTTCATAAGGGTAGGTATGAACAGCACTGTCCACCTTAGTTACAAGTAATTTAAGGGATCCTTCATAAGGGTAGGTATGAACAGCACTGTCCACCTTAGTTACAAGTAATTTAAGGGATCCTTCATAAGGGTAGGTATGAACAGCACTGTCCACCTTAGTTACAAGTAATTTAAGGGATCCTTCATAAGGGTAGGTATCAACAGCACTGTCCACCTTAGTTAAAAGTAATTTAAGAGATCCTTCATAAGGGTAGGTATGAACAGCACTGTCCACCTTAGTTACAAGTAATTTAAGGGATCCTTCATAAGGGTAGGTATGAACAGCACTGTCCACCTTAGTTACAAGTAATTTAAGGGATCCTTCATAAGGGTAGGTATGAACAGCACTGTCCACCTTAGTTACAAGTAATTTAAGGGATCCTTCATAAGGGTAGGTATGAACAGCACTGTCCACCTTAGTTACAAGTAATTTAAGGGATCCTTCATAAGGGTAGGTATGAACAGCACTGTCCACCTTAGTTACAAGTAATTTAAGGGATCCTTCATAAGGGTAGGTATGAACAGCGCTGTCCACCTTAGTTACAAGTAATTTAAGGGATCCTTCATAAGGGTAGGTATGAACAGCACTGTCCACCTTAGTTACAAGTAATTTAAGGGATCCTTCATAAGGGTAAGTATGAACAGCACTGTCCACCTTAGTTACAAGTAATTTAAAGGATCCTTCATAAGGGTAGGTATGAACAGCGCTGTCCACCTTAGTTACAAGTAATTTAAGGGATCCTTCATAAGGGTAGGTATGAACAGCACTGTCCACCTTAGTTACAAGTAATTTAAGGGATCCTTCATAAGGGTAGATATGAACAGCACTGTCCACCTTAGTTACAAGTAATTTAAGGGATCCTTCATAAGGGTAGATATGAACAGCACTGTCCACCTTAGTTACAAGTAATTTAAGGGATCCTTCATAAGGGTAGATATGAAAAGCACTGTCCACCTTAGTTACAAGTAATTTAAGGGATCCTTCATAAGGGTAGGTATGAACAGCACTGTCCACCTTAGTTACAAGTAATTTAAGGGATCCTTCATAAGGGTAGGTATGAACAGCACTGTCCACCTTAGTTACAAGTAATTTAAGGGATCCTTCATAAGGGTAGGTATGAACAGCACTGTCCACCTTAGTTACAAGTAATTTAAGGGATCCTTCATAAGGGTAGGTATGAACAGCACTGTCCACCTTAGTTACAAGTAATTTAAGGGATCCTTCATAAGGGTAGGTATGAACAGCACTGTCCACCTTAGTTACAAGTAATTTAAGGGATCCTTCATAAGGGTAGGTATGAACAGCATTGTCCACCTTAGTTACAAGTAATTTAAGGGATCCTTCATAAGGGTAGGTATGAACAGCACTGTCCACCTTAGTTACAAGTAATTTAAGGGATCCTTCATAAGGGTAGGTATGAACAGCACTGTCCACCTTAGTTACAAGTAATTTAAGGGATCCTTCATAAGGGTAGGTATGAACAGCACTGTCCACCTTAGTTACAAGTAATTTAAGGGATCCTTCATAAGGGTAGGTATGAACAGCACTGTCCACCTTAGTTACAAGTAATTTAAGGGATCCTTCATAAGGGTAGGTATGAACAGCGCTGTCCACCTTAGTTACAAGTAATTTAAGGGATCCTTCATAAGGGTAGGTATGAACAGCACTGTCCACCTTAGTTACAAGTAATTTAAGGGATCCTTCATAAGGGTAGGTATGAACAGCACTGTCCACCTTAGTTACAAGTAATTTAAGGGATCCTTCATAAGGGTAGGTATGAACAGCACTGTCCACCTTAGTTACAAGTAATTTAAGGGATCCTTCATAAGGGTAGGTATGAACAGCACTGTCCACCTTAGTTACAAGTAATTTAAGGGATCCTTCATAAGGGTAGGTATGAACAGCACTGTCCACCTTAGTTACAAGTAATTTAAGGGATCCTTCATAAGGGTAGGTATGAACAGCACTGTCCACCTTAGTTACAAGTAATTTAAGGGATCCTTCATAAGGGTAGGTATGAACAGCACTGTCCACCTTAGTTACAAGTAATTTAAGGGATCCTTCATAAGGGTAGCTATGAACAGCACTGTCCACCTTAGTTACAAGTAATTTAAGGGATCCTTCATAAGGGTAGGAATGAACAGCACTGTCCACCTTAGTTACAAGTAATTTAAGGGATCCTTCATAAGGGTAGGAATGAACAGCACTTTCCACCTTAGTTACAAGTAATTTAAGGGATCCTTCATTAGGGTAGGTATGAACAGCACTGTCCACCTTAGTTACAAGTAATTTAAGGGATCCTTCATAAGGGTAGGTATGAACAGCACTGTCCACCTTAGTTACAAGTAATTTAAGGGATCCTTCATAAGGGTAGGTATGAACAGCACTGTCCACCTTAGTTACAAGTAATTTAAGGGATCCTTCATAAGGGTAGGTATGAACAGCACTGTCCACCTTAGTTACAAGTAATTTAAGGGATCCTTCATAAGGGTAGGTATGAACAGCACTGTCCACCTTAGTTACAAGTAATTTAAGGGATCCTTCATAAGGGTAGGTATGAACAGCGCTGTCCACCTTAGTTACAAGTAATTTAAGGGATCCTTCATAAGGGTAGGTATGAACAGCACTGTCCACCTTAGTTACAAGTAATTTAAGGGATCCTTCATAAGGGTAGGTATGAACAGCACTGTCCACCTTAGTTACAAGTAATTTAAGGGATCCTTCATAAGGGTAGGTATGAACAGCACTGTCCACCTTAGTTACAAGTAATTTAAGGGATCCTTCATAAGGGTAGGTATGAACAGCACTGTCCACCTTAGTTACAAGTAATTTAAGGGATCCTTCATAAGGGTAGGTATGAACAGCACTGTCCACCTTAGTTACAAGTAATTTAAGGGGATCCTTCGTATGGCTAGGTATGAGCAGCACTGTCCACCTTAGTTACAAGTAATTTAAGGGATCCTTTGTAAGGTTAGGTATGAACAGCACTGTCCACCTTAGTTACAAGTAATTTAAGGGATCCTTCATAAGGGTAGGTATGAACAGCGCTGTCCACCTTAGTTACAAGTAATTTAAGGGATCCTTCATAAGGGTGGATATGAACAGCACTGTCCACCTTAGTTACAAGTAATTTAAGGGATCCTTCATAAGGGTAGGTATGAACAGCACTGTCCACCTTAGTTACAAGTAATTTAAGGGATCCTTCATAAGGGTAGGTATGAACAGCACTGTCCACCTTAGTTACAAGTAATTTAAGGGATCCTTCATAAGGGTAGGTATGAACAGCACTGTCCACCTTAGTTACAAGTAATTTAAGGGATCCTTCATAAGGGTAGGTATGAACAGCACTGTCCACCTTAGTTACAAGTAATTTAAGGGATCCTTCATAAGGGTAGGTATGAACAGCACTGTCCACCTTAGTTACAAGTAATTTAAGGGATCCTTCATAAGGGTAGGTATGAACAGCGCTGTCCACCTTAGTTACAAGTAATTTAAGGGATCCTTCATAAGGGTAGGTATGAACAGCACTGTCCACCTTAGTTACAAGTAATTTAAGGGATCCTTCATAAGGGTAGGTATGAACAGCACTGTCCACCTTAGTTACAAGTAATTTAAGGGATCCTTCATAAGGGTAGGTATGAACAGCGCTGTCCACCTTAGTTACAAGTAATTTAAGGGATCCTTCATAAGGGTAGGTATGAACAGCACTGTCCACCTTAGTTACAAGTAATTTAAGGGATCCTTCATAAGGGTAGGTATGAACAGCACTGTCCACCTTAGTTACAAGTAATTTAAGGGATCCTTCATAAGGGTAGGTATGAACAGCACTGTCCACCTTAGTTACAAGTAATTTAAGGGATCCTTCATAAGGGTAGGTATGAACAGCACTGTCCACCTTAGTTACAAGTAATTTAAGGGATCCTTCATAAGGGTAGGTATGAACAGCACTGTCCACCTTAGTTACAAGTAATTTAAGGGATCCTTCATAAGGGTAGGTATGAACAGCACTGTCCACCTTAGTTACAAGTAATTTAAGGGATCCTTCATAAGGGTAGGTATGAACAGCACTGTCCACCTTAGTTACAAGTAATTTAAGGGATCCTTCATAAGGGTAGGTATGAACAGCGCTGTCCACCTTAGTTACAAGTAATTTAAGGGATCCTTCATAAGGGTAGGTATGAACAGCACTGTCCACCTTAGTTACAAGTAATTTAAGGGATCCTTCATAAGGGTAGGTATGAACAGCACTGTCCACCTTAGTTACAAGTAATTTAAGGGATCCTTCATAAGGGTAGGTATGAACAGCGCTGTCCACCTTAGTTACAAGTAATTTAAGGGATCCTTCATAAGGGTAGGTATGAACAGCACTGTCCACCTTAGTTACAAGTAATTTAAGGGATCCTTCATAAGGGTAGGTATGAACAGCACTGTCCACCTTAGTTACAAGTAATTTAAGGGATCCTTCATAAGGGTAGGTATGAACAGCGCTGTCCACCTTAGTTACAAGTAATTTAAGGGATCCTTCATAAGGGTAGGTATGAACAGCACTGTCCACCTTAGTTACAAGTAATTTAAGGGATCCTTCATAAGGGTAGGTATGAACAGCGCTGTCCACCTTAGTTAAAAGTAATTTAAGGGATCCTTCTTAGCATCTTCCTTTGAACACATCTCCTTTAAATATTAAGATGGAATATTCAATATAATGCAACAACTGACTCACAATTTAGCTAACTGGTATAACAAATTTATGACTGTGGCCATTTAAACTCCATCCTTGGTGTGCTGAGTGAATTCATTTCTGAGTAATTTAGTCAACTCAATAAATGTTATATAGGCAGGTGCTTTAGGGGGTGTGGGGATCAACCAGTGAAGTGGAAAAAGGGGTCACAGAATACAGCAGAGCAATGCCTCTCCCAAATAACAGTCTGGCACACCAGTCACAACCGGATGACATCTGTCTGAAGTGGACTGACTATACGATAGCTCAGGCAATGGGGGGCAGGGACAGTGGTCAGGACAGATGAAAGATAGTTTAGAGTAGTCAGGTCAGGGAGTAGACAGTCAAGGCTTTGTGGTGAACAGGACTACTGCCGAGGGCTCGAACTCTTCTTCAGCATGACCTGGTTGCTCTTCCTACCCTGGCCCACCCCTCATATAATCAGGGGTTATGAGAAGGTGGATTCAAAGATGAAGGTATGAGACACATACAGATTAGGATGAGCTCAAGCAAGATAGATCAAACTGGGCCAGTTATTTCATAAGGGGATTGCATTACTGGTCAATGATTTTCTCAGAGGGTCGGGTTTTCACCTTTTGCAATGACAGTTAGATAGGTGGGAATTAGGTCATCACAGGCATATCTAGGTAGGGTGCAGAAAAGCCAAGTGAGGACAGTTAATGAGGGTGGAGATTACTGAAAAGGTCAGTCTGAATCAGAGTGGAGATTACCCTGGAGGGAGGTAATGGGTCTACTTATGCAGAGTCCTTCCGAAGATTGTAAGGTGACTGTGGGTGTGTCATTTTGCTGTTTTGCATAGAATAAAACAGTTAAAATGAAGAATAAAGGTATGGGGCCTGATAGCAATAGTACAATCTACCTTAAATAGCAGTAATTTAGGAATCCTCTTTTGCATCCTGCCTTGCACATATCTCATTTAAATATTAAGTTGGAACAGTTATTAAAAAAATAATGATTCTGCATGTGGCTAATTCGTATAATGAACACATAGCTGCAGCCATTTAAACTCCATCCTTGGTGTTTTGTGTGAACTCGTTTTGGAGTAGTGTTAGATGCCTGCTTTAGGGAAAAGTGGGAGAAGGTCTAGGAGTCAATACAGCAGAAATGAGGTCAGACAACAGAGCAGAACACTTGCTCCTATCTTGCCCTGTTGTATGAATTCATCTGTACAAGCTTGTAAAAATACAGCCTTACAGGTATCATGGATAAATTTTGTATGGTGTTGTGGGTACACAGTTCAGTTGGTGAAGAGTTCAGGGAGCATCATTACATCCCAGACCCACCAAAAAATCTTTGCAAATACCCACAGTAGAAAAAAAGTGTAACTGCTGCTCCTGCAACACCATCCTATGGGTCAGGGGACACATCTTTGATGGGTCACTGTCTGCCCACTCCTTTGTTAATGCAATAAATTAACCCTTATTAGCCCATCTCTATTCCACAACCCTGTTTTCTGATTTAATTCTTAAATTTTGCCTGGCAGTTTATTGCGGAAGTTTAAGGGTGTGACATAATATGAGCTTTATTCAGTAGTCTAGGGATTCATTTTACCACCTCTATTTCTCTATTATAAGATTCTAAGAAATTCAGTTATCCAGACACGGAGCCAGCCTTAGGTGAACTGTACATCAGTAAAGGGGCAGCACTACACCTCCCAACTGCCTACTGCCCCCAGACATCCATATCACCTTATCCTGGCCAACCCACAGCATCCAGACCAGACTGCTTTTTTCTTACTTTTTCTCAGAGTTTGTCTTATTCTTCAGTTTTTTGTCCCATTTATTTTACAGCTGATTCAATACTCTGATAACTATGGAGGGCATCTGACCATGATAGTTCTAGATGTTTGTGAGGTGCATTTTACTTTTATTTTAAATGACCTTTACATCCAATGATAGCTTGAACATAAATCATAATTAAAAGGATTTCAGTCTTAGCGCTTTAACCTTTTTTCCTGAATCCTTTCAACACACCCTGATCAAGACTTCATTATGACAACTGTGATATTTAGCAGAGATGGCTAAAGCTGTAAGCTGTAGTTCTTCAAGTCTTTCTTTTGCAACAGTTTCTTCCTTCAAGTCAAAGGTGACATGCCATGACGTTTTGGGTAACATACCAGCATTCACCACCACCTGAGTTATCAAAGAAACTGCTTTTGCATTCATTGCTCATGTGAAGTACATTGAATTATTTTGTGCCAGGAGTCATTTCAATAACACTGCTGCAGAGATAAGGAAATTATTAACCTCAAAGACTATTTTACTTCAGAAAATGTATATTAATTCACGTTCATTTTTTTCTGTTAATGTCTCGAATCAGTAGTTCTAGTAGTTTAAGACTGTCCATGTCTCTTATTTCTAGATTTGTCCCTGATTCCATTGAGATGTATCCCTGATATATGGAGAGCTATGCTGTTTTATTTATTTATTTATTTATTTTGGGGGGGGGGGGTGACACACCAGCAGAGTCAAGTTAAGCATCTTCTGAATTTTTGACACGCAGAGCCTAAAAGGTTCACCTTGACTGGCATACTATGTGACTTTGAGCCAGTCACTTAACCAGAAAGTGCTTTGAAGCACTCAGAAGTTGAACTAGGTTCCTCAATGGTCCTCTGAACTGCAAGCCTAGTAACTACTTATTGGTTCATAGGTAGGTACTAGGCTATTGGCCCGGGGCCTAAGTAAGCCTAGCCAACAAGTTTCCCTGGCTTACCCCACCCAAGAAAGTTATTTTCCTGTGCCCCTGTCGAGCAGAGCCATCAAAGTGATCCCCGGGGTGTAGTTCTTATTTCCCATCCACTTATCAAGATTTTTCTTGAAGAGTGCTAATGAGGAACTTTGCTTGACATAGATGAGTAGCTTGTTCCAGAGTATGGGAAGTCTCTAGGACAGGAATATATCCTTCCAGTATGGCCTGTTTATTGTGGTGACAAGGTTTAGGTCCCTAGAGCATGTAGCGCAGAGGGATTGGGATTTCTTTAGGTGTAGCATGTCCAACAGCTCGGGGTTTGACATAGCTTTATATTTTAGGCAGAGATCACCTCAGAGTAGGTGATATGCTATGGAGTAAAGCTGAAGTTTTTTGAGACTGTTAGTGTAGGGCATCTATTTGAGATGAGTAATCCTCTTTGTGAGGTACTTGGGTGGCCTTTCCAACTGCTGCAGATGTCTTGTGAGGTACATTCCAAAAGGGGCGTTGTACTCTATAATGAGTCTAAAGAGTATCGAGTAGAGGGGAACAATGACCTCTTTTTTCCTAGATGAGAACCCTTTTGTGATGAGGTGTGCCATGTAGAAGGATTTCCTGACTACTGTGGTGATGTGATTATAAAAGGAGAGACTACTGTCCTCCTGGGTCCCCAGGTCTCTTAACACACATTCGGCATTAAGTAGACTGCCACCTATGTGGTAGTTCATGGGTACAAAATTTTTACCAAAGAGGATGACAATGCATGTTTTGGCATTGAGCTTGAGGCCATGGCTCTGACACGTCTCAGTGAGGCCCTTCTGTAGGATGTCCACATCATTTGGGAACTCAACTATGGTTCCTAGTTTGCAGTCATCTGTGAACGTCATTAGCCAAGGGCCTTCTGTGTTAGCCTGTACTTCAGAGAAATAGATACCAAACAGAAGAGGACCCAGGACTGAACCCTGTGGTACTCCACTTGTCACTGGTTTGAAGTCAGATTTGCAGTCTGCAACTTTTACAGTGTGGGTTCTGTCAGTGAATCAATTGGCAACCCATTTTGTGACATAGGGATTTATACCTAGTTTAGTGAGTTTAGCTATAATTCCAGAATGTGTGATGGCATCAAAAGCCTTGGAAAGGTCATGATAGGCTGTGTGAACCACCTTACCCTAATCTACAGCCTTGGTGACTGCCTCAAAGAAGTCGATCAGGTTCAGGAGGCATGATCTGCCTTCCACAAACTTGAACCAATGTCTTTGTTTATGAGTTCCATGATGATACGTTCCATGGCCTTTCAGGCTAATAGGGTGATAGTGCCTGGGATCAGTGGTGGCTCCCCCTTTGTGGAATAAGATAACTGTTGCTGTGTGCCATTCAGTGGGCACAAAGCCTGATGTGAGACTATGATTGAACATGGTGCTAAGGTGGGGAGCCAGTTCGTTCTGAAGTTCATGTAAAACACAGCCTGGGATGTTGTCCGGTTTAATGGATGCTGTGTTTATGGCTTTAGAAAGTGCACCTTTTACCTGCGTAGTTGTGATTACAGGGACTCTGCATTCATCCTGTATAGATATGGGCCCCTTATGGAGTGAAAGGGGGGTAAACTCAGCACTGAACCTATCTGCCAGGATCTTGGCAATATCAGTTGGCTCTGTAATTTTCATGGCGTTGTGTTGTAACTCAGAGAAGATCTGGGTTTTGCCATTGAGATTCTTGACATAGCTATAGAATGCTTTGTGATTGTCCCTAGAATATGTGGTGATTTTGTTTTCATAGCTAGCTTTGGAATATCTTAAAAGGGATCTCAGCTTCTTACTGAAGCTGACTAGGGAACTCCTCCACTCATGTGATTTTATTCTCTTTTGCAACAGTTTCTTCCTTCTGTTATAGAGTTTGTTTATGGCAGGGGACCAGCAGATTGGCTTGCTTTTTTGGGGGCATAGCGTCTTGGTTCTGTTTGGGACAGTACAATCCATGCACTTGTGTAAATGCTTATAGAGTGCATCTGTGTAGGATTCAGCAGTCATAACTGTACTGTTCATCTGCATGGGTGTCATGAAGTTTGCCACTTCTGTCTTAAGAAGCATGAACTTGGCTTTGGTGAAGATTTTTTACCATAATTTCCTTAATGGGGGGTGGAGCCGGGATGTGGATATCTAGGGTGATTAGCTTATGGTCGGATCTGACCAACAAGGAGTTGACTTCAGGTGTGGAACACCGGTCACTCATGTTGGTAATGACTAGGTCTAGGATATTATTTCTCCTGGTGGGGGTGTAGATACGTTGATCCTGGACATTGGAATTGATGAATTCCAGAAAGCATTGAGTGAAGGAGTTGGTACATGAGTAGTTTTCGCAGTTAATGGTGGGGTCGTTGAAATCACCCATTATTAGGGTGTTTGGTTGAACCCTAACATTTTCCAGTAAATCAATAAAAGAGGAGTGGGAATCCTGGGGCATGGTGGGGGATCTGTAGCAAGCTACAATTTGGATTGCTGTTTTGCCCAGAGTTAGTTGCACTTGGATAACCTTGGATGCATTATACTGAGCAACTAGCCTGGAGTTGTGGATATCCTTAATGAATATGGACACACCTCTGCCTTTGGTGTTCCGGTCCATGTTAGGTAGCTGAAAAGTGTAGCATGAATTATAGCCTGGTAATGCAGGGATGCTCTTTGGAGCCTTGAACCAGGTCTCAGTCATTGCACAGATATTGATGTTCTCTATTTTAAGGAGTGCCTTGAGGGAGTGCATTTTGAGGTTTAGACTTCTAGCATTGAGTAGCATTACCCTCAGTTTTTACTTGCCTGTTCCTGTTATGGTGGTGAATTTCATTTGAACCTTACCTAAAAAAGGCACTATGTGGCAGCAAGAGCCTTAGCCAGTATTCAAAATCCCAGGGGTGACAGGTGCAGGCCATCTCTGGCAAAGCATTGTGGTTGTCGACCATGCCGTCCCAGGCAGACAGATACTGGATCCCCTTAGAATGACACCACAAGGTTAGCCAATTGTTGAAGTCAATCATTTTCTGGGTGATGGCAGAACGCTACTCAGGGCTAGGGTCATACCTGCCTGGGCTACAAGGTTGGAGAGCTCTTCCATGTCATTTTTCATGTAGTCCAGGGGGATACGTCTCATGTTGTTCACACAAACATGGACAATGAAAGTCATATTTGTACTTGTTGTGGAGTGACCTGCGTGCGTGGATTATGTGGCGGATCTTGGCACCTGACAGGCAGCTGACAGTATCCTTCTCCTTGTTTAGCCTGGTGAGTGGGACATCAGTGTGCCTGACTATAGAGTTGCCTATGACTAGTGTGTTGGGTACGCTGTTTTGCCTTATTGGCTATGGCTGAGTGGCATACTGAGTCTGCGGGCTATGTGTCATTTGTGTTATGTTGGGGGGGTGGAGGTTGCTTGTATTTCTGCTTTGGAGGTCTCTGTTGCTTGAGCAGATTATTATTGAGAGCCTTTGTGAATGTTTTTGTGTTTCTATGTGTGGATTTTGGTGGTGTAGGTTTAGTGGTACTATTTGATGAGTGTGGTGTGGTGCAAGTGTTTACTTTCTTCTCTTGACTGTCAAGTTCAGTCTTGGTTGGAGAGAGCTTTACCTCCAGTTTGGCTAGATAAGTGCATCTCTCACAGGTTGTGGTGTTGGGTGGTAGAAGGAGAGGGTTGTCTGTGTACATCAGACAATTGCTACATTGCCCCAAGATGCCCAGATTCATCAGATAGACAGGAGAGAACACTGGGAGCTGACCATTGGACAAGCCTGAATAAAAACTGCTTTCCTCTAGACAAGTGTAGAAAGTGAGTATAAGAGCTGTTTTTCTCTAAGCAAGTGAGGAAAGTAAGTACAAAAACTGTTTTCCTATAGGTAAAGAGGAAGGTTGAGTGCTGTAGTAATTTGTAGCTTATTTAGTACTAACAACAAGTTCTGAACTTGTTATAAACAAGGTATTCATTTGTATTCTTGGCCTAACAGGTTATGCACAGGACTAAAGCTTTAACTTGTTAATGAACTGCTTCCATTGTCAACGGTACAGGTTTGAATCTTTCCACCTTCACTTACCTACAGTGTGACCTTGAGCAAGTCACTTAATGAGACAGTTCTTATGGGAGATTGGGAATTTGGACTAGGTTGCTTAATGGTCTCCTGGACTGCATACCTAGTAATTAATTATGAAACGTAAACTATGTGGATATAACCTCATTAATCCAGGGATCTGAGGGCCACAAGTTCTAGCTGCTCTGAGGCACTTTACATTTTAAACCACCTTTTTATTCAATGATAGTCTGAGCATAAATCATGCTTAAAGAAACAAATTTATCTTAACTCTTCAACTTTATTTTTTGCCACATCCTTTCAACACATCCTAACTCTCCATTTAACCCCCCACCAAGCATTATAGCCAGGTGAATACTGGACCCCTAACAGAAACATAGCTAGGGTAGGGCAAAAGGGGTAACTGCCTAGATGCAAAGTCCTAGTGGGTGAGATCAATCATTCGATCCATTGTCCCAATTCCCAATCACTCCTTAGTGCAAGACCAGCTGTTATATCAAACCTGAGTGCTGTAGTGCTCTGTGTGTGGACTAAACTGTGGCATCTCCTTGCTACACTGTAGCAATTTGCTACAGTTTAAAAGTAAAAAAAAATGTCTACTATTCTAAACTGAAGCCTGAGTGCTGCAGTACTTCATGTGGGGTATAAACTATACCAAGCGGCTTCTTTGTTATGGTTAAAAAAATAAAAGAAAATAATTTTTACTAAAATGTGAGGAAGGAGGGTCAGGGGCAGGGCACAGAATGGGAGCTGATTGGCTCCCAGGTACCTGATTGCAGGCTTTTTTTTTTTTTTTTTTATCTTAACTTGAAGAGCTGGAGGAGGTTGGCTATAATTCAAGGGAACAGCAGAAGATACTGGTTGATCCAGTTATACCTTTGGCACCTTGGAGCCATGGAATTATAGATAGTCTGTGGTGCATTTTAGAGCTTTTTTACAACCTTTGGATCCAATAATGGCTTGAACAAAAATCATGCATAAGGAAAGAAATTTAGTCTTACTCTTTTATTTCAAGGAATCTAAAGCTTCATGCTCAAAGTTGGCCAAATGATAGTGCACAATAAATGAAGATACATGCTTGTGATTATTCATACATAATTTTTGAAAACAGTACCTGCCTCCCTACTCCACCTAACAAAATGCACTCCCTTTCTTTGTATCCCCTCTGGTATTAAAATGGGATGAAAATTAAGGGACAGATAGCTGCAGTCATATACTTCAAGTTGCTGCTGTCATGTATGTGTATAGCATGCCTCCTCACCTCAATCAAAAAAGACACTGACCTTCTGTGTACCTCTCTGATGTCAGTCTTTGACAAAACCCAATAAAACAAATAAAGCATATTTGCTGTCAGACAGATATAAACAGAATGCTTCTTTACCCTTCCACCAAAGATAGACATGTATGTGCACCTGATGCTTGATTGTGAGGAAAGTGAAAATATTAATGTTTCCATCGTGTTACTATTAGACAGTACACTGCTCCTACACAATCTTATTGACCCTCTGTGCACCCCTCTGAGGTTCTGGAGTAAAGTTAAAGAAATGAGGACATCTTCTCCCCAAAAAAGCTACAGTAACCTTCTGTATATAGTGTATACCAATGAGCAGGGCTGGTTTCGTACTAGGTGGTTTTCAGAGCAGAGCTGTATACAGTGTATACCAATGAGTAGGTGGGTTGCAGGGCAGAGGCCACTACTAAGCATGTGCCAGATTCATTTATACAGCCCTGGTGGGTGGGGGCCACCTGCTTCCCAGAAGTTCTGATGTTTCGGGTGTTTTGTGATGGGTTTTATCACTTTTTTTTTCATTTTAAAAGATGGCTGTTTAAATTAGTAAGTGGCAAGAGGGTCAGTTGCTTTCATCCAGGTAACCCCCACCCACACACACCAAGCAGTTATAGCCAGGTCTATGTGCAATTCAGATATCAGATTGTGATAAAAGGAAGGCCATACAGTGCATTTCACATTTGTTACAAACATTTGCAGCACATTTAAATATTCCAAGATCTTTTTCTAATTCTTTCGGCTTTTCCCAGTTAGGGGTCACAACAGCGGATAACCTGTCCACTCATGATTGGCAGTGGAGTTTTTTTATGGTGTCAAGTTGCCAGCCTGGCACCCAACCTTCCACAGGAGGCACACACATACACGCACTCACACCTAGTGTCAACTTAGAGTGTCCAATCCACTTACAGCATGTCTTTGGACTATGGGAGGAAACTGGAGCACCCGGAAGAAACCCACATGACCACAGGGAGGACATGCAGACTCCACACAGAAGGCATCCCAGCTGAAGATCGAACTGGAATACCTCTTGCTGTGAGGTGGCAATGCTAACCGCTGCACCACCGCAGCCGGCCTTTAAAATATTCCAAGATGCTTCACGCAAATCACACTTGAACTGCAAAGTGAACATAATAAGCAAACAGCAGCAGGCAGCTAGTCCATTTTCTTCACAGACAGCCCCAACAATTATACCTACTCTATCTGTACATATCTGGTGTCCAGTTAAGCAGTCCAAGTTACTTCTCACAAGTGCACAATAATCCTGCAAAGTCAGATAATGACTGTTTAAACTGAGCAAACAAGAGAGTCATTTAGTTTCATCCAGTTAACCCCAACCCCCATCCAGTAACTATAGTCATGTCTGATCACTATGTAATATTATATCACTAAAACTGCTCCACATAAACAAGTTGCCACACATTAATGCATTATAAGTTTCTCTACACAAATCACAAAGCCGGACATATTTCCAAAAAATCTAGTTGATCACTTGCAGCATAAAAAAACAAAATAATTACCTCACTGCTTATGAGTTCACATTGCAACATTCCTCTTATTCTCCCAACTGTCTGGAATTCTTTAGAATGTCACAGACTTTCCTTCATACTTTGCACCTGACCCCCATACATTTTTTGGTTTTCTGGTAAATGGCTAAAGATTACAATCAATCAGTAAAGTTAGGCATTAGGGATTAGCACTTTGTATTTGTCAAAAATTGTATCACGTTATTACAAATCCTCAGTCCTGGCTAACAAGTGCAGCTTCAAGCTCCTATATTTGAATGTCATGCAAGGTCTTTTCTCAATGACCTTACACATTCATAATGTAATTTGACTTGAATGGTCAAGTCAAATGGAGTAACTTGCAGGTGCCCATCAGTCCCAGGTCTGTTTCAGGTTAACAGGGGGCACATTATTTATTTATACATATGTATGTATATGAATATATATATATTTATTTGGGGATAAACTCTTGGCTAGGCTTGTAAAGGCCCCAGGGCCATTAGCCTAGTGACTTCCTATGATCCTATGGTAGTAAGGAAATCATTCAACTTTGTACAACTTATTAGCAAGAGCATGGCATCTAGCCCCAAGAAAGTCATAGTTCAACTTTACAGTACCCCCAATTGATATGCAAATCTCAAGGCATATATAACATCTGGAGTATTCACAGAGGTTCCTCACAAAAAGAGTACAGGATGTACACAACATGTCCATTGTGGATTGTCTCAACACCCACTCCTATCCCTGTATTTTGTCTCCAACAGACTGCTGAGAGGTGAGGACTGACTTTATAAGCATCCACCAATTCCTCTCTGATGGACCGTTTGCAAATCTACAAAACAAATTGCACCAGAATTACCCAATCTAGGGAACTAAACCTCATCTGCAAGAAAAATAAGACTTGTTGCAGGGATTAGGTATGTGTCTCAGAGACTACCCATTCTCTGGAATAGGTTTCCCATCCATTTATTTATTTATTTATTTTACATTTGTTGATCAGAGAAGTCCAGCCAGACACATACGCCCCTTTTCAGTGGAGGCCCGAGGAGAAATTCTCCAGAACATGCAGTACAAATAAAATCTTTTAAGTTATACAATATCAACAATGTCAGGCAGAATTTAATTAAAATAAATATTACATAACTTATATTCTATACAGGTATAGCTAAATAACTATGCAGTAGGATGGATAAATCCATGTGAAACAGAGGTCTTCCTTAACAACTCACAGAAATAATAACTGCTAAAGTGCAGGACCAATCTGGTAACTAAACCAAAACAACATAGCTGCTTAAGCTAGTTCAAGATTGTGCAGTTAGAATTCTTTCCTAACCCAATTCAAGTGTAATTTGGACCAGTAGATGGAGAATCAGAAATTTTCCTGTGGTCTGACACCTCTGTCTCTAGTAGGCAGAAGCATCCCATAAGTGCTTGACCATCAATTTCCAAGCCTATACATACCCCTTAAAATAATTGTATGGCATCCAAACTTGTCAGATATATTTGGAAAGTATAACTAGCCTTAAAAATGCCCCCCCCCCCAGGGATTATTAACTTAGTAATTACATATAGACCTTTGAACTCCAGATCAAGCAATGTGACAGGCCCCAGGGATTATTAATTTAGTAATCACCTATAGACCTATGAACTCCAGATCAAGCAATGTGACAGACCCCAGGGATTATTAATTTAGTAATCACCTATAGACCTATGAACTCCAGGTCAAGCAATGTGACAGGCCCCATGGATTATTAATTTAGTAATCACCTATAGACCTATGAACTCCAGATCAAGCAATGTGACAGGCCCCAGGGATTATTAACTTAGTAATCACCTATAGACCTATGAACTCCAGATCAAGCAATGTGACAGGCCCCAGGGATTGTTAGCTTAGTAATCATCTATGGATCTATGAACTCCAGATCAAGCAATGTGACAGGCCCCAGGGATTGTTAGCTTAGTAATCACCTATAGACCTATGAACTCCAGATCAAGCAATGTGACACACCATCCTCCTTTAAAAATGAGTTGAACAATTGAATGGATATTAAACAGTTCATTCCTGACATGACTGAGCTATCACTATTTGAAAAAGGAGGTAAGGTCTAACTGCTCAATTATATTTACAGACTTAAGCATATATCATAGATTTCTACATTATGCACATTAATTACTGATACCAGATGATACTGCAATGTTGTATTTAAGCATAGTTTAAGGTACCCCAGTTTAGGCATTGCCTTCAAAGCAGCTGCAAACTGTTTCATTACTTAGGTGATTATGCGGTGTTTTTTTTAACTCTGTAGTGAGGAGATGGATTTGATTTCTTGTGGTATGTGGCTCAACATACCATGTCCAGACCTGGAGAATGCTTTCCTCTCCAAGTGTAGTTTTTGGCAAAGAGGCATAAATAGCCATGTGGCCAGTTCATAGGTTAATAGGTGTATACTAGGCTAACGGCCACTAAGCTTCTTAAAAGTCTAGTCATACAACCCAAATGTGACCCAAAAATTTGAATTGAATTTGATTTAACAGGGGTGATTCATTGACTGCCTCTATCCATCATAGACATAACAGCCAGACCAGGGTGAATTTTCATTTACCCATCTGTTGGTCCAAGTTGCACTTAAATAGGACCGGGAGGAATTCTGCTTCACATGAATGAGGAGCCTGTTCCAGAGAATGGGAATTCTCTGAGAAATATTTCTGTCTCTACAGCATGTCCTATTTATGTCATAAGCAACATTTAGGTCTTTTAATCTAGTAGTTCTGATGTTTGTTTTGCGGATCTGCAAAAGATCCATCACAACAGGGTCCAAGGATGCCTTGCATGCCAAGCAAAGATCACCTCTCAGAAGTCTGTATGATACCAAGTAATGAGACAGAGCTTAATATTTTCTATGATCTCTATAATTTCTGTGCTAGTCTATTCCAGTACACAGTATTACCATTTGGCAGCCTAGGAGTTGCACCTCTTTGAAGCTGATGGGTAAAGCACTGATGCTCCTGTCATGATGTGCTGCTGCATGACATGGGCCTTCATTCAGAAGACTAGAGATCTTATTATATTAAACATATAGGCTGTGTTAGTCTCCATAACACAGGCAAGCTTTATAATAATGCTAAGAAAAATAACATGTATATGTTGGAAGCCAGAATTAAAGGTAATATTCCAGGTGTCTCACAGGGCTCTGCCTTAGGCCCTTACTTGTTTAGATTGTATCTTTCAGATCTATCTTTCTTATCTGAGTTGTTCTACAGTCTGCATGCAGATGCTTAAAATTGAGTAAACTGATTGCATGTGTTAACAGAAAAGGCATGTCTGCAAAATAACTTGACTAAATTGACCATTTGGCACAGGAGAATAATATGCTGATAAATACATAAAAAAACTAAGCATGTGAGAATTGGGAGACATACATTGAAAGGCGAGTATTTAATACAGCACAAAGTGATTGAAACTGGAGATTCATTTAAGAACCATGGTATGGGTAGATCTAGCTTTGAATTTTTTTCTAATTATATCAACCAATTGGTTAATGATAGTTATAGAATGATAGTTTGCATAAAAAGATTTATAAAGTCTAAGAAATCAGAAATGATGAAGTCATTGTTAGTTTCATTAGACACAAACTTGAGTATGGATTAACAATATCAAAACCTAATAAGAAACCAAACATGAGTAAACTGGAAAGACTACAGCAGAACTATACCAAGGGCATCTATGGATGTGAAAATGTAAGTTATTAAGGAAGAATAAAATATCTGAACATGTACAGTGTCTCATATAGATATTTAAGAGGAGACCTTATTCAAGTATATAGGATATTTAGAGGGAACAACCTCTCTAACTGTGTGGGGTTATCAAAAAGTAGAGTAGACTCATCAGACAGCTTGTGTAGAAGGGGATCTGAATGGAGAGATGATAAAGGGGGTCCTCGAATGAACAGATGATAAACTAGCAAGCAAAGGAGAGTAGTACTGGTGGAGCTGAATTCATCCTCAAGTCTTGGTGAGTACCTTCACAAGATGGACACTGTTTTTCACAAAATCTGACCAAGACAACAGTGATATATAGACAGCATTTTATATAGCATATATCATGGACAGAAGTAGGTTAAAAATAAAAAAAGATAGCTGGTTGCCTAAGACCCAGGATAAAAAAGTGCCCAATCCTGCTAGGAGCACTGGTGCCAGGACTAGAAAAAATGACAGTGTAGAATCCACAAGACAGGAAAATATTCCTATAATGGGGCCAGGTCAGGCCTAAGGTTAGGATGCCCCCTGTTGCAGAAGGAATTAGCAGTGCACAAAAATCACAAAAAATGATCATCCAAAAAAGATCCATAAAGATGAAAGAGTGAACTATTGAGGATAAGAAATAAATCATGCATTGTTACCATTATGAAAAAGATCAGAATTTCTAGACAGAAGATATACAAAGAGATTGAGAGAAATTCGATTAAAGAAAAATACTTCCACAAGAAAAATGGTCAGAAGATTCAAATAAAACTTTGCTCATAGGTGTGTACTAGACTAATGGCCCTGGGGCCTTTGCAAGCCTAACCCATAGGATTACCCTGGCATCATGCCACCTGACCTTAGTTCCCAGTGCCTCTGTCCCCTGTCGAGTAAAGCCACTGGAGTGATCCGTGGAGTGAATTTTCTATTTCCCATCCACTTATCAAGATTTCTCTTGAAACATCATAGCAGACTATGGAAACAGGAAGGATTAAACTTTCCTGGTATAGAAACATATATAAAAGTATCAATATCTAACAGAATCTCAGATTGGATAAGTCCAAATTATTCTCCAAATTGGAAAGAATTACTAACTGTAATATCAATAAATTAATTTGATTTACAAAAAAATTCAAATAACAAATAAAAACAATTTGCCATGGCACATATTATGCATTAGTATGCAATATAACATAACTAAGCCCACTAAAACTCATATGATTAATTATTACATTGACTCATTTAGGAAAATTGTTAATGCAAATATAGATTTAAAAATCTGGTTTGATCTTTTAACACCATTCATAGTTAAAAAGAGCTATCCACATAAAATATACAAATAAATAATTAATACATGGGAACAGAAAGGATTTGTTTGTTGGTTTCAATATATCAAAGAACTAAACGTTCTGGATATGCAAACAATAGAAACAACATACAAAATTCCACAACAAGACTGGCTAACTATGCAATGCATTCTAGCGTATTTACAAGATTATAATTAGTAATTCTTCATTTAAAGAAATAACTAAACTTACGAAATACCTATATGAAATCATATATAATGATTATGACATGGGAAATAGTATTTCGAAATTTTACAAGATATTGATAAATTATAACACAACACCCAAATCCTCATACTGGAATTATATAAAATAAAGGACACTCATTACAGCTAACTGAAGAAATTAAATGAAATATTTTATCAATAAAACATACATCCTTTATACAATACTGGAAAGTTTTTAATTGGAATGCTTGCACAGAGCATTCTTAACTCCAGATAGAATTACTAAAATGATTTCTTCCACAAAGGAAATATGTTGGATGTGTGAACAAATACATAATGCAGATTGGAGTCACATTTCTTTCGACTGTGTTAAAATTAAGCCATTTTGGAATGGTATTACAAACTTTTTACAAGCTTTATTTAATGAATCGTTTAACTTATCTAAACCTCTAGTATTATTAAATGTGTACGAAAGTCCTCATTTGAATAGGTCAAACACGTATCTAGTATGGACTATACTTGCAATTTCAAGGAAGTGTATAACAAGAAGATGGAATACAAACACAATACTACCTTTGGAAGACTTCTACAGCCTACTGAAAACCACAGCAATAATGGAAATTAAAATTAAAGAACTAAGAATTTATCCAAAACCATTTATCAACAACCCTTGTGGAAAAGTCCCATCATTGATTGACACTTTACAATAACTGAGCAGATATTCACTCTGATAACTGGATTGTTATACCTATAAAGTAATTGTATATGTTGAGCTCTGTTATATTGTCAAGCTGATGTAAATAGTGTACATACTTATTTAAGATGTTATATACAAACACTATGGAATTTATTCAACTGTATTTGAAAAATAAAAAAAAAAAATTGAGAAAAAAAAATCTCTTGAAGAGGGCAAGTGAGATGCTTTGCTTGACATGTATGGGAAGTCTATTCCATAGCATGGGCATTCTTTGGGTTATGAACCTGTCCCTCCAGCATGTTCTATTTATTGTGGTAATGAGGTTGAAGTCTCTGGAGCGTGTGATGTGGAGGGATTTGGATTTGTTTAGATGTAGCATTTCTAACAGAGCTGGGTCAGTCATGGCTTTGTAAGTAAAGTAGAGATCACTTCTAAATAGATGATATGAGACAGAGACTAGCTGGAGTTTTTTAGTCTGTCCATACAGGACACATGTTTAAGGCCCAGGATCCTCTTTGTGAGGTACTTTTGTGGCCTCTCCAGTTGTTGCAGGTGTTTAATGAGGTACATGCCAAATGAGGCATTGTACCCAATTATTGGCCTAATGAGGGAAGAGTATAGGGAGACAATGACCTCTTTCTTCCTGAATGCAAAACCCTTAGTAATGAGATGTGCCACACAGAAGGACTTTCTGTCAACAGTGGCAATGTGGTGGTCAAAAGAGAGCTTGCTGTCAACATGTGTTCCCAGATCTCTTATAAAACCTTCTGAGCTCAGTGGACTACCATACATGTGGTAATTCATGGGAACTGGGTTTTTCTCAAAGGGGATGAAGACACATGTTTTGGCATTGAGCTTAAAGCCATGGTTCTGACACCAGTTGTTGGTCTCAGTGAGGCCTTTCTGTAGGATGTTAACATCACTCAGGGAGTTAATAATTGCTCCCAGCTTGCAATTGTCTGCAAACTTTGTCAGCCAGAGTCCCTTTGTGTTGGCCTGGACTTCAGAGAAGTAGATACCAAACAGGAGAAGACCCATAACTGAACCCTGTGAGACTCAACTCATGACTGGTCGACTGTCTGACATGGAGTCAGCTACTTTCACACTGTGGGTATTACATTTGAGCCAGTTTGCAACCCACCTAGTCATATAGGGGTTGATACCTAGCTTAGTGAGTTTTTCTATGTATCCTGAGTGGGGAATGGCATCAAAGGCCTTGGCCAGATCAAGGCAGGCTATATGAACCACCTTGCCTTCATCCACAGCTCTGGTGACTGACTCAAATAAATTGACCAAGTTGAGCAGGCATGATCTACCCTTCACAAAACCAAACTGAGTGGGATCCAGAGTTTGGAGATTCCCCGTATCCTTGTTTATTAGGTCCATGATGATGTGTTCCACAGCTTTGCATATAAGACTTGTCAGACTAATGGGACAATAGTTCCCAGGGTCTGTAGTCACTCCTCATTTGTGGAGAGGGATGTCTGTAGCAGTGGGCCATTTGGTAAGGACAAAGCCTGAGGTGAGACTGTGACTGAACAGGGCACACAGGTGAAGTGCCAGTTCACTCTGTAGTTCATGTAGAACACAGCCAGGGATATTGTCAGGTTCCATAGAAGCTGTATTCTTGGCATTGGACAGTGCTGTTTTAACCTGTGCAGCAGTAATACTGGGTGCCTGGCAATCTACTGGTATTGTGACTGGTCCCTTGGAGGGAGAGGGGTAAAGTTGGCACTGAATCAGTTAGCCAATATATTGGCAGTATCTGTTGGCTCAGTATAGGAGGTACCATTGTGCAGTAGCTCAGAGCAAATCTGGGGATTGCCGTGGAGATTCTTTACATAACTATAGAAGGCCTTGTGGTTGTCTTTACTATCTGCTGCAATTCTGTTTTCATAGCTAGCTTTGGAGGGTTTGATGAAGGATTTCAACTTTTTGTTGAGGCTGATAAGGGATGTTTTCCAGTCTTGGGATTTCACCTTATTCCACATCAGTTTCCTCCTTCTGTTGTAGAGTTTGTTTATGTCAGGGGAGCACCAGATTGGCTTCCATTTTTTGGAGGAGAGCATCTTGGTTCTGTTTGGTATGTCGGGATACATGTATTTGTGTATGTGTTTGTACAGTGCATTGGTGTATGATTCAGTGGTCATGCAACTGATCTCCATTTGCATGGGTGCTGTTAAGTTAGTCACCTCTGTTTTAGGACCCCAAAGTTAGCTTTGAAGAAGTTTTTCATGGTGGTTACCTTTGCAGGGGGGGAAGGTGTAGATTTTCAAGGTGATTAGTTTGTGGTCGGATCTAACCAGGGAGGAATTGACTATTGGTGTAGAGCGATGGTTGTCCATATTAGTAATGACCAGGTCAAGGATTTTGCTACCTCTAGTGGGGCTAAGAATGAGCTGGTCCAGGACATTGTAATTAATGAATTCCAGGAATGTTGGGCAAGTGTATTGGTACAAGAGTAGTTTTCCCAGTTAATGGAGGGGTAATTGAAGTCGCCTAGTATGAGAGTGTTAGGTTGGACCCTAATATTCTCCAGGATGCTTAGGAATATGGAGTGTGAGTCTTGGGACATGGTTGGGGACCTATAGCAGGCTACAACCTGAATCACTGTCTTACCCAATGTTAGCTGCACCTGAAGTGTCTCAGATGCATTATGTTGGGCTACTAGTCTGGAGGTGTGCACATCCTTTATGAATATGGAAACACTGCCACCTTTAGAGCTTTGGTCCAAATACTCGGTCCAAAGGGTGTGGAATGAGTTATAGCTTGGTAGTACAGGGGTGCTTTCTGCTGCCTTAAACCAGGTCTCTGTTATGGTACAAATGTTGATGTTCTCCATTTTAAGGAGTGCTTCGAGCAAGTGCATTTTGAGATTTAGACTTCTAGCATTGAGCAGCATGACCCTCAGACTACATTTGTTTGTAGCTGTTATGCTGGTAATTCGATCTTTGGAACACCACCTAAAAAAGGCACTATAGGGTTGGCAAGAGCCTTGGCCAGTTTCCAGAAGCCCAGAGGTTACAGATGCAGGCCATCTCTGGCAAAGCATTGAGGTCTGTCAATCATGCCATCCTAGGCAGACAGATACTGTATCCCCTTAGAATGACACCAGAAACTTAGCCAATTGTTGAAATCAATCATTTTCTGCTTGCACTGTGGTATCATTCTGGGTTGTGTTCATTAATGCAACAGATTTATGAAAAACATCATATAGACCAAGAAACCTTTGGCAGTTTGGAAAAAGAAGTGACTGAGGAAGTACAAAAATGTAAAGAATAAAATCTATAGACTTTTGAAAGATATGAAAAAGAAATATGGACATAGGAAAGAAAGAGAGATCAGATATGGTACAATATTAATGCAAAGGAAAAGCTAAATTAATCAACACAAAAAAGGCAGCCCCAAACATATTCAAAGAGAAATACAGGAAAAGAGTGAATGTAGAGCAGAATATTAGTAAAGTAGAAGGTAAAAAGATAGAAGATGAAGTTACTGAATACGTGCAAAGTGAAGGATTTAGTGCAGAAAGTCTAGCACATGTTACATCACAACATGATAGAACAATGAATCTCCAAAGTAAGGAGAAACAGGTGGAGCAGGAGACATCTGAAGAAGAAATATGGACATGTGGAAGGAAAAGAGATTTAATATGGTGCAATATTTATGCAAAAGACAAAGTAAAACTAACCAATACAAAAAGAGCAGTACCAAAGATATTTGAAGAAAAATACAGGAAACAGCATCTGGACATGAAAAATTTTACAATACAAAAAATAAGAACACACAGAGTAAAAGTAGAAAAGAGAATTAATAATGGAGAAGTTAAAGAAATAGCAAGTGAGGCTATGGATTACCTCAGAAGTGAAGGATTTAGTGTAGAAAATCTTATTCAGATAACATCACAGCAGGATAGAGCACACTGGATCCCCAAATTAAGGAGGAACCAGTGGAACAGGGAACATCTAATCATTTACCATATGGAGATACTTTGGAGCCTTTCATAGGAAACCAGTACAAACATTCAGTCGAAGTTACACAGCAAGAGAAGGAACAGGAAACGGTATCAACTCTGATGCAGTCAATGTTGTGGAGTGATAGGCCAGTGAGCTCCCGTATGACAGAGCAGCGGATGACACAGGATGAAACTGAGAGAATGTGGCACAGGACGATGCTCTGGAACTTTCTATAGAATGCTAGCAGGGAAAAGAGAAGAAATAATGTGCCCGCAGTTTAGAAGAAAATGATCTAAGAGAAGAGTTGCTTGATTTAATAGAAATGAACAAACATATTAAGATCAATGAAAGGAATACACTACAGAAAGTCAATAAAATCCCAAAACTTAAATTTCTGATAAAACAAATGAACACAGTAATTAGGACTGTCAATAGAGATTCATGTGATATAACAGAAGTAAACAGGATATATTACTGTGCAGCTAAATTAATAACAGATAAAGTCCTACCACAAGAACACAGGGTAGTGAGGGAAAGGATGGGGAGAAATCAAATGCCATCGTGGAAGTATTGAATAGAGAAAACTATACTGCAATTAAGACAAGAAGTGTCACTTTTAGAGGACTATAGACAAGGGAACAGATAAAAAATACTCAAAAAGATAGACATGATAAGAGAAATGGGCATTATCAGAACAGATCAGGATGTCTAGTGCACTATCGCAAATAATAAGCTAAAACTATCAGCACCGGTAGAAAAACTTAGAAAATATGCAGATAAATATAAAGGAAAAGTATAAAATAAGCAATTTATTGATGACCCAAAAAGTTTTATAGAGAACTGGGAAACAAGGCAAAAGGAATTCAAAATCAAAGCAGAAGTAGATAAAAATCAGGCAGCAACTGAATGTGCCAAAAAACAAAACACAAAACAAAAAAAAGAATATTAGGTGAAGGATCAGATGAGAAGGCAAGAAATGTGGAAAAGATTCATAGATTCATAGAAATCTCTTGTCATTTAGGACCATATAAGTGCATCCTAAACAAAATTACAAATGTCAGCTCACAAAAGAAATGCAGTGCAAATAACAGATACAGCGGTATCAAAGAATAACATAACGATAATAACGTGTATGACATGCTAGAGGTAGTTCACATTACATAAACGCATTCAAAGCCCGTTATCCAGTGATAAATAATAAATAAATACCCACCACCAAGCCCCTACAGTGTTAAGATAGAGAATAAATAGAGACTAGTGAACAGCAGCTGTTTAGGTACAAGTATAGAAAACTTCTAGAAGAACCTTATGTCGATCAGTATCGAATGCAGGAATGGTAACGGAGAGGTGAATTTAAACCAAAAGACGAAAGGTTAATATCGTCAGCCCAGGATAGTGGACTATGTACAAGCTGGTTTACAAAGTCTATTGAACATGTGGGAGAAACAGACAAATGTATGTTTTGTAAAACAGAATTAGAAACTGTCACACACCTTGTTGCTGGTTGTTCATAGGTTCATAGGTTCATACTAGGCTATCTGCCCTAGGGCATTTATAAGCCTAGCCAGAGTTGTGTGGCTTTCACCACCCCTTAGGTTGAAGAATACTATACCCATTAGTTTGCTGTGCCTCTGTCCAGCAGTGATACAGAGATGATCCCCGGGGTAAACCTACGATCTCCCATCCACTGGTCAAGATTCCTCTTGAACAGAGCCAGCGAGGTGCTCTGTCTCACATGGACCGGGATTCTGTTCCACAGCATAGGGAGTCTCTGGGTGATGAATCTGTCCCTCCAGCATGTCCTATTTATATCCGTGTTGAGGTTTAAGTCTCTTGCTCTTGTGGCTCTGGTGGATTTGGATTTTTTGAGGTGGAGCATGTCCATTAATTCCGTGTTGGACATGGCCTTGTATGTCAGGCACAGGTCACCTCTGAGCAGATGGTATGCGACTGAATAGAGCTGGAGTTTCTTCAGTCGGGCAGCATATGACATATTTTTGAGCCCCTTTATCCTTTTGGTGAGGAACTTTTGGGGTCTTTCCAATTGCTGCAGGTGTTGGGTAAGATACATTCCGAATGGGGCATTGTACTCAATCATTGGTCTGATAAGTGAAGAGTACAGGGGAACAATGACCTCCCTTGATCTGGATGTGAATCCCTTCAGTAATCAGGTGGGCAATGTAGAAGGTCCTCCTAACCACTTTGACAATGTGAGTGTCAAAAGAAAGGTTACTGTCAACTTGGGTCCCCAGGTCCCTGATAACCTCTTCTGTACTTAATGGATTGCCACCTATGTGGTAACTTGGGGTTACCTTGTTTTTACCAAAGGGTATGACTATACATTTTTTGGCGTTTAGCTTAAGGCCATGGCTCTGGCACCAGTTATCCATTTCTATGAGACCTCTCTGAAGGATATCTGTGTCTGATGGATTTTCAACTATGGCGCCCAGTTTGCAGTCATCTGCAAACGTTGTGACATACCAATGGCAGAAGGACTGTACTAAAAGACAAAGTAATGTGGCAAGACTGTTGCATTGGGGATTGTGCAAACATTACAATATTGAGGTAGTTAAAAAACACTGGAAACATGAGCAACAAAGCACTATAGAAAATTATGAAGTTTGTATCGCATGGGATCACCTATTACCAACAGCTCAAAAAAGTAGATGCGAGAAAACCAGATATAGTAGTTCATGAAGACAAAAGTAGCATTAATCACTGAAATTGCTATACCCAGTGAGAATAGTGTCATACGTACAGAGAGACTAAGTAATAAAAATACCAGGATTTGCAGGCAGAAATGAGGGTAATGTGGAAGAAGGATACCCAGACATTTTCAGTAGTAATAGGAGCAGCAGGTCTTATAAAAATGAATTAACATTCATACTTAGATATGTTACTGACACATGTAACTCCATATGAATTGCAGGAGCCATTACTGGGTACATTGCGGGTGCTGTGAAGAGCTCTTTTGGCTAACATCAAAGACTGAAACAATACTAATTTCATAAACTTTAACCATACTTTAACTTTGGAATGGGGTCCATTCTTGTCATGGTATTATACACCCAAAAGATGTGGAGAAATTAAAAAAGATTCTATAGGAAGGATGTGTATCATCCAACCACTACCTTTCTTTCCACCCCACTTACTACCTTGATTATAGCAAGCTCAGATTCCCATAAGCCTAGTACTTATTATACAGCAGGAACTTCTTATTGTAAATTTCTGTAATGTGTGTTGTGCATAAAAATGAATAAAATCTCTAGATGTACCATATTCTTCATCTCTCTTGTAATGTAAATAATTAATAATTATGTTAATCAAAGTGTTAATCGCTAATCTATGTAATGTAATGTAAACTCTGTCTGTTTTATTTAAACTGTGGTGGAGCTTTCTCACTGAAAATCCTCTGATGGACTCCACGCCCAGCAACAAAAAACAAAACTAAATAAATAAATAAGTGTACTAACTGTTTCTCTGAGAGAGCAACTGATGCCTGGAACAGACTACCAAATTACTTTAAAGAAAGCACTAATTGAGGTATTTTTAAGAACAGCCTCATCACTTATTATGGGAACAACTGTTTTGGTATATTGGAAGGCTAGAAGGCATTAATGTCCATGCTTGAAACATTTGTATGTATGTAAATACTTTGGCTATCTTATAGGAAGGTGGTCAGTAAGACCACAACTAGACAAGAACAGAAGCCATAAAAATGGCTTGCACCCTGTACCTAGAGGCAGGATCTTGGATTATGGGGGTCAGGTACTGTAGAAAAGTTGAACCTAGTTTTGTGATTTTTGTCTGTTCTTTGACAGATCTCACAAAAGAGAAAGCACCTATCAAGGCACAGCGATTTTCTGAAGCAGGTAGAACATTTAATGATCTTAAAAGGATTTTATGTTCTAAACCTGTGATAACATCTCCTGGTTTTACTGAAGAGGTTACTTTTTATTCCAATAAATAAGAAACAGGTTTAGGGGTAATGCTTTCCTAAGATATTTAATGTATAGAGTGCACAGGATTAGTCCAGCAAAAATCACTTTAGCTATCAGATCTAGAAGACAGTCTCTCTCTCATTCTCTCTCTCTCTCTCTCTCTCTCTCTCTCTCTCTCTGATACCCCTTCCCTTTGGAGGAATAAAGATGTCTTGTTAAAGTTTTAGTAGCTTAGTCAGTTAAACAGGTAGATGGATGAGTGTTCTTGTTCTAACCATTACTATGACTACTTGTTCAAACAATGTCAAACATTGAGTCTCCTGATCTGCATGGACACAGGAAGAAGTGTTACCATGGGTCCAGGGGGGTGGGGGCAAATCTGGGTGTTTGAATAAGTAGCCATGGGCATTCTCATCTTTGACATTTGTAACCTTCTGGTCATGTGATTTACTGATTTGACATTGTAGCAATTGTTAACCTGTATGTCCATGCATGTACGCATGTAAGTATATATGCATGCATGTGGTTCCACTTCTAACCATCAAAATTTTAAAACATCAAAATTCTGATCATCGATACCAGAACATTGAATTTTGAAACATCGAAGGTTACAAGTGTAACCAAAAAAAAAAAAAAAGAAATTGTAACAATTGTATGCAGGGGGGCTTTGCCCCCCTGCACACCCCCTACTTTAATATTCTAACTCCGAGGCTGCACTACAGTGGAGTAAAGGGAAATCTCTCATTTAGTGCTATATGCAGAAGTGCTAAATGGGAGAGTTTCCATACCCTATCTGTAGTGCCAGCACACAGATGGCACATCGACACACACAGTATGCAGGGCACCTTGGTGCCCTGCAAAAACACAAACATTCTCCCACCTACACTTACCTTTTTCTTCACCTTCAAACCTTTGATGCTTTAAAACTCAACGTTCTGGTCTTGATGATCTGAACTTTGATCTTTTAAACGTTCGATGGTTTGAAGGGGAATCATGCATGTATGTATGCTGTACTATATTAATGAGTGCTCAGAACTCAAAGAAGCTGCATGGCCTTTGCTGGTGTATGATCTGGAGCTGAGATATTTTAGTTTGGACTATAATAGCAATTGCTCTTTACAAAGGAATGTTTGTATTTTATTTGATTGTGATTATGTTGCTGAATATCATGCATTTTGCCAACAACTGAGCATCACTTATAGATGGCAGGTGGCATTTATGTAAACTTTATTGATACTTTTTGAGCTAGCAACATTCATTAGTCTTATGTGACAGTATCAATCAATAAGTTAAAAATATACTTTGTACTCCTCTTAAGCTTGTTGCAGAGTTATATAGCATTACTCATCACTTTTAAATAAAACTATATTTAGCAGCAAGTTTTCTTGGTGATATATTTTTAGGCACACTAATACACTGCTGAGGTTTATTTCTTGGTAGGGTACTATCATTACATTCTGACCTTTAATATTAAAAGAAAAAATATTTGAACATGAAATTCAATATAGTATCACTTCCGAACATTTACCTGTGGTATGTGATACAGGCCCAATATTCTAGCAATTGCTATTGAGTGTTCTGTATATTCATCTCCAATAAAGGCAACTCCAGGAGTGATTTTACCACATCTGTAGTTGGGAACTGGCCTCTACCACCCAGACAAGGAGTAAAACACACTTGCAATGGATCGGAATGTAACTGCACAGGTGTCATATATTTCAAACCCAAGTGTGATATTTGTAAGGGTGACTTGGTCTTCATTGACAGACTTAATTAAGAACATCATTGCTTGAACTGCCTCAAAATTAGTTAAGTCAAATCTGTAAGGAAATTAGAAATTAGAGTGCATTCAGAAGGTGAGTGGTCAATGTAATGACATATTCTTCAGTATCAGAAGTAAAACACGAGTCACGTAACACATCCAACATGAAGTGCATGTACATTGTTGCATTCCATATAGGAAAAATCGTAATTCTTAAAATGTAAAAAAAAAGAAAAGAAAAAAAAAAGAAAAGCTGAGAAACTTTCGGTGGAACTCTTACCTACCATGAGAAATATTTGAAAAAGAACAATTTACAGTTTCACTAGTAGCTTATATCATATTCAAGAAGGAATATATAATTAGTCAAACCCTGAAGATGAACGACAATTTCACCCATGACAAAAAAATGATGTTTTTCAAAATATGTTGATATTTTTCCAGTACTAATACCATCACAACACACAGTGCAGTTTCTATTCTTTATACAGTAATTGACCTACTGGAACCTGGTATAAGGATGTTACATTGTTATTTCCTTACTCTGTTCCCTTAAGAGTGTATCATGAAGGCAGAACATTTTGTTTCATTGTTTCCATTCATTTAGTTGGGTGGGGAGGTGGGGGTAGGGTGACTTTCTGTGCTTTGTTTTCCACTGCATTTGTCAAGAAAGCCATTTGTTCTGTTTCACTGAATCTGTCCTCCTTGTGACCATCTCCTTAAAAGCCTTTTTAGTCACTTTTAATGTAAACCATGAAATATTTAAAATATTTTGCTTTTGTTCAGGCCCAGAACCAAAAACATTTGCTAGGTTTTCCAGATGAATGGCAAATCTAGTCATCTTTTAAAGATGCATTCCATAACTACAACGAAGTCTGTATTGTATTATAATTGATTCATTAACAAGATCATATGACTAGATCCAGTCAAACTATTAATTTCCTACTTTGTCTTAAGGCTTTAGGTATAGCCTCCACTACCAATTTATTGTCTGCTCTCAAGAAAAAAAAACAGCAAAGACAGATAGATAGATATATATAAGCACACAAACACACACATATGTGTGTGTGTGTGTGTGTGTGTGTGTGTTTAAATTGTGTATACATATACATATATATCTATATATATATGGATGTGTCCGTGTGTTCTCACCTTGTCGGTCATGTGTGTGTGTGTGTGTGTGTGTGTGTGTGTGTGTGTGTGTGTGTGTGTGTGTGCATCTGAAGGTGACCCATATATATATATATATATATATATATATATATATATATATATATAGGGCCTAGTTCATAACATTGAAATTTCATAACATTAAATTTCATAGCATTCAGACCATAACATCGAAAATTCAAAACATTGAAAACCCAAAACATTGAAAACTCAGAACATTGAAAGTGTGCTTCATAACGATACTACATTGCACAAGTGAATCCCTTCCACCTACAACACCCAACTAACAAACACACTTTCAAATATGTTAATTCCCTAACCTCAGTGTATGGTGATTGTGAAACAGTGAAGTTAGGAAATTAACTTTTTTCCACTGTAGTGTGATCTTGGAGTTGGTATATTTAATTTACAGGGAGTATGGGGGACAGAGCCCCCCACATTGGGGGAGCAGGGGGCTTGCCCCCCTGCAGAAACATAATAAATAGTGTGTTTATCAGTTACGTGTTGTTATAAATGTACAGGATGTTATTTATATATACAGTATAGCTTTCAATGTTATAGGTAGGTACTAGGCTAGCAGCCCTGGGGCCTATACAAGCCCAACCAAAAAAGTGCCCTGGCTTTTGCCACTCAAGAAAATTATTTTCCTGTGCCAATGTCGAGCAGGGCCACAGAGGTGATCCGCGGGGTGAATTTCCTATTTCCAATCCAATCATCAAGATTTTTCTGAAGACTGCTAATGAGGAGCTTTGTTTGATATAGATAGGTAGTTTGTTCCAAAGTATGGGAAGTCTCTGGGACAGGAATCTATCCCTCCAACATGTTCTGTTTATTGTGGTGGCAAGGTTTAGGTCCCTAGAGCATGTAGCTTGGAGGGATTGGGATTTCTTTAAGTGAAGCATGTCCAACAGCTGTGGGTTTGACATAGCTTTGTATGTTAGACAGTGATCACCTCTGAGTAGGTGATATAAGACGGAGTAAAGTTGGAGTTTTTTGAGAAGGTCTGCATAGGGCATCTGTTTGAAGCTGGTAATTCTCTTTGTGAGGTATTTCTGTGGCCTTTCCAGTTGTTGTAGATGTCTTGTGAGGTACATACTAAAAGGGGCGTTGTACTCTATAATGGGTCTAATGAGTGATGAGTAGAGGGGAACAATGACCTCCTTTTTTCTGGATGAGAAACCTTTTGTGATGAGATGTGCCATGTAGAAGGATTTCCTGAGTACTGTGGCGATGTGATTATCAAAGGAGAGACTACTGTCCACCTGTGTCCCAAGGTCTCTTATCACACTTTTAGTGTTTCAACTACATTAATTCCCTAACCTCATTGTATGGTGATTGTGATACAGTGAGGTTAGGAAATTAACTTTTTTCCACTGTAGTGTGATCTTGGAGTTGGTATATTTAATTTATAGGGAGTGTGGGGGACAGAACCCCCCACATTGGGGGAGCAGGGGGGTTTCAATGTTCTGAGTTTTCAATGTTTTGGGTTTTCAGTGTTTTGGGAATTAGATGTTTTGGTCTCAATGTTATGAAATTCAACATTATGAAATTTCAATGTTATGAAGTATATATATACATATATATGATGTAACATATGGTATGACTGTGACAAACAGCAGATGGAATTAATATGAAATAATACAGAAAAAGCAAAACTGGTATGAAGGAAAATGCAGAAATAGCTACAGGCACAATGTAGTGCACTAATACTAAATGTGTGGTTTATTTCTGCTGAGCACAACTACATGCAGATTAATGTGAAAAACAACCACTTTGTGTTAAGAAAAATGTGATAGTTTGGTAAATCTCTCATTTATTGAAATTATCTGCACTCCATAATTAATTTCACTACTGAAAACTCATGGCCTGAGTCCACACCTTCTGATCCACTAGCTGTAGGAAAAAGGGAAAACAAACTACAAAAAAAGCCTGTTGATAAACAACTAATGGGGACAAAAGGCAAGAAGTATTTTTTTCAGAAGGCCTTCACAGATAAAATAACAAATATTGCCATAGTTATGCAAAATGGGATTTTAAATGCAGAGGATCAGATTGTTTAATGTAGATAACAAAATGCAAACGAAGAAGGTACTAGAAGCGTTAAAAAATAGGTATGAACCATGGCCGGTGCTATTATTTTGGGGCATCCCAGCAAGTTTCAAGTTGGGTACCCTACCCAGGAGAATATAAAGTATTACAATGTTGCCGTTATACCCCTTTCTCTGTCAAGCTCATCCACCAGCATTTAACCATCACTGTATAGTGTTACTACATTCAGACCATTACAAAGACTAACTTAGAAGTGCCAGGATGCACACACTGACTGGTATTTAGTACCAATGTTACACTGTGACAAGCCCCTGTACCACATCAAGGTATCCATGCACAGAGGTGCACACACAGAGGTACAGACACACTGACTGTCATTTAGTACCAGTGTTACATTGTGACAAGTCCCTGCACCACATCAAGGTATCCATGTACAGAGGTGCACACACAGAGGTACACACACTGACTGTCATTTAGTACCAATGTCACATTGTGACAAGCCCCTGTACCACAGCGAGGTATCCATGCACAGAGGTGCACACACAGAGGTACACACACTGACTGTCATTTAGTACCAATGTTATATTGTGACAAGCCCCTGTACCACATCAAGGTATCAGTGCACAAAAGTGCACACACAGAGGTACACACACTGACTGTCATTTAGTACCAATGTTACATTATGACAAGCCCCACACCACAGCAAGCTAGCCACTCACAGAAGTACATGCACACACAGAATGGAATTTAGTAGCAATGCTGTTACATTACAGGAAGCCTCTGTACCTCATCAAGGTAGCCAGTCTGAAAGACATACATAAAGACAGCCACACTAACTATTATGCATGGGACTAGTGATTAGGACTGGTGAGTTAAGTTTGCGGTGTCTGGCTGCATGCATGTATGTATTTAGAAAAATTGCTGTGGATTGTGCTGTGGCTGCTTGTGATATGTGTCTTTAGGTGCTTCCTGTGTGCGTATGTGTCTACATATGCAAGTGTATGAGAGACACTGTGATCATTTGGGGATCATTTAGGGATTGGCTAGTATGGTCTAAGTGGGCTGGTAGTGTGTGCACATGCATTAAGTGAGTTGATCAGTGGTTTTCTGAGAATGTGGAAATACATTTTGTGTTTCAATCCAGTGGGATGAAGCCTTTCGACTGTCTAACTAGCCTATCGAGTCTTTTCCTGTTCCTTTCCCATCATACACATTTCTAACAAAATTAATTTCTACTTTACCTCCTAACCTCCCCCTTTTCTTCACATCTGCCCTTCAAAATTCCCTACTCTTGTCTCTAGTTTATACTGTCTCCATCTATCCTCCCACCTATTTACCTAAACTTCATCCATTCCTCTTCCTCTTAAATGATTTTCTCCCTCCCTCCTCTGCCATCTTCTACAGTTTCTTCCCCGCTCTACTGTTCCTTTAACCTCCTTGTATTCACAGCTTCTCTAGTTATGCAATCAACAGTGAAATCATGAATCCATACTGCAGCTGCTTATTTACTTTAGCTCTGTACACTAATTTAAGAATATAATCCTATACGATGTTTACAGTTTATCCAGTAATACTCTGTAATTATCTAGTCGTTGGGACTCAGTGTTCATTTATTGTGTATGTATCTTGCATTTTTTATAAATTTTTTGTTATGTAACTCCAGAGCATTTCTCCCCTGACCTCCACTGAAAACGTATGTCTCACTCAGTAGTACTATCCTGTAAAACTAAAGCAAAATAAAATAAAATAATAAAAAAAAAAAAAAATACAACTTACTTCCCTGGTTGGCCACTGCAGCCAATCACGAAACTAAAACTTACTTCCCTGGCTGCTGCAGCCAGTCAGCTCCCTTGCTTTACTGAAGTGGGCCTGATTAAGTGCAGCATACAAGCAACAGTTAAAAAAAAAAAAAAAGGCGTTAACACGTGGTGACATTACACAGTTTTGTAAACATCTAGGAAGCATTGAACAAGGAGTGGAGCAGATAGAGAAGCCTGCAGCTGCTTCATGTGGGGGCCCTCGCATGCAGGGAGATAATCGCATGTCCCTGGGGCCATGGGTTTGGTGGGTGCCTAATGCCAGCTATGTATGAAGCCCCCGTGGCAGACAGCTGTTAATGTTTTCAGCAAAGGGAAGATAAAGGGTCTAGAAAAAGAAGGAACTTGATTTTCGTAAATAGATATAAATAGTTGATGGGCTAGTCCATTAAGTTAAATCTCAGGGAAATCTATGAGAGAGAGTACAGGAAAGAGACTGAAAGCATCTTGTTCAAATTCATCTGATGGGGTTCCAAAGACACTGTGCCTGGGAATACAATGCATCTGAAATCTGTAGAACAGTCAAGTCACTGGGAGTTATAGACCAGAAGTAAAATGTACAGCATAACTGCATTTAGAAGAAACACAGATATGAGCTGCATAGCATGCTTGCTGTCACCAAGGAACTGAGATGTTACAGGAATAAGTCACAGATGTTATATCTCAGAGACCTGGTTGTGATATGTAAATAACAGAAGTTTATGTTCCAATAATCAGCTGAAATGGGACAGTTATCCTGGCAAAACAGTGACAATAATAGTGTGAATCTGGGCAGCAGCTGAAGAAAGAAATGCTGACTGAATGGAATGTAAAGAACAAAGACATAAACAGAACATGTCACATGGTCTCTGCAGGTAAGTCACAATCAATTAGGAGAGGTCACAGGTCACTGTCAAAGGAAAAATCAAAGATCAATGCAGCCAAGGTTAAGTTAAGGTTACTTTATTCTTGTACAAGGAGACAAAAATGCAGTTCAGAAATTTGTCTGACATTATACAGGAAATCCTTCATTATTATACTGTTTTGTAAGCGATTGCCCTCTAAGCTGACGTAGTCAAATACAACTCTTAGCATTGTTCTAAAACAGGTGTTTACTAAGTTTTTCTGCTGATATAACAATTATAAATGTTCCCATGAGAAAGTTTTCTCAAGAGACAACGTGGCCTTGCTGACCACCGGTCTGTAACAATTCACTCATATTCGGTGTTGCAATTAGTAATTCTTTCCTACTTCGAGCACAAAGCATATACTGATTACAGCCTATAGTCTTATCTAGTTCCTCTACAGCTGCAGTGTTCACTCAACACGAACAAGGTTATTTGCCTAAGTCTAATAACATTTCAGAATGCTGTATTGTTCTATTTTCCTAATGCTAGCAAAATCATCTGTTTCTCAGTGTATGAACAAGGTCATTCACTGAGCTGACCAGAAGCAAAGTCAGAAAGTACATGCAATTATTTCCAAGCCTGTAACAGAATAAATGTGTTAACCCTTTTAGGCTTCTAATGCAGCAAGCATAATGCTAATACATATATGAATACATATTTTACTATATATGTGAATACATATTTTTCTTACAGTCACCAACCATTTGGAAGAAGCCAAGGGGACTGGAAATGAATTAACAGGAAGTGACATTTCCAGAAGAATTCCATTAGGAGCCATAGTAAGGCTATATTACAGAGAAAACTGAAGGTGTCTGTGAGTAAAATAATTATCTTACCTTCAAAGCTGACTTAACAGACAAAAAAGGGGTGGATCACAAAAATGGTTCATGCACCAAGGTACACACAGGGAAGTATACCTGGGCAAGGAATGAGAATGAAAACTTACACTCATGATGCAGAATAGAATAACAGTTTTAAAACAGAAAATGAGAAAACAGAGACAAGGAAAAGCTGAGGCAGGACACAAGGGAGGGAAGGACTTCACTCACAATCAGCAGGGAAGATGATAAGGCTATGTGTGCAAACACAGAGGGTGTGCTGTACCTGGTGAGGGATGAGTCCAGTACCAGTACAAGTACCAGTACCAATAATACTAGTTCCAGTACCAGTACTAGTACCAGTATCGGTGTCTGTGTAGTACCAGTACTAATAATAGTACCAGTACCAGTACTAGTACCAGTATCAGTGTCTGTGTGGTACCAGTACTAATAATAGTACCAGTACCAGTACTAGTACCAGTATCAGTGTCTGTGTAGTACCAGTACTAATAATAGTACCAGTACCAGTACTAGTACCAGTATCAGTGTCTGTGTGGTACCAGTACTAATAATAGTACCAGTACCAGTACTAGTACCAGTATCAGTGTCTGTGTGGTACCAGTACTAATAATAGTACCAGTACCAGTACTAGTACCAGTATCAGTGTCTGTGTGGTACCAGTACTAATAATAGTACCAGTACCAGCACTAGTACCAGTATCAGTATATGTGCAGTGGGAGGCTCTCCAGGGTGCAGAGAAAGCAGGCAGGGGCATATAAGAGAGAGGATATAAGAAACAAAGTGACAGAAGTTTAGTGACTAGTGGAACACAGAAAGTGATGGGTAGGAATAAACTGTACAAGAATTCTCAAACATGAGTGATCATTTATCATGATGTTTGGAGAGAGGCAGAATAAAAAAGTATGTAAATGGTAAATACAGGAGAAAGAGAAGGAGCATATAGAATGGTGAAGAATTAAGTCAGATTGTCAAGAAATGAACATGGTAGTTGGAGGTAAAAAGTGTGACGGGAATGGGATATAGGAAGACAGGAATGACAGGGAGATGGACATGCACCCCTTAGTAAAACAATGGGGAACGGAGGCTTGAGATGAGGCAAAACAAGGAAGTTCATGCATGTACATGGAGAATGTGGGAGAGAAGATATAGGAATGGGAAATATTATCTGAAGAGAATCTGTAGGATGTAAAGTTTATGAGTGGACATAGGAAATGTGTAAGATGACTAATAAAGGAGAAGGTCACTGCAAATGGCAGAAAGATGGCAGATGTCTCCTCCGGTTTCCCTCTTCTGAAGTTGTTTTAGCGTGTATCCCCATGTTCACACCCTCCCACTTTATAAGGCCCAGTGATAACATTTCCTAACTGATAGGTGGTAGTCTACTTAACACCAAAAGTGTGATAAAAGACCTTGGGACACAGGTGGACAGTAGTCTCTCCTTTGATAATCACTTTGCCACAGTACTCAGGAAATCCTCCTATGTGGTACACCTCATCACAAAAGGTTTCTCATCCAGGAAAAAAAGAGGTCATTGTTCCCCTCTACTCCCCACTCATTAGACCCATTATAGAGTACAACACCCCTTTTGGTATGTACCTCAGAAGACATCTACAACAACTGGAAAGGCCACAGAAATACCTCACAAAGAGGATTACTGGCCTCAAACAGATTCCCTATGCAGACCGTCTCAAAAAACTCCAGCTTTACTCTGTCGCATATCACCTACTCAGAGGTAATCTCTGCCTAACATACAAAGCTATGTCAAACCCAGAGCTGTTAGACATGCTCCACTTAATCCCAATCCCTCTGAGCTACACACTCTAGAGACCTAAACCTTGTCACCACAATAGACAGAACATGCTGGAGGGATAGATTCCTGTCCCAAAGACTTCCCATACTCTGGAACAAGCTACCTATTTATATCAAACAAAGCTCCTCATTAGCACTGTTCAAGAAAAATCTTGATGATTGGATGGGAAATAGGAAATTCACCCTGGGGATCACCTCTGTGGCTCTGCTCAACAGGAGCACAGGAAAATAATTTTCTTTGGTGGCAAAAACCAGGGTACCTTTTTGGCTAGGTTTGTATAGGCCCTAGGGCCGATAGCCTAGTACCTACCTATGAACCTATGATTTTCCTTAATTATTTTGCCATCACCTTTGTCATTACATGCGTGCATGCTATGAATATCAATCTATACTGGTCCTGTCTCCATTTCATCATGAAAGGCTTCTCTACCTTTATTTTTCATGCTCATTTTTGAAATATACATATGTGTTAACCTGTCTTAGAGTCAGTGATGACATGCTAAAATCTCCAGCTATTATATGTGCATAACCTGCCCTCTGAATGGTTTCCTACATTTTGAAAAATCCCAACCAAATACCCTCCACATTACGTCTCAGGACAGGTGTCACATTCCTTTCATTGATCATTCCTTTCAACGTTACAAACTTACCTCAGCAATTGTGCTTTTGGTAGTCATCCTCAGGCTTTTGAGAAAAACAATTGCTGCACTCATGCCTCTCACCTGTACAGATTTTCACAAAATGTCCAGATTCTTGTCTCATATTTTTGTATGTTTCTCATGAAATTGCGTGTATTTTTAACAAATTGTTGAGGGTTGAAGTCAGAAAATCATGACAGACATTTGGGTTTCAGACTTCATACCCTTCAGAAAATTCATGCTAATGTAAAACCTGCTATTCTATCAACTTTATAAGTTTGTAAGAGCAATATTTAAAAATTGTCACTATTTTTGGGCCTTTGTCCCTCCATTATTATGGCTTTGTCCAGATTTCTTGCTCAAAGAGGTTGAGAGGTATAACACCCCCCCCCCCCCATTTATCCTTCCTTCCAGTTTCTGGTCTGCTATGACCACTGGAAAGTCCTTATTCTGTAGCTTTTATCACTTAATTTTGTCTTCTGTTGGAAAGTCATATGGAGTTCCTTTCAGGCAAGCGTTTGATTGATTTGTTTTCTATTTAGAGTGTAAAGATTAACCTCCACACCCAATTCCAGGTCACCAGATTTCACACGTCACATGTTTCTTTTTTTTTCAGTTTAATAATGTTCCTCTCTCCTCCAAATTAGTACCCAAGTCCTAGTTTCTGAGCTAGGGCTCATAGGTAGCAACTTTGGCAAAACAGAGAAGTGAAATTACTTCAGAACTAGCTGGCCTAGTTAAGATGCAATGCTCCCACAGTACCTGATTTTCAACCTTCTGTGTATAGATTTCTTAATCTACCTTACATCTATAATGAAACAGAGAGAGACACACAAAACTGAAGTGCACCTACCTCAACTGAGTACTGGGACTCTTTACCCAACATCCCCTTACTGTTGGGGGTATCTTGATTAGGCAGTACCACACTTACACAGTTTGCCCTCATCCAAGATGTATAGCAGTTGTACGCTTCTTATCTAGCACACCCTTCTGACTGTTTCCACCATTACAGAGGGCACTTCATAACACAAAGTACCTGACCAACAGTATATACATATGATTCGATGCCTTGTGACTGTTTCCACCATTACAGAGGGCACTTCATAACACAAAGTACCTGACCAACAGTATATACATATGATTCGATGCCTTGTGACTGTTTTCAACAGTACAGAGAGCATTTTATAACACAAAGTACCTGACCAATAGTGTATACATATGATCTGATGCCTTGTTCATAGGTGTTTACTAGACTAACAACCACAAGGGCTTTTTTAAGCCTAGCCATGCATCCAAAGTTTCTGACAAGTTCTGATACCCTTGATAAGTGTAAGGATAGGCTGGGAGATTAACCATTTACAGGTCACCTGTTTGCATCAGAAACACAGGTAACAAACCAGGGATGAATTTCCGGTTTCCCATCTAATTGTCCAAGTTGCACTTGAAGTGGATTAGAGAGTAACTCTGCTTCACATGGATTGGGAGCCTGGTCCATAGACAAGGTAGTCTCTGGGATACATACCTATTTCTCCAGCAGGTCCTATTTATATCCAGGCAAGGTTTACTTCTTTAGAAAGGGTAATTCTAGTACTGTTTTGTTTTGTGGATATGCAGGAGGTCCATCAGAGTGGGGTCCGACAATGCCCTGTATGCCAGGCATAGATCTCCCCTCAAAATCCTGTAGGAGACAGAATACAGGGATAGGGCCTTGAGGCGGTCTGCATAGGACATATTACTTACACCCTGTATACTTTTAGTGAGGAACCTCTGTGGACATTCCAGTTGTTGGATATGCCTAGTTAGGTGCATACCATAGGGGGCATTGTACTCAATGATAGGTCTGATGAATGCCGAATACAGTGGAACAATGACTTCCTTGGACTTAGATGCCATACCATTGTATGTGACTTGTGACTGTTTTCATCATTACAGAGAGGACTTCATAACACAAAATACCTGACTGATAGCATATACATATGATTCGATGTGTTGTGACTATTTTCACTATTGCAGAGAGCACTTCATAACACAAAGTATCTGACAGATAGCTCTTGTGTTCAATAAGGTGTCTTTAATTATCTACTTGTTTAACATTCTAAACATTTTGTATCATGTTTGTTCATTATAATTAACATTTATATTTTGTAAGCTATAACTGTTACCATTAGTTACTGTCATTGGTGTTCTATGTGAAGCTTTTCTCCCCATGACTCCACTGAAAACAGGCACTTGTTGCCCAGTTGGACTATCCTGGTAAACAAATGTTAAATAAATAAATAAAAATAATAAAAAAAGTACCTGACCGATAGTATATACATATGATTTGATGCCACCTGAAACTGTCACTTCAGGACTAAAATATTTCTGCATGCAAGTAAGTGCTTAAATGTTACCCTTTATAGGTGAATGTGAGGCTAATTTCCCTGAAGGGTCATTTTAAGCCTAATCAAGAATTCATGGTCAGAATCTAACCTTTAATTTGCTTCTGTAAAATGAAGACCTGAGCCATTATGCTAAACCACATTTCTTTCTCTTCATAATTCTTATACCATATTTCTACAAATATGACTAATAACTCATAATAAATATTTTTAATAACTGCTTTATAACTTAAAGATAAGAGCATGATAATTTTTAAAATTACATTAGAGATGGTGAGTAATGGTATACAGATGTTAAGTGTATGTCTCCAAGCATTTCCTTCACATATTTAAGATATACCCCTAAACCCTCGAGGTAAGGAATGGCTCAGCACTTCATGAATGCAGGAATGATAGTACTGCTGAACAACCCTCAGTGTTTATAAAATTAAATATATTAACAATTGTTAGATGTAACTTCTATTCACTTTGATCAGTCGAAAATCTGACTGAATAAAACCATTTATTTTGTATTCTTACATATTTTGTAAGTGAATTTCATGTTACACTTTACATATTATTTTGTATTCTTGTATATTTTGTAAGTGAATTTCAAGTTACACGTTACATATTTTTCTAAATATGGATTTGTCATCTCAAGTCTTGTAAATCATTACCTAAGTTTAATATTACAGAGAGAAATCTTCGGCTAGATACAACGGCTTAATCACTGTATGTTAAAACACTTAAACAGGACAAGTTTTTACACAGAAAACCACTTTATTCGATAAAAGACCAAAAAACGATGAGCGCTTTTGGCTGTATTAGCCTTCATCAGATCATAAAAAAGCAATTTTCTAAACCGTTTAAAAATAAAACAATAACCAATCACATTCATTGTTTAAAACAAATAAAACAATAAAAAACATTTCCTATTACCTAAAGCATTCATTTTTACAAAATACAATAATGGATCACTTAAAAACGAGTAAACCAATACCTAGATAGGGATGTAGCTAAAGCATTAATAACAGCATCTCCACTTATCAAAATATATGTATGTTTATAGTTCTCAATGGCATGTATAGAAGTCAACAAGAATTATTTAGTTCCTAAGTATAATTCCTACATAGATTATAACTCATCTCTTTGATAATGGAGCAATGAAGACTAAATTCAAAGGCTTCCTTCCGCACCAGGACATAAAGTTAGAAATCCATTAAACATATTATAAAGACACGAGAACCAATCATTAAAGTTAGATGAAGTCAGTAAACAAATAGCTAGTGGAGTTAAAACAAGAATAATAGCAACTCCAATGCCGAAGTGTGTACAGATTAACAGCTACCAATGACATATACAGGAGTCGACAATGTTTTGTTTGATCCATCAAACATAAATGTAATTTCCATATAACTAATACCTTTTGATGAGTTATAATTCATCTCTTAGGTAGCAGAACCATAAAAACACAGTCCAAAGATATCCCCAGCAAAATGTAAAGTTAAAAATCACATAATATAATGACATGTCCAAGCAACCAGTATAACTAAAGTTTAGGAAAATAAGTATTGCAGAGAGAACTCACTATAGGTTTCCCTGTTGAAGACACTGGCCAATAGCTTTTGTCGCATGTATAGCCAATCATATAGTTTCCTAAAAAACCTTAACCAATCATAAACAAATAAACAGTTTCTATACCCAAGCATGAAGCTACAAATCTATTACAGGCAGTAGTAGTGAGCCTAATGAAGCCAGCACACACATACCACACAAAACCACCCCAAAACAGGAATCAAATGACAAAACCTGGACTATCACTAGTCTGCACCACGCAGAAAATGGGCCAGACAACCACAGAGCATGATTTTGCATGAACAAAAACTGCACTACTTGCAAACATAGCCCAATTAGCCATCTAATGTCAGAATTTAAATAAAACTAGAACCATTGATAACCTACATAATATAAAGTACAAATTAAGTAACAAAAAAACTGAAGTAAAGATCTTCTACACATAAAAAAACATGCTGCCAATTATTGAGATCAATGTGAATCAATGCCATGAAAAGGTTCACTATAGATTAGCTAATGAAAATGGCCACCCACCAGCCATTTCCAAATAAAAAAAAAACAGCCAGTCATCACAGGTTCATCTAAAAAAAGCCATTAACAACTAAATCACATAAGGTCCAACATAAATAACAATGAAAAACATCTTCATATAAGCAATAGCTATATTGCCAATCTTTATGATTTATAAATCTAACATAAAAACTTTTTTTCACTGTAGGTTACCAAGAACAGGCAGACAGCCACTTGCCAATACCAAATAAATAACCAATCATATAAATCCCCTGAGGAAAATCAAACAATCATCACAGGTTCTACTACAACATTACAAGTGCCTCAAGCAAACTGACGCTATTCAGAGAAAGATAGCCATACTGCCAAGTCTTCCAATTTGCATGAATGAATAGCATAAAAACAGTTTTCCTAAGGTAAACAAACAGCCTCTGTCAATTTCCAAGTGATTGACCAATCCTTCAATCCCATAGTGAGAAACAGCCAATCATCACACTTCATGCTATCGCAACATGAACGCCTAGCGTAAATAAGCGCTATTCAGCGAGGAAATCTTATCAATGGCACCATTGCTTTCATTATGAACAAAAATAATAAAAAAAAATATTAAAATAATAAAAATACAAATGAAAAATATATCATATCATAAATGTCACTAATCCTCTAATGATCTAATAGCAACAATCAAAATATAACTCAGTATATTGGTAATTGCATAAACGACTGGCAAAAATAACTAACCAGCATTGATGAAAGAGCAAAACTGACTTAATGGCCTTAAGTGTTGGTAACCACAAAGCAACATCCTATTAAAAGACAACCAACCAACGTCACTAAATGAGGCAAAAAGGCCTGCCTATTCAAAAATGAAAGACAGGTCAATATGCGGCCGCCCAAATATATCTTAGCATTACAGTTGAAATTATGCTTGCACAACAGATGATGTGAAGTTGCTCTATCTCGCCATTTTGTTCTTGCACGTGGCTCCGAGTCGGCCGCTTTTCAAGCTCAAACTCTCAGAGAAGCTCGAGACCCAGTGTATATCCCATGATGCTCTACTGTAAACCCCAGATCTAGTTTGCAGCTGAAACGGATCTACAGACTCTTTGGAGCAAGCTCAGGCCAGTGCTATTTTTTTCTATATTTAGAGATATTTTGAAAAATATTTTCTATTAGAGTGTTAGCTAGTGTTATAGTACTTAATAATAAACAGAGTTTAGTCAGACTTAGCTTGTAATTAGAATTCTTGGAGTGTTTTTATTAACTGCTATTTGTTTAGGCCTTTCTTAGTTTTTGGGCGTGACAGGGCTCTGTCAGCTCCTTTGTATGTGTTTCTTCTTAGTGATAGTTTGTAATTACTTAGGATTAGTTAGATTAGTTAAAATTTAGCTACTTCTGTAGAGAGTTAAACACATATAAAAATAGTGAATAACCTTTGTGTTAGTACTCAAGGTTTGAGTTCAGGGATCTGAACTTGTGTGTGTGTGTGTGTGTGTGTGTGTGTGTGTGTGTGTGTGTGTGTGTGTGTGTGTGTATATATGTATATATATATATATATATATATATATATATATATATATATATATATATATATATATATATATATATATATATATATATATATATATATATATATATATATATATATATATATATATATATATATATATATATATATATATATATATATATATATATATATATATATATATATATATATATATTTATATAACTACATATATACATATATATATATATATATATATATATATATATATATATATATATGTATATATATATATGTATATATGTAGTTATATAAATATATTTCCTCTCTTTCTAAAAAATGTCTGAGAAGCAAAAGTCTGGCTTCAAAAGGTGTGAGTGTGGTCAAAAAATGTCAGTTACGGACAACCACTTCACCTGTCTGTACTGTTTGGGTTCTGTTCATTTGCAGGAAGTGTGCTCTATCTGCCACTCCTTTAGCATCAGGGTTCTTTTGGAAAGGCACAGGAAGCTGGTGGATAGGGGACTCCTGAAGCCTGATTTTCAGGCTGTGCTGGACAAGACCAACCTTTCTTCCAAGGCTTGGAAGGGGTCGAAGTCATCCAAGGGGTCCTCGGAGCCCAATTCCTGGGCTCTGAGCTCCTCTGGTATGGTTCACTCATCGGCTCCACAGCCTTTGGAGCCATGTATCGATCCTTTACCTTGGAGCCCAGTTGTGGATCTGGTGTTGGAGACTCCTCAGTCTCCAATTCTTCAATCGGTGCCGTCTTTGGCTCCTTCGACCCATCCCTCGACCCATTATTCAAGGTTATCTGATTTGGACCTGGACCACGTGGTTAAGAGATTACTAGAGAACCCGGCCCTGGCCAAAATGCTTTCCGCTTCGAGACACTTGGCTTGAAGCCTGAAATTCCTGCCCTACTTTCTTCTCCTCCTCCTCTGAAGCCAATTGAACTCTAGGAGCAGGGGCAGACATAACCGATGTTGGTAGAGCCCTCAGAGCCGAGGTGCAATCCACCTCCCTCGGCTCCGTCGACCTTGATCTCCTCAGTTCCGACCGGGGAGTCTCGGAACCGACACTCCCTCGCTGGCTCCGGGGTGGAGAGTCGGACCAATACTTCGGTTCCAATCCTTCCCCTTGGGGCTTCAGCACAGGTGGCTTCAGCTCCGTCCTCTGGATTGGAGCACGGGGTCTTGGCTCAGGGAGGGCTGCCGGCCTCTTTGGAGCTGACAGACTTCTCGGACTGGGATTCTGGTGCCTTTGATGCCATGAAGAAGGTCATGTCATCTAAGATCACTACCTCCTCGGATCTTTCTCCCCCTCCTCCTAAAGGGCCTCATTCTCTCTCTTCCCCACAGGTCCCTACCAAGCGTCAAGACCCAGAGCCTCAGGTATCCCCATTGGGTGGCCCCTCCTCTACAGGGACTTCACCAGATGCTCCCACCGATGAAGTACCCAGGAAGATACTGTGCAAGAGGAGGCACTTGGATTCCCCACAGGAAACCCTGACATCGGATACTGACTTGGAGGAATCAGAAAGGCCCCCATGATCCCCCTCAGAGGATGTCTCATTTGCAGACATATTGGAGATCTTAAGGCAAAGGGGTGATTGGCAGTCCCTTGCTCCTACTGAGGATGAGTTGGTACTCCTGAAGGCCTTTGGGTCTCAACCATCCACCTCCTGGGTTACTCCACCCTCTGATGAACTAATGGATCTGTTTGCTCGAAGGGTGTGGGAGTCCCCTGATTCAGTGGAACCGGTCCCTTGGAGGCTCAACAAGTTCATTACTTCCCCTGCTGACAAGGCCTTTCTTACCAAGGGAGTCTCGGTTGATGCCATGCTGGTGGCGGCAGCCACCAAGAAAGAGATGTTGGAAACATTTTCTTCTGTCCATCCTCCTAATATGGATTCTAGGACGATGGACAGGTATGGGAAATGCATATTTAGTTCTGCGGCATTTTCCATGAGATGGCTCAACTACCTGACCCATTTTACCTGCCTTCAACGAGATCTCCTTAAAGAGCTGGGAGATACTCTACAGGGTAACACAGCGGATGCAGTTTCTGAGAAAGTGACTGCACAACTCAACACCCTCAACTCTATAGTCAACTCATCTATGCGGCTCATTTCTTATGCCGCCAATGGATCGAGTAGGGCGGCAGGTTCAACAATAGCTCTTTGGAGACAGTCCTGTATGTGCCTTTGCTCCTTTGCGGAAGCCTTCAAATCTTCCTTTGTCAATACCCCATCCGATGATCCCACCTTGTTCGGGCCTAAAGTTAAGGAGACACTTACTAGGTGTGAACAAGAAGGAAAGACTCTGTCTGCTGGAGGAGTCCGTTTTTCCACTCCAACTAGACCATACCCCAAAGGACAATGAAGTGGAAAAACGTGGTTTTGAAAACCCCAAGGAGCTTTCCAGAACACACCTATGGATACCCCCTCTAGGGGCAGAGGAGGGGGTAAAAACAGAAGACACCATCCAAATGGCAGAGGGGATCCGCAAAATCAGGGTGACAGGGAGCAGTTCTCTGGTAAGCAATATCAGCGTTCCTGAAAGGAAGCCCAGCTGTCCTTCTCTGGAGGTGGTCGGGGGTCACTTGGCTTTATACCCAAACACCTGGCTAAACATTACAATGGAATCTTGGGTAAAAAGCATTATTTCCAGAGGTTACTACATCCCCTTTACAAAATTCCCTCCCATGTGTACAAGTATTCCAGACGTTCCACCCAATCTGTGAAAGCTAGCAGCCATAAAGATTCAAAACCTGCTAGACAAAAGAGTCATCCAGCCAGTCCCGGTGGATCAGATAGGATCCAGAACTTACTCAAGGTTCTTTTTAGTTCCAAAGAAAACAGGGGACTGGAGGCCCACATTAGACCTCAGCAAACTCAACACCTTCATCAAGAAGGAAGAGTTCTGTATGGTCACGCTTCAATCGATACTTCTGTTCCTAGAAATGGGCGATTGGATGTGGTCTATAGATCTCAAGGATGCTTACTACCACATGAAAATGGCCAGATCATCCAGAGATCACTTGCGTTTCCGGCTGGGGGCCAGTCATTACCAATTCAGAGCCCTGCCCTTTGGTCTCACCACAGCCCCCAGAGTGTTCACCAAATGTATGGCAGTGGTCACGGCTCACCTGAGATGTTTAGGATTCCGGGTGTTTCTATATCTGGACGACTGGCTCCTCACCGCCACCTCCAGGCATCAACTAATTCAGGCAAGAGACTACACTATCAACCTATGCTCCCAGTTGGGCATAACCTTAAACTTTGAAAAATCGGCGTTATTGTCCTCGCAGTGTATTACCTTTATAGGAACAGAGGTAGACACTGTCAATTCAAGGATCAGGTTGCCTCAAGCAAGAATCTTATCTCTAAGAAGTCAATTGTCCAGTCTGTTGACCCAGAACAAAGCTCCTGCATCCCAGATACTGAAGCTATTAGGCACAATGGCAGCCACGCTAATAGCAGTCCCATTGGGGCACATGCACATGTGGATACTCCAGTGGCTACTCTTCACACAATGGTCTTACCAACAACTGCCCATGTCACATGAGATTCTATTAACAAGTCTTTGCAAGAAGGATCTCAATTGGTGGCTGAACAGTGACCAGATAGTAGCCAGACGTCCCCTTGTTCTTCCCCAACCCACAGCCACAGTGACCACGGATGCTTCCCTGATAGGGTGGGGGGCTATTTCAGGGAAGGACTGTCCAAGGTACTTGGTCAAGCATGGATGGAAGGGATTTCATACTGACTAGACTTAATCTGACCAGGACAGCAGGGAAATTCCCATGTTCTTGGACGGAAGGGAT
>NC_056735.1:105667142-105682142 GCF_019279795.1 Protopterus annectens
CCACTAGTCCAGGTGCATGTCCAGGACCTATGGTTAAATGTTTTAAATGCAACCAGTGGGGCCATGTGGCATACATATGTCCACAGAGGCAAGGTGGGGAACAAAAGGTGAGAGAGTCAGTAAGTGGGAAAGACAAAATGCCAACAGTAGGTTGTCTTGAGACAACAAGGGTACCAAACTACCACGAGAGGTTGTATCCTATCCTAGTGAATGGCAAACAAAGAGGTCATTGCTAAGAGAGACACAGTCTGTGACCTAACCATTGTGAAGCCTGCAATGGTTAGAGAGGAGCAGTACTTGCCTGAGTGATCTACTCCAGTCTGAGCATTAGGAGGGAACCCATTCCAAATACCTTTGGCTAGGGTTTACCTTGACTGGGAGGGTGAAAAGGAAGCCTGCAAGGAGGTGTGTTTGAGGATATCCCTACAGATGTCCTAATAGGGAATTATTTTTATAGTGCAGTAGCATGTGCTTGTGCAGTTACCCGCAGTCAGGCCTGGAGACAAACAGGTGAGTCTGGTAGCCAGGGGGAGACTCAGACAGGCCACATACTTGCAGCCAGGACTGGTGAGGTGGTTACTTCAGGGAGGGAGCTACTCTGTAGCAGTGAGACTGAAGGTGAGCCACAGCTACTTGTGGGTACTGATGGTCCCTTGGACAGATGCACTGCAAGGGCAGAGGTGAGTAGTAGTACCCGGGCTGTCAGTGAGGCAACACTGCCAGGATGTCAGACCTCCTGTGGAAGGGGAGCTGGGAAGAGTTACAAAGAGAGAGCTGAGACAGGCTCAGCTCACAGACCCTATATTGCAAGGCCTGAGAGAGAGGTAACTAGTGAGGGACCTGATTCTCTGGGGAAGGGGGAATCTGTATACTGAGACAAAGGGTTACTATATAGATAGTGGACCCCTGAGAGAGAGCTAGAAGGTGAGAGAATACAGCAGTTGGTAGTGCATAGAGCCTACCATCTGGTGCTTCTAGCCATAGCCCATGATATTCCCTTTGCAGGTCATATGGGCATGAAATGTACAAGGAGACATATTATGCAGAACTTATATGGGCCTGGAATTTCCAGAGATGTAACTGGGTACTGCAGGACGTGTGAGCAGTGCCAAAAGGTAGGCAAGGCAGGAGACAATGTGAGAGCTCCTTTGATACCTTTGCCTGTGATTGAGGAGCCATTCCAGAGTTTAGTTATGGATATTGTGGGGCCTCTGGGTACCCCAAGTTCTACAGGGAAAAGGTGTATCCTAGTGGTAGTAGATTATGCTACAAGATACCCTGAGGCAGTGACTTTGTCCTATATTGAAGCAGGAAAAGGTGGCAAATACTCTGTTAGAGATTTTCAGCAGGGTAGGTTTCCCAAAAGAAATACTGACTGACAGAGGGCCAATTTCATGTCAAACCTGCTAGCTTGTCTGTGGAAGTACTGTGGGCTGAAGCACCTGAAGACCACCCCCTACCATCCCCAGACTAACTGTCTTGTTGAGAGGTTAAATTCTACACTCAAGCCCATGCTACACACATTTACGGACCAGTTTCAGAGGAAGCGGGACAAATATTTGCCCCATCTGTTGTTTGCTTACAGAGAAGTTCCCCAGGATTCCACAGGTTTTTCACCCTTTGAGTTGTATGGGCATAGGATGAGGTGACCAATAGATTTAATTTATGATGAGTTGGAAGGTGAGTGTAAACCTCACAATGAGTCTGTTGTAGCATATTGTCCCAAACCTAAGGACAAGGCTCAGGGAAATCATGGTTTTGGCCCAGGAGAACCTGGCAAAAGCCCAACAACAGAAAAAGGTATGGTATGACAGGAATGCTCATGCTAGAGAGTATGCTGTAGGGCAGCAGGTAATGCTTCTCATTCCTGTCAGACACAACAAGCTGCAAGCAGCTTAAGAGGGACCCTACAAGGTGGTAAGAAAGGTAAGTGATTTTAAATACATGGTAGAACTGCTAGGCAGGAGGCAGGGGCACAAATTGTACCATGTTAACATGATGAAACCTTACCATGATAGGGAGGCCCTTGTGCTGAGTATTTCCAATGGATTGCTGGAGGAGGAGTCTGAGGGAGATCTGGTGACTGATCTCCTCAGTGAGGCTCAGACAGACACCTCAGTGGAAGGGGTAGCAATGTCCCAGCAGCTATCTCCTACCTAAGTTTGAGAAATCCAAGCAGCATTACAGGAGTTAGGGGACATGTTCACTGGGAAACCAGGAGACACCCACCTAGTGCAGCACCAAGTGGATACAGGACCACAAAGGCTTATTAGGTAGGCCCCTTATAGGGTGCCTGAGAAAGGCAAACAGACTCTGAGGGAGGAGATACAGGAAGTTATGTTGGATCTAGGGGTAATTCAAGAGACCAACAGTCCCTGGGCCTCCCCAGTGGTGTTAGTGCCAAAGAAGGATGGCAGCACCAGGTTGTGTTTGGACTACAGGAAATTAGTCACACAGGGTCAGATGCTTACCCCATGCCTAGGTCAGATGAGGCCCTAGAGCAGCTGGATAGGGCTAAGTATCTTACAACCATTGATCTTACCAAGGGTTACTGGCAGGTGTCCTCGACTCCCAGTGCTATAGAGAAGTCAGACTTTGTGACTCCTTTGTATGAGTTCATAAAGATGCCCTTTGGGATGAAAAATGCTCCGGCAACTTTCCAGAGGCTGGCAGATCAAATCCTAACAAGAGCAGGAGGGTTTTCCCTTGCTTACCTAGATGATACTGTCATCTACAGCCATTCCTGGCAAGAGCACCTTCAACATGTCAAGGAGGTGCAGGCAGACTACAGAGGGCAGGGTTGACCATTAAGTCCAGCAATTGTCAGGTGGGTATGACAGAGGTCTCCTACCTGGGACATAGAATAGGGAATGGTAAGGTTAGGCCAGAACCTGCTAAAGCAGAAACCATTCAGGCATGACCTGCACCTGTTACCAAAAAGCAGATGATGGCATTCTTAAAGACAGCAGGGTACAACAGAAAGCTTGCCCCCAGTTATAGTACTATAGCTGCTCCCCTCACAGACCTGACAAGGAAAAACATATCAAATAAGGTAGTGTGGACCACAGCATGTGAGCAGGCCTTCCAGAAGCTTATAAAAACATTTGAGAGTACTGTCTGTGTTAGCCAGTCCAGATTACAATAAAGAATTTTTTGTGCAGGTGGATGCTTCAAACCATGGTGTGATAGCTGTACTTAGCCAGATTTCTTCAGAGGGAGAAGAGCACTCAATGGTTTATCTCAGTCATAGGCTCCAACCAGGGAGGAATGTTATTCAGCTGTAAAAAATGAATGTTGAGCCATAGTGTGGGCAATGCAGAAACTTCAGCCTTATCTGTATAGAAGAAAATGTACTGTAGTTATAGAACACAATCCCCTAACATGGTTACACAGAACCAGCTAGCAAAATGCCAAGTTGCTAAGATGGAGCCTAGGATTGCAAGCATATATGTCAGTGCAGTACCGCAGTGGGTTTCGTAATGTCAAGCGCAGATGGGCTCTCAAGACAAGGAATGGGGTAAAGTATATTAAGATAGACCTAACCCACTCAAGCAATGTTTCTCAAGGGTCACTTGAAAAACTAGCTTGAGTTCTCTGAGGGGGATATGTGAAGATATGTGAAGGTTGCCAGGCTAGCCAGATAAAGTTTTGTAGATAATTATGTCATTTGGAAATAATATAAGCTAGAGGCTTGTTCTCTTAAATGGAATAAAATAGTTTTAAATGTTGAACTTCAAAAATGTAACCACATTGCACTCTGCTGGAGGAAAGCTGACGAGGCAAGCACTGTATAATTGTTTGATCTCAAAACTCACGGCTGAGATGTATGAATGAAGAAATTCTTCCTATTATTTTGAGACCAGAGTTAATAGCTAGAATTTAGATGTATAATGTATTTTATTGCTCTGGCTTCCTAACCAGCTGCAAGATCAAAAGGGATATTAAACTCTGAGTTTCTGTTAGCCTGGGAAACCGAAAATAATGATGTAATCTGAAATGAGTCAGTGGTACTGTGTTATCAATTTAAGGACAGAGGGAAAGAGAGAGAGAATCAGGGCATTTTGTATTTGTTTTCAGAACTGACAGCATCACCAGCACTGCCTTGCTCTATATGTAAGTTTATATTAGAACTGTGTTTGCTCTTAGATATAGATAGGAAATAGGAAGTCTAGTCTAGCTGTTTTCTTTATTGATGTCAGAACTTTTCTACTGTATTATTTTAAGCATTTTTCTGTGACCTCTAAAGTCTTGAATAGTTGTGTAGTAAGAAGAATTGTCTTGTGTTATTATTAATTATTATTAAATATTTTAAACCACTCAACTGTGGGTGCTTTATGTAGAGATAATTTAAGCTCTAGAGTACATTGCATGTATATAGTGATACTGTCCAAGCCACTCCAAAAAAGCCCTGATGTTCATCACACTTACTATTTGGATAATAATATTGCACAGTAATAATTGGATATCCTTTCATAAGGGCCTTATTAGTAGCTGATATTAGTGGTTGGTGGCAAGCAGTACTACTGAATAGTCTGGGCAGAAGGAGGATAGCTGGAGAACCTGTGCCAGCCTTCCCCCGGAGTGTCGGAGTGTTTGTATAAAACTCATATCTCAAAGTGTGTGTGTGTGTGTGTGTGTGTGTGTGTGTGTGTGTGTGTGTGTGTGTGTGTGTGTGTGTATGTGTGAGTGTGTGTCAGCTACTTGTGCAGGGACATAAAGCAATGATTGGACAGAGAGGGTGCTGGAGGTTTTAGCTTGACCACTAGGCTGAGATCTGGACCCTATAGCTGTGCCAGTGGGGAGACTTATTGGGGATCTGGCGAGAAAGGGAGAAACCAGCCTCAGGCTGACTGTGATCTCTGCATGCTCTTAAGAGAAATTGTACTTTACTGTGTATGTATTAGTTATCCTTCCCAATGTGGATGCACAGGCATCACACTGCACACAAGTGACTTGCAGTAAACTGTGTCATTGTCTGAATACTTAATTCTGTACAGTTATGTCTGCACTGCAGAACTTAGACTTGCAAATGATATAAAACTACAGAGCCTTGGCACACTTAATTCATCATTACTTACCCCTAATGATATACAACCACATAGAGTCTTGGCACACATACTTCATGATTACTTAGCCCTAATGATATACAACAACATAGAGCCTTGGCACACAGACTTCATCATTACTTAGCCCTAATGATATACAACACAGAGACTTGGCACACATACTTCATGATTACTTAGCCCTAATGATATATAACCTCATAGAGCCTTGGCACACATACATCATCATTACTTAGCCCTAATGATATACACCAACACAGAGCCTTGGCAGATGTACTTCATCATTACCTAGCCCTAATGATATACACACACATAGAGCCTTCACACACATACTTGGTAATTACTTAGCCCTAATAATCAACAATCACATAGAGCCCTGGCATACATACATCATCATTACCTATCCCTAATGATATAAAACCACATAGAGCCTTGGCACACATACATCATCATTACTTAGCCCAAATGATATATGACCATATACAGGCTTGGCACACATACGCCATACTTACTTAGCCCTAATGATATACAACCACATAGAACCTTGGCACACATACTTCATTATTACTTACCTCTAATGATATACAACCACATAGAGCCTTAGCACACATACTTCATCATTACTTAGCCCTACTGATATACAACAACACATAGTCTTGGCACACATACTTCACCTTTACTTAGCCTTATGATATATAACCACATAGAGCCTTGGCACATATACTTTACCATTACTTAGCCCTAATGATATACAACCACATAGAGCCTTGGCATACATACTTCATCATTACTTAGCCCTAATGATATACAACCACTTAAAGCCTTGGCACACATACTTCATCATTAATCAGCCCCAATGTTATACAACAACACATAGCTTGGCAAACATACTTCATCATTACTAGCCCTAATGATATACAACCACATAGAGCCTTGGCACACATACTTTATTATGACTTATCTCTAATGATATACCACCACATAGAGCCTTGGCACACATACTTCATTATTACTTAGCCCTAATGATATACAACACAGAGCCTTGAAACACATACTTCACCATTACTTAGCCCTAATGATATACAACCACATAGAGCCTTGGCACACATACTTCATTATTACTTAGCCCTAATGATATGCAACACAGAGCCTTGGCACACATACTTCACAATTACTTAGCCCTAATGATATACAACCACATAGAGCCTTGGCACACACACTTCACCATTACTTAGCCCTAATGATATACAACCACATAAAGCCTTGGCACACACACTTCATCATTACTTAGCCCTAATGATATACAACCACATAGAGCCTTGGAACACATACTTCACCATTACGTAGCCCTACTGACATACAACCACATAGAGCCTTGGCACACATACTTCATGATTACTTAGCCCTAATGATATACAACCACTTAGAGCCTTGGCACACATATTCCATAATTACTTACCCTAATGATATACAACCACATAGAGCCTTGGCACACACACTTCACCATTACTTAGCCCTAATGATATACAACCACATAAAGCCTTGGCACACACACTTCATCATTACTTAGCCCTAATGATATACAACCACATAGAGCCTTGGAACACATACTTCACCATTACTTAGCCCTACTGACATACAACCACATAGAGCCTTGGCACACATACTTCATGATTACTTAGCCCTAATGATATACAACCACATAGAGCCTTGGCACACATATTCCATCATTACTTACCCTAATGATATACAACCACATAGAGCCTAGGCACACATACTTTACCATTGCTTAGCCCTAATGATATACAACCACATAGAGCTTTGGCACACATACTTCATCATTACTCAGCCCTAATGATATACAACAACACATAGCTTAGCAAACATACTTCATCATTACTAGCCCTAATGATATACAACCACATAGAGCCTTGGCACACATACTTTATTATGACTTATCTCTAATGATATACCACCACATAGAGCCTTGGCACACATACTTCATCATTACTTACCCTAATGATATACAACCACATAGAACCTAGGCACGCATACTTTATCATTACTTAGCACTAATGATATACAAGCACATAGTGCCTTGGCACGCATACTTCAACATTTCTTAGCCCTAATGATATACAACCACTTAGAGCCTTGGCACACATACTCCATCATTACTTAGACCTAATGATATACAACCACATAGAGCCTTGGCACACATACTTCATCATTACTTATCTCTAATGGTATACAACCACATAGAGTATTGGCACACATACTTCATCATTACTTAGCCCTAATGATATACAACAACACATAGCCTTGGCACACATACTTCATCATTACTTAGCCCTAATGATATACAACCACATAGAGCCTTGGCACACATACTTCATTACTTAGCCCTAATGATATACAACCACATAGAGCCTTGGCACACATACTTCATCATTACTTAGCCCTAATGATATACAACCACATAGAGCCTTGGCACACATACTTCATCATTACTTAGCCCTAATGATATACAACCACATAGAGCCTTGGCACACACTTCATCATTACTTAGCCCTAATGATATACAACCACATAGAGCCTTGGCACACATACTTCATCATTACTTAGCCCTAATGATATACAACCACATAGAGCCTTGGCACACATATTCCATCATTACTTACCCTAATGATATACAACCACATAGAGCCTAGGCACACATACTTTACCATTACTTAGCCCTAATGATATACAACCACATAGAGCCTTGGCACACATACTTCATCATTACTTAGCCCTAATGATATACAACCACTTAGAACCTTGGCACATATACTCCATCATTACTTAGATGTAATGATATACAACCACATAGAGCCTTGGCACACATACTTCATCATTACTTAGCCCTAATGATATACAACAACACATAGCTTAGCAAACATACTTCATCATTACTAGCCCTAATGATATACCACCACATAGAGCCTTGGCACACATACTTCATCATTACTTACCCTAATGATATACAACCACATAGAGCCTAGGCATGCATACTTTATCATTACTTAGCGCTAATGATATACAAGCACATAGTGCCTTGGCACGCATACTTTATCATTACTTAGCCCTAATGATATACAACCACATAGAGCCTTGGCACACATACTTTATCATTACTTAGCCCTAATGATATACAACCACATAGAGCCTAGGCACACATATGCCATCATTATTTAGCCCTACTGATATACAACCACACAGAGCCTTGGCAAACATACTTCATCATTGCTTAGTCCTAATGATATACAACACATACCCTTGGCACACATACTTCATCATTACTTAGCCCTAATGATATACAACCACATAGAGCCTTGGCACACATACTCCATCATTATTTAGCCCTAATAATATACAACCTCATAGAGCCTTGGCACGCATACTTTATCATTACTTAGCCCTAATGATATACAACACATAGCCTTGGCACACATACTTCATCATTACTTAGCCCTAATGATATACAACCTCATAGAGCCTTGGCACACATACTTCATAATTACTTAGCCCTAATGATATACAACCACATAGGTTCATAGGTTCATAGGTTCATACTAGGCTATCTGCCCTAGGGCATTTATAAGCCTTGCCAGAATGTGTTTGGCTTTCACCACCCATTTTAAATTTATTTTTCTATGCCCTTTTTCGAGGTTAGTATACTGTGCCTCTGTCTAACAGTGACATAGAAGTGATACCCGGGTTAAACCTACGATCTCCCATCCACTCATCAAGATTCCTCTTGAAGAGAGTCAGTGAGGGACTCTGCCTAACCTGGACTGGGATTTTATTCCAGAGTGAAGGGAGCCTCTGGGTTATGAATTTGTCCCTCCAGCATGTCCTATTTATTTCAGTGCTGAGGTTCAAGTCTCTCGAGCGTGTAGCTCGATGGGATTTGGATTTTCTGAGGTTCAGCATGTCCATTAATTCCAGGTTGGACATGGCTTTATACGTCAGGCACAGATCGCCTCTGAACAGGCAGTAGAGCTGGAGTTTCTTTAACCGGGCAGCATATGGCATCTGTTTGAGCCTTTGATCCTCTTGGTGAGGTACTTTTGGGGACTTTCCAGTTGCTGCAGGTGTCTGGTAAGGTACATCCCAAAAGGGGCATTGTACTCAATTATAGGCCTGATGAGGGATGAGTAAAGAGGCATGATGACCTCCCCTGATCTAGATGTGAATCCCTTCATGATTAGGTGGGCTATATAAAATGTTTTTCTAACCACTTTGGCCACGTGGTTGTCAAATGAGAGATTGCTATCAACTTGGGTGCCCAGGTCCCTAATTACTTCTTCTGTACTTAATGGATTACCACCTATGTGGTAATTTGTGGGCACTTTGTTTTTGCCAAAGGGGATGACTATACACTTTTTGGCATTCAGCTTGAGGACATGGCTCTGGCACCAGTTGTCTGTTTCTAAGAGGCCCTTTTGCAGGATGCTTGTGTCAGCTGGAGAGTCGATTATGGCGCCCAGTTTGCAGTCATCTGCGAACTTGGTCAGCCACAGTCCTTCCGTGTTGGCCTGTACCTCCGAGAAATATATACAGAACAAGAGAGGTCCCAGGACTGAGCCTTGTGGGACACCACTTGTAACTGGTTCGGAGTCTGACATGGCTCCAGCATTTCTAACCATGTGGGTTCTGTCCTTGAGCCAGTTTGCAATCCATCTAGTGACATAGGGGTTTATATTTAAGCTGGTGAGCATATCTATAATGCCTGAGTGGGGTATTGTATCAAAGGCTTTTGCGAGGTCCAGGTAGGCTGTGTGGACCACCTTCCCCTCATCAATGGCCTTGGTGACTGTTTCAAAGAAATCAACCAGGTTTAAGAGGCAGGATCTGCCCTTAACAAAGCCGAACTGGGTAGGATCCAGTGTCTGTAGGTCCCCAATATCTTTATTTATGAGGTCCATGATGATCCTTTCCATAGCTTTGCAGACCAAGCTAGTCAGGCTTATGGGGTGATAGTTTCCAGGATCCATTGAGCCACCACCTTTATGGAGAGGGACCACTGTTGCTGTACACCACTCTTTGGGCACATAACCTGTAGTAAGGCTGAGATTGAACAGTAGTTTTATATTTGGGTTTAGCTCTTCTTGGAGTTCATGTAGGACGCAGCCCAGGACACCGTCTGGTCCCATTGATGCTGTGTTTTTTGCTTTGGAGAGGGCGGCTCTTACCTGAGCATCTGAGATGTCAGGGGGGGGGCAGCACTCTGCTGGGATAGATATTTGCCTTTTTGGTGGGGAGGGGTGGGAGAGGTTTGCGCTGAACCTGTCAGCTAGGATGTTGGCAATGTCTGTGGGTTCAGTGTATTTTTTGTCATTATGGACTAATTCTGAGCAGATCTGGGAATTACCACCCAGGTTCCTAACATAACTAAAGAAAGCCTTGTGATTATCCTTAGTGCCCTGTGTAATTTTTCTCTCGAAGCTGGCCTTAGACAATTTTATGAGTGCCCGTAGTTTTTACTAATACTGATCAGTGATGCCTTCCCTTTTTGGGATTTTGCTCTATCATTTAGTAGCTTCCTCCTTCTATTGTATAGTTTGTTTATGGCTGGGGTCCACCAGACAGGACGTCTGCCTTTGGAGGATTGGGTCTTGGTTTTATTTGGGATTGCATGATCCATGCATTCCTGAAGGTGTTCATAGAATGCATTTATAAAGGATTCTGCGGTCTGGGCTGTATTTTCCACAGGCCCGGGGGCTTTGAAGGATTCCATCTCAGTTTTAAGGAGTGTGAAATTTGCTTTAGAGAAGTTTTTCACTGTGGTTTTCTGGGCAGGGGGTGAGGTCAGGATGTGAATATCCAGTGAGATTAGTTTATGGTCTGATCTTACCAGTGAGGGATACACTTCTGGTCTGGAGCACAGAGTCCCCATGTTGGTAATGATCAGGTCCAGTATGTTTTCCCCTCTTGTGGGAGTGGTAACAAGTTGTTCCATAGCATTTGAGTTTAAAAATTCTAGGAACCTTTGGGCTAGGGTGTTGGAGCTAGAGTAATGCTCCCAGTCTATGTTTGGGTAGTTGAAGTCGCCCAATATAATGGTGTTTGGAGAGACCTTCATATTTTCCAGTGTTCTCAGGAAGGCCGAGTGGGGTTCCTGGGTTTGGGAGGGTGGTCTGTAGAAGGCTATAAACTGGAAGGCAGTTTTACCCACTGTTAGTTGCACATGGATATTCTCTGATGCTTCGTGCTATGCCACCAACCTGGAGGTGTGGGTATCTTTGATGAATATCGATACTCCCCCTCCTTTTGTGGTTCGGTCCAGGTTTTGAGGCCGAAAAGCATGGTATGATGTATAACCTGGTAGTGCTGGGGTGCTCTTGGGAGCCCTGAACCAGGTTTCTGTTACTGCACAGATATCGATGTTCTCCATGCTAAGGAGAGTTTTGCATGCATGCATCTTGAGGTTTAGACTTCTGGCGTTGAGTAGCATTACTCTTAGTTTCTTATTCCTTGTGATACCTATGGAGGTGGATTTGTCTTTTGAGCCTTGCCTAAAAAAGGCACTATGGGGGTAGCAAAAGCCTTTGCCAACATCCGAAAGCCCAGGGGTGACAGGTGCAAGCCGTCCCTAGCGAAGCATCGTGGCTTGTCGATCATATCATCCCAAGCTGATAGGCATTGGATCCCCTTTGAATGACACCAATACTTAAGCCGATTGTTGAAATTGATCATCTTGTCTTCAAATTGTGGCATCATTCCTGGTGAGGGTAAGATGCTACTCAAGGTCAGGGTCATACCGGCCTGTGCTACATGCTCAGATAGCTCCTTTATGTCTCTTTTCATGTAGTTCAGGGAGGTACATCTCAGGTCATTCACACCAGCATGGACAATGACTGAGTCATATTTGTACTTGCCTTGGAGTGACTTGAGTGCTTGTGTTATGTGGCGGATCCTAGCGCCCGACAGGCTGCTCACTGTGACCCTCTCCTTGTTCAGCCGGGTGAGCGGGACGTCAGTGTGCCTGATGATAGAGTCACTTATTACAAGTGTATCAGGTGTGTTGTTTAGTCTTAAGGGCTGTGACTGTTCGGCACACTGGCTTTGTGAGATATGTGTTGCATGTGTTTTGTTTTGGGGTAGTGGTTGCTTGGGTGTCTGCTTTGGAGGTCTCTGCTGCTTAAGCAGATCTTTATTTAGAGATTCCGAGTATGTTTTTGTGTGATTATGTGTTTGGTTTGCTGTCGTGGTAGGTCTATGTGAGACTGGAATTGTAGTGAGTGTGGTTTCCTTCTCCTCCTGAATGGTTATGCCATAGATACCTAGAGCCTATATACATAGAGCCTTGACACACATACTTCATCATTACTTAGCCCTAATGATTTACAACAACACATAGCCTTGGCACACATACTTCATTATTACTTAGCCCTAATGATATACAACCACATAGAGCCTTGGCACACATACTTCATTATTACTTACCCTAATGATATACAACCACATTGAGCTGGGCACACATACTTCATCATTACTTACCCTAATGATATACAACCACATAGAGGCTTGGCACACATACTTCATTATTACTTACCCTAATGATATACAACCACATAGAGCCTTGGCACATATACTTCATCATTACTTAGCCCTAATGATATACAACCACATAAAGGCTTGGCACACATACTTCATCATTACTTAGCCCTAATGATATACAACAACACATAGCCTTGGCACACATACTGCATCATTACTTAGACCTAATGATATACAACCACATAGAGCCTTGGCACACATACTTCATCATTACTTAGCCCTAATGATATACAAACATACTTCATAATTACTAGCCCTAATGATATACAACCACATAGAGCCTTGGCACACATACTTTATTGTGACTTATCTCTAATGATATACCACCACATAGAGCCTTGGCACACATACTTCATCAATACTTACCCTAACGATATACAACCACATACAGCCTAGGCATGCATACTTTATCATTACTTAGTGCAAATTATATACAAGCACATAGTGCCTTGGCACGCATACTTCAACATTACTTAGCCCTAATGATATACAACCACATAGAGCCTTGGCACACATATGCCATCATTATTTAGCCCTACTGATATACAACCACACAGAGCCTTGGCAAACATACTTCATCATTACTTAGTCCTAATGATATACAACACATAGCCTAGGCACACATACTTCATCATTACTTAGCCCTAATGATATACAACCACATAGAGCCTTGGCACACATACTTTATCATTACCTAGCCCTAATGATATACAACCACATAGAGCCTTGGCACACATACTTCATAATTACTTAGCCCTAATGATATACAACACATAGCCTTGGCACACATACTTCATCATTACTTAGCCCTAATGATATACAACCTCATAGAGCCTTGGCACACATACTTCTTAATTACTTAGCCATAATAATATACAACCACATAGAGCCTTGGCACACATACTTCATCATTACTTAGCCCTAATGATATACAACAACACATAGCCTTGGAACACATACTTCATTATTACTTAGCCCTAATGATATACAACCAAATAAAGCCTTGGCACACATACTTCATTATTACTTACCCTAATGATATACAACCACATAGAGCCTTGGCACACATACTTCATTATTACTTAGCCCTAATGATATACAACACAGAGCCTTGGCACACATACTTCATTATTACTTAGCCCTAATGATATACAACCACATAGAGCCTTGGCAAACATACTTCATCATTACTTAGCCCTAATCATATACAACCACATAGTGCCTTGGCACCCATACTTCTCCATTACTTAGTCCTACTGATATACAACCCCATAGAGCCTTGGCACACATACTTCATTATTACTTAGCCCTAATGAAATACAACCACATAGAGCCTTGGCACACATACTTCATCATTACTTAGCCCTAATGATATACAACAACACATAGCCTTGGCACACATACTTCATCATTACTTACCCTAATGATATACAACCACATAGAGCCTTGGCACACATACTTAATTATTACTTACCCTAATGATATACAACCACATGAGCTTGGCACACATACTTCATCATTACTTACCCTAATGGTATACAACCACATAGAGGCTTGGCACACATACTTCATTATTATTTACCGTAATGATATACAACAGCATAGAGCCTTGGCACACATACTTCATCATTACTTAACTCCAATGATATACAAGCACATAGAGCCTTTGCACACACACTTCATCATTACTTAGCCCTAATAATATACAACAACACATAGCCTTGGCACACATAATCCATCATTACTTAGACCTAATGATATACAACCACATAGAGCTTGGCACACATACTCCATCATTACTTAGACCTAATGATATACAACCACATAGAGCTTGGCACACATACTTCATCATTACTAGCCCTAATGAACCACAAAGAGCCTTGCACACATACTTTATTATGACTTATCTCTAATGATATACCACCACATAGAGCCTTTGCACACATACTTCATCATTACTTAACCCTAATCATATACAACCACACAGAGCTTTGGCCCATATACTTTATCAAGCCCTACTCCATTGAACATTAAGGGTTGTTTTGTATTGACAGTGCACACTACCCATGAATGAGCAGATACCATTGCTAATATCAGTAGCATCCATTAAGGTTTACATATCATCATCGTAAGCTGATGTGCTGTGAATGCTTCACTGACCACCCTGTGTTTCACAAGTGTGCATGTGTGCGTATGTGTCTCATGTACACAGCATCCTGTAAAACAGGAACATGACATTCTCAGTTTTGGAATATACATTAATGCCAGCATAGCTGACCTAAGTCAGCAATCATATCCACAAATATGACTTTGCTCAAAAACTTCAAATGCA
>NC_056735.1:105692142-105802142 GCF_019279795.1 Protopterus annectens
ATTTCTTGATTTGAGTATACTGTGCCCCTTAAGGTTTATTTACTGTGCCTCTGTCTAATAGAAAGGACATCGGAGTATCCCTACAAACCTACCATCCCCATCCACTTACTGACATATTTTCTTGAAGAAATTCAGTGAGGTGCTCTGCCTCATGAACTGGAATTTGTCATACAGTGAAGGGAGCTCAAGAATCGTCACCCAGCAAGTTCCCATTTATTTCCTGTGCTGAGGTTCAAGTCCCCGAGCCGCGGTGGCTCTAAGGGATTTAGATTACTGAGGTGGAGCATGTCCATTAATTCTGGATTATTATGGCTTTGTATGTCAGGCACAGATCACCAAGTGAAAGTGTATGCAACTGAGTAGAGCTGGAGTTTTTTAAGTGTTATGAAATCTGTCGAATCTTTGATCCTCTTTGCAGATACTTTTGGGTCTTCTAATTGCTGCAGGTGTCGTGGTAAGGTACATCCCAAAGGGGCATTGTATTCTATGATGGGCCTGATGAGGGATGAATAAAGGGCACGATTACCTCTTTTGATCTAGATATGAAACCTTCCGTGATGAGGTGGCTATGAGAAGGTCTTTCAACCACCCCTGGCAATGTGGTTTCAAAGGAGATTGTTACTAATCAATGTCCCTGCGGTCCAATAATAACTTTCGTACTTAATGGGTTTCCGCCATGTGGTAATTTGTTATTGTTTTTTTCCAAAGTACATCTATACATTTTGGCATTTAGCTTTAAACCATGGCGCTATACTCCAGTTATCTGTCTCTCGTGAGACCTTTTAAAGGATGTTTAGCCAGCTGGAGAGCGATTATGGCACCCAGTAGTTTGTGTAGCTCATCTACAAACTTGGTGAGCCAGTCCCATGTTTACCTGTACTGGAAAAGAGGACACTGAATAAGAGGTCCAGGACAGAACCCTGTGGGACACCAATGGTGACCCAAGTTTCAAGTCTGACATGGCTCCAGCAACTCTCATTCCCAGGATCTCTGTCTTTGGAGCCAGTTTTATGCACTCCATCTTGTGACATAGGGGTTTATATTTAAGCTGGATAGCTTATCTGGTGATGCCCGAGTGGGGTATTGTGTCGCCTTTGCAAGGTCCAGATAGGCTGTGTGGACTACCTTCCCCATCTATGGTTTCGGTGACTGTTTGAAGAAGTCAACCAGGGTTCAAAAGGGGACCTGGCCTTATTAAAGTTTCTCGCCGAACTGGGTAGGATCTAGTGTCTGTAGGTCACCGAATGTCTTTGTTTATGAGTCTATGATGATCATCTCCATAGCCTTGCAGACTAAGCTAGCCAAAGCTTATGTGGGATGATAGTTTGCGGGTCCGAGAGTTCTACCTTTTGTGGAGTGGGACCACTGTTGCTGCACGCCATCAGGGCACATATCCTAGTAGTGAGGCTGAGATTGTATAGCTGTTTTATTTGGAGGGATTAGTTCTCTCATGGAGTCCAAGTGTAGGGATTCAACCCGAGATGCCATCTGGTCCTTATGTAGGGCCAGTGTTTTTTGTTTTGGAGAGGGCAGCTTCACCTGAGCAATGAGATGTTTGGGAGGCAGCCTCTGTCGATAGATACTTGTTTTGGGGGGAGGGGTTTGTACTGAACCTGTCTGCCAGGATAACATGGCGTTCAGGCCCAGTGTATTTTGTCGCTATAATCAACTTTGTACCAAGTCTGGGAGTTGCATCCCAGGTTCTCAACATAACTGAAAAAAGCCTTATGATTCTCTTTGTGTCCTGTGCAATTTTTCTCCCTGTTGGCTGGAGGATTTTATGAGGATCATAAATTTTTGCTAGTACTGATCAGGAGATGCCTCCCTATTAGAGATTTTGCCTGTCATGTAGTAGCTTCCTCCTTCCAAGGTATTAGTTTATTTATGGCAGGGGTCCACCAGACTGACGCCTGCTCACATCAACCTGTCATCAGAACCTGAGAGTCCAATGGGCCCACCACTCAAATGAAGAAGGAAGCTTGAGAAGTTTCACCTGTTTCCAATATTTATGGAATATCCAGAAATGATTTATATCCTGACCAACAGGCACTCTGGGCGTTGGTAATGATCAGGTCTAGTATGTTGTCCTCTTGTGGAGTGGTGACTAGCTTTGTTCCATAGCATTTGAGTTTATAATTTGTGAACCTTTGCGCTAAGGTGCTGGGGCTTGAGTAGTGCCCAGCCAATGTTTGTAGTTAGTTACCTAATATAATGGCGTGTTCGAGAGATCTTCATGTTTCAATGTTTTCAGAAAAAGCTGCGATTCGACTTGAGAGGATGCTATAAACTGAAAAGCAGTCTTGCCCACTGTTATTGCATGGATGGTCTCTGATTACTTCGTAATGCCACTCAACCTGGATGTGGATATTCATAAACAGGAAACCCTCCTTTGTGGTTCGGTTTTGGGGTCGGGGTGCGCTGATATGAGGTAGAGCCTGGTAGTGCTGGGGTGCCCTCTGGAGCCTTGAACCAGGTTTCTGTCACTGCATGTGACATATCGGCCAAGTTCTCCATACTGAGGAGAGTCAGAGGTGTATCTTTGTGTTAAGACTTAGCATTACAGCATTACCCTTTAGTTTCCTTGTTCCCAGTTGTCTATGTGTGGTTTGATCTTTGAGCCCTCACAAAAATAAGGCACCTGGGGGTGGCAAGCCTTGCCAATATCCAGCCCAGTGGCAGCAGGTGGGTGCAGCTGTCCCCAGTAAAAAGCAACGCGGGTTTGTCGAGCATGTCATCCCAGAGGGCTGACAGACACTGATCCTTTGAATGATTACCCTTAGTTTCTTGTTCCCTTGTGTGCTGTCTATGGGGGGTGGGTTTTGACTTTTGAGCCTTGTACCAAAATAAGGCACTATGGGGTGGCAGAGCCTTTGCCAATATCTGAAAGCCCAGTGGTGACAGGTGCAAGCATCCCTATGAAAACAGCATTAGCTTGTCGAGCATGTCATCCCAGGCTGGCAGACACTGGATCCCCCACCCAATGACACCAAGGTTTAGTTTACTGTGCCTCTGTCTAATAGTGACACGGGAGTAATCCCTGGGACAAACCTACGATCCCCCATCCACTTATCGATATTTTTCTTGAAGAAATTCAGTGAGGTGCTCTGCCTCACATGAACTGGAATTCTATTCCACAGTGAAGGGAGCCTCTGGGTTATGAATCTGTCACTCCAGCAAGTTCTATTTATTTCTGTGCTGAGGTTCAAGTCCCTCGAGCGTGTGGCTCTAAGGGATTTAGATTTACTGAGGTGGAGCATGTCCATTAATTCTGGATTTGACATAGCTTTGTATGTCAGGCATAGATCGCCTCGAAGTAGGCGGTATGCAACTGAGTAGAGCTGGAGTTTTTTTAAGCGAGCAGCATATGGCATCTGTTTGAGACCCTTGATCCTCTTGGTGAGATACTTTTGGGGTCTTTCTAATTGCTGCAGGTGTCGGGTAAGGTACATCCCAAAAGGGGCATTGTATTCTATGATGGGCCTGATGAGTGATGAATAAAGGGGCACGATTACCTCTTTTGATCTAGATATGAAACCCTTCGTGATGAGGTGGGCTATGTAGAAGGTCTTTCTAACCACTTTGGCAATGTGGTTTTCAAAGGAGAGATTGCTATCAACTTGGGTCCCAGGTCCCTAATAACTTTCTCTGTACTTAATGGGTTTCCGCCTATGTGGTAATTTGTGGGCACATTGTTTTTGCCAAAGGGTATGACTATACATTTTTTGGCATTTAGCTTTAAACCATGGCGCTGGCACCAGTTATCTGTCTCTGTGAGACCTTTTTGAAGGATGTTTGTGTCAGCTGGAGAGTCGATTATGGCACCCAGTTTGTAGTCATCTACGAACTTGGTGAGCCATAGTCCTCCCACGTTTACCTGTACCTCGGAAAAGTATATACCGAATAAGAGTGGTCCCAGGACAGAACCCTGTGGGATGCCACTTGTGACCGGTTTCGAGTCTGACATGGCTCCAGCAACTCTCATTTTGTGGATTCTGTCTTTGAGCCAGTTTGCGACCCATCTTGTTTCATAGGGGTTTATATTTAAGCTGGATAGCTTATCTATGATGCCCGAGTGGGGTATTGTGTCAAATGCCTTTGCAAGGTCCAGATAGGCTGTGTGGACTACCTTCCCCTCATCTATGGCTTTGGTGACTGTTTTGAAGAAGTCAACCAGGTTCAAAAGGCAGGATCTGCCCTTGACAAAGCCGAACTGGGTAGGATCTAGTGTCTGTAGGTCACCAATGTCTTTGTTTATGAGCTCCATGATGATCATCTCCATAGCCTTGCAGACTAAGCTAGTCAGGCTTATGGGATGATAGTTTCCAGGGTCTGTAGAGGCTCTACCTTTGTGGAGTGGGACCACTGTTGCTGTACGCCATTCTGTGGGCACATATCCTGTAGTGAGGCTGAGATTGTATAGCTGTTTTATTTGAGGGATTAGTTCCTCATGGAGTCCATGTAGGACGCAACCTGAGATGCCATCTGGTCCCATGGAAGCAGTGTTTTTTGCTTTGGAGAGGGCAGCCTTCACCTGAACATCAGAGATGTTTGGGAGGCAGCCCTCTGCCGGGATAGATACTTGCTCTTTGGTGGGAAGTTTGCACTGAACCTGTCTGCCAGGATATTGGCGATGTCTGTGGGTTCAGTGTATTTTTTGTCGCTTATAATCAACTCAGAACAAGTCTGGGAGTTGCATCCCAGGTTCCTAACATAACTGAAAAAAGCCTTATCATTCTCTTTGGTGTCCTGTGCAAGTTGTCTCTCGAAGCTGGCCTTGGAGGATTTTATGAGGAATCGTAATTTTTTGCTAGTACTGATCAGAGATGCCTTCCCTATTAGAGATTTTGCTCTGTCATGTAGTAGCTTCCTCCTTCTGTTGTACAGTTTATTTATGGCAGGGATCCACCAGACTGGACGCCTGCCTTTGGATGATTGGGTCTTGGTTTTGTTTGGGATAGCATGATCCATGCATTCTTGGAGATGTCCGTAGAATATGTTTATATAGGATTCTGCAGTTTGGGCCATAGTTTCCACTGGCCCTGGGGCCTTGAAGGATTCCACTTTGGTTTTGAGAAGTGAGAAGTTCACTTTTGAGAAGTTTTTCACTGTGGTTTTCTGGGCTGGGTGTGGGGTCGGGATGTGGACATCCAGTGAAATTAATTTATGGTCTGATCTTACCAATGAGGGATATACTTCTGGTGTGGAGCATAGATTCCCCATGTTGGTAATGATCAGGTCTAGTATGTTGTCCCCTCTTGTGGGAGTGGTGACTAGTTGTTCCATAGCATTTGAGTTTATAATTTCCAGGAACCTTTGGGCTAAGGTGCTGGGGCTTGAGTAGTGCTCCCAGCCAATGTTTGGGTAGTTGAAGTCACCCAATATAATGGTGTTCGGAGAGATCTTCATGTTCTCCAATGTTTTCAGAAAAGCCAAGTGGGATTCCTGACTTTGAGAGGATGCTATAAACTGAAAAGCAGTCTTGCCCACTGTTAGTTGCACATGGATGGTCTCTGATACTTCGTGCAATGCCACTAACCTGGAGATGTGGATATCTTTGATAAATATGGAAACTCCCCCTCCTTTTGTGGTTCGGTTTTGGGGCCGAAAAGCATGATATGAGGTAGAGCCTGGTAGTGCTGGGGTGCTCTCTGGAGCCTTGAACCAGGTTTCTGTCACTGCACAGATATCGATGTTCTCCATACTGAGGAGAGCTTCGAGTGTGTGCATCTTGAGGTTAAGACTTCTAGCGTTAAGCAGCATTACCCTTAGTTTCTTGTTCCTTGTGCTGTCTATGGGGGTGGGTTTGACTTTTGAGCCTTGCCAAAATAAGGCACTATGGGGGTGGCAAGAGCCTTTGCCAATATCCGAAAGCCCAGTGGTGACAGGTGCAAGCTGTCCCTAGCAAAGCAACGTGGCTTGTCGAGCATGTCATCCCAGGCTGACAGACACTGGATCCCCTTTGAATGACACCAAAATTTTAGCCAACTGTTAAAATCGATCATTTTGTCTTTGTACTGTGGCATCATTCTAGGTGAGGGTAAGATGCTGCTCAAGGTCAGGGTCATACCAGCCTGGGCTACATGATCAGAGAGCTCCTCTATGTCTCTTTTTATGTAGTCCAGGGAGGTACGTCTCAGGTCATTCACATATATATATGGATCCCCTTCTAAACCTCAGATAATCAAACTCCATTTATACAAAAATCATGAAAGTTTAAATACTTAAATGATGAATATTTCCCAGAGCAAGTAAACACTTACCCAGCATACACTTTTTTCCATGGAAGTGCACTCGCAGAGTTGGTATATATAGTTAGGGGTGTGTGGGGGTGCAGTCCCCCACATTTGGAGGTTTAGGGGGCATATCCCTCACCTAGGTGGGTTTTATTTACTCTGGAGTGTGTTTTGTTGAAGTTTGGGCAAAGTGTTTACTTGCCTTGGGAAAAATTTGCCATTCCAGTATTAAAGTTTTATAATTTTCACCTCGCAAAACTGAAATTCTATTATATGACCTTTCTAGGTTTAGAAGTACATCCATGTAAATATATATATATATATATATATATATATATATATATATATATATATATATATATATTAAATATTATATATAAATGGCTATAGATATGTATGTACACACATATAAAGATGGATACATGTGGATCTACTGGTAAATGTTAAAAGAGCAAAATGTTTTCAAAACATTGACCAGACAACGTTAGCATGGCAACTCTTAAATCCTTACTACACATGCACTGAGAAACAGCCTCAGCCTTTGCAAATATAAAACTTAAAAAATATAGAATTAACATCTTGTTTTGTAAAGGTCTGCAGATATTTTACCCCCACATCCCCTGCTAATTATATATACCGACTCCTAGATCACACAATGTCATTGAAAGGGCAAATTCCTTGACCCTGTGAATTGTGAGATCTTACACACATTTCAACCATCCGTTTAGCTGACCAAATTTTGGCAACTAAACAGAAGTTGACATAACCTTATCTTGACCAGATTCAATAAGGAAGAGTTGCTATTGGTTGTATTTTTGTTTTTAGTAGTCATACTGATGTATTTCTTTGATTTTCCTCCAAAAGAGTTATGGTTGGAATGCCATTCAGGTTTGTGTATTGTGAAGGTAAGCTGGCTTGATATTTACCTCAGTAATATCCAGGGGTTCAGGAAGGTGTCATAATTTGACTTGATATGAGTGGTTCTCTACATCTTACATCAGGATTTTTTTTTTTAGGAGTGTGTAAATTTTTATATATATTACATGTGAGAGTTGCAGTTATTTGTTTATACTTGAGGAGTGCCTTGACTCTCTGTGTTTGTTCTACAACTTTACATACTGTAAAACAGAATAACAGAAACTGCAATTTGGACCCTTTGGACCCTCATTGCACCAACAATGTGAAAGAAAGTTGCATTTTAGTTTAGCAATGCACTGCACATACATACCTAACACATGTGAATGCACTGCACAGGCATTGGCACATACATACCTTACACATGCACAATGCACTGCACAGGTACTGGCAAGTACATTCCTAACACATGCACAGTGCCCTGCACAGGCACTGGCACATACATACCTTACAGATGCATAATGCACTGCACAGGCACTGGCCCATACATACCTTAAAAATGCACAAATCTTTGCACAGGCACATACATACCTAACACATGCACAGTGCACTGCACAGGCATTGGCACATACATATCTAACACATACACAATGCACTGCACAGGCATTGGCACATACATATCTAACACATGCACAATGCACTGCACAGGCATTAGCACATACATACCTAACACATGCATAATGCACTGCAAACGCACTGGCACATCCATACCTAACACATGCACAATGCACTGTACAGGCACTGGCACATACATACCTAACACATGCACAATGCACTGCACAGGCATTGGCACATACATATATTACACATGGAAAATGCACTGCAACGACACTAGCACATACATACCTTACACATGCACAAAGCCCTGCACAAGCATTGGCACATACATACCTAATACACGCAAAATGTGCTGTGCAGGCACTGGCACATGTATACCTTACACATGCATAATGCAGTTCTTTGGCAGCCTCCTGCCACACACAACCACTGACACATTGCACCATCTGGCTTCAGCACCCCTGTTTCTAGCTTTGACCTCCTCATTCAACCTTCCTTTCTCTTCACCCCAGGTTCTTGAAGCTGTTACCTTGTCCATTTTTCTCCTCTACTTCACTTTCCAGCTTCTTATCATTTCACCAAATTGCTTTGATGGTCACTGTTTTGTCTGTACTCAGTTTCCTACCATGTGCCTTCAATTTGAAATTCCATTCCCCATTCATGGGTTCATAGGTAGGTTCCTTGGCCTACACCACTCAAGAAAGTTAATTTCCTGTGGTCCTGCTGAGCAGAGACACAGAAGTGATCCCCAGGGAGTATTTCCTATTTCCCATCCACTCACCAAGGTTTTTCTTGAAGAGTGCTAATGAGGAACTTTGCTTGACATAGATGCGTAGCTTTTTCCAGAATATAGGAAGTCTCTGGGATGGGAGTCTATCTACCCAGCCTGTCCTGTTTATTGTGGTGACAAGGTTTAGGTCCCTACAGCATGTAACTTGGAGGGATTGGGATTTCTTAATCTGCAGCATATCCAACAACTCTGAGCTTAACATAGCTTTTTCTGTTAGGCAGAGATCTCCATGGAGTAGGCGATATGCTACAGAGTAAAGCTGGAGCTTTTTTGAGATGGTCAGTGTAGGGCATCTGTTTGAGGCCAATAATCCTCTTGTGAGGTACTTCTGTGGCCTTTCCAGCTGCTGCAGATATCTTGTGAGGTACATTCTAAAAGGGGCATTGTACTATATATAGGGTCTAATGAGTGCCAAGTAGAGGGGAGCAATGAACTCTTTTTTCCTGGATGAGAGCCCTTTTGTGATGAGGTGTGCCACATAGAAATATTTCCTGACTACTGTGGCGATGTGATTATCAAAGGAGAGACTAATGTCCACCTGGGTCCCAAGGTCTCTTATCACACATTCGGCATTAAGAAGACTGCCGTTTATGTGGTATTTCACGATTACAGAGTTTTTACCATAGGGGATGACAATGCACTTTTGGCACTGAGCTTGAGGCCATGCCTCTGACACCAGGCATCTGTCTCAGTGAGGCCTTTCTGTAGGATGTCCACATCATTTGCGGACTCGACTATGGCTCCTAGTTTGCAGTCATCTGTGAACTTCATTAGCCAGAGGCTTTCTGTGTTAGGCTGTAATTCAGAGAAGTAGATACAAAAAAGGAAAGGTCCCAGGACTGAACCCTATGGTACTCCACTTGTCACTGGTTTGATGTCAGATTTGGAGTCTGAAACTTTTACAGTGTGGGTTTTGTCAGTGAGCCAGTTGGCAACCCATCTTGTGATGTAGGGATTTATACCTAGTTTAGTGAGTTTAGCTATAATTCCAGAATAGGGGATGATGTTGAAAGCCTTGGCGAGGTCAGTATAGGCTGTGTGAATCACCTTACCCTTGTCTACAGCTTTGGTGACTGCCTCTAAGAAGTCGATCAGGTTGAGAAGGCATGATCTGCCTTTCACAAACCTGAACTGGGTGGGGTCAGAGTTTGGAGGTTACCAATGTCTTTGTTTATGAGACCCATGAAGATATGTTCCATGGCCTTGCAGACCAAGCTCATCAGGCTAATAGGGTGATAGTTCCCAGGATCAGTGGTGGCTCCCCCTTTGTGGAGTGGGATAACTGTTGTTGTGTGTCACTCAGTGGGCACAAAGCCTGACTTGAGACTATGACTGAACATGGTGCTTAGATGGGGAGCCAGTTCATTCTGAAGTTCATGTAAAATGCAGCCTGGGATGTTGTCCAGTCCTTTGGAAGTTGTGTTTTTGGTTTTAGAGAGTGCAGATTTTACCTACATAGATGTGATTACAGGGACTCTGCATTCTTCCTGTATAGATATGGGCCCTTTAGGGGGTGAGAGAGGGGTAAAGTTAGCACTGAATCTATCTGCCAGGATGTTGGCAATATCAGTTGGTTCTGTAATTTTCATGCCGTTGTGCTGTAACTCAGAGGAGATCTGGTTGTTGCCATTGAGATTCTTGACATAGCTATAGAATGCTTTGTGGTTGCCCTTAGAATCAGTGGTGATTTTGTTTTTGCAGCTAGCTTTGGAAGATCTTATAAGGGATCTCAGTTTCTTACTGGGGATGACCAGGCAGCTCCTCCACTCATGGGGTTTTACTCTCTTTTTTAACAGTTTCATTCTTATGTTGTAGAGTTTGTTAATGACAGGGGACCACTAGATTGACGTCCTTTTTTTGGAGGATAGCATCTTGGTTCTGTGTGGGACAGCACGATCCATGCACTAGTGTAAGTACTTATAAGGTGCATTTTTGTAGGATTCAGGAGTCGTAACTGTATTGTCCATCTGCATGGGTGTCATGAGGTTTGCCACTTGTGTCTTAAGAAGCATGAAGTTGGCTTTGGAAAAATGTTTTACCATGATTTCCTTAATGGTGGGTGGGGGTGGGATGCAGATATCTAGGGTGATTAGCTTATGGTCAGATCTGACAAACGAGGAGCTGATTTCAGGTGTGGAACACCTGTCACTCATGTTGGTAATGACTAGGTCTAGGATATTGTTGCCCCTGGTGGGGGTGTGAATACGTTGATCCAGAGCATTGGAATTTATGGATTCCAGAAAGCGTTGAGTGAAGGAGTTGGTACATGAGTAGTTTTCCCAGTTAAGGTATTTCGTTGAACCCTAATATTTTCCAGTATTTCAAGAAAAGAGGAGTTGGAATCCTGGGGCATGATTCTGTAGCATGCTACAATTTGTATTGCAGTTTTGCCCAGAGTTAGTTGCACCTGGATAACCTCGGATGCATATGCTGCGCAACTATCCTGGAGGTGTGGATATTCTTAATGAATATGGACACACCTCCAACTTTGGTGTTCTGGTCCAGGTTAGATAGACGAAAAGCATGGTATGACATATAGCCTGGTAATGCAGGGGCACTCTGTAGAGCCTTGAACCAGGTCTCAGTCACTGCACAGATACCAATGTTCTCCATTTTAAGGAGTGCCTCGAGTGAGTGCATTTTGACATTTAGACTTCTAGCAATGAGTAGCATAACCCTCAGTTTTTGCTTGCCTGTTCCTCTTACAGTGGAGAATTTGTCATTTGAACATTGCCTAAAAAAGGCACTATAAGGGTGGCAAGAGCCTTAGCCAGTATCCAAAATCCCAGGGGCAACAGGTGCAGGCTACCTCTCACAAAGCATCATGGTCTGTTGATCATGTCGTCCCAGGAAGAGAGATACTGGATCCGCTTAGAATGACACCAGAAAGTCAATTGTTGAAGTCAATCATTTTGTCCTTGTACTGTGGTATCATTCTGGGCAAAGGCAGGATGCTACTCAGGGCTAGAGTCATACCTGCCTAGGCTACAAGATCGGAGAGCTCTTCCATGTCTCTTTTCATGTAGTCCTTGGAAGTACATCTCAGGTCATTCACACCAACATGGACAATGACAGTCATATTTGTACTTGTTGTAGAGTGACCAAATTGCGTGACTTATGTGGCGGATCCTGGCACCTGACAGGCAGATGACAGTTACCTTCTCCTTGTTTAGTGTGGTGAGTGGGACATCAGTGTGCCTGACTAGTCTAGCCCAGATTCATCTGAGAGACAGAAGAGAATACTGGCAGCTGACCTTTGGACATGCCTGAATAAAAAAAACTGCTTTCCTCTAGACAAGTGAGGAAAGTGAGTATAAGAGCTATTTTTCTCTAAGCAAGTGAGGAAAGTAAGTACAAAAACTGTTTTCCTCTAGGTAAAGAGGAAGGTTAAGTGCTGTAGTAAGTTGTAGCTTATTTAGTGCTAACAAGTTTTAAACAAGTGCTGAGCACGAATAAGCAAATTCAAGTACTAAAACTAAGAATCTGTACCTGGATCTTGTGGTAGATAGGCTATCTAATGCTCACCACAATGTTAAACCCCTTGATATTTAAACAGCAGTGATAATAAAGTACCAAATCAATGTACAGTCCATAAACCCTGTATTTTATTCTAGTTAGAGCTTAACTATATCAAAAATATAGTATTAATCATGAATTTTTGCATAAAATTCCTAATTCATTTAAAGCCAATACAAATATATAAAAACACACCATCTAATGCACCTTTAAATTTCAACAAACGATTAATAGATATAATCCCCCAGATTCAATAAACTTCAATGCAGGAATAGCTTATTCCTGCATGGAAGGGACTGTTCTCATGCAGCATGGCAGCGCGCCATGCATATTCATAAAGGTGTGCTGCTGTGCTGTAATGCAGACACAGTCCTGTGTATGAATGCAGGGGGTGTGTCTATCACAATACACAAACCCCCTGCACACCAGAATTGTAGTATGGCAATGTAAATAGAGTGAGATAAGTCATAATGCCCCCAACCCATCAGGGTAAGAAATCTGGACAAAGTCATAAGGGACAATTGTACCCACAAAGCAGGAAAGTTGATAGAATAACAGAACTAGCAGTAGCATGAATTTTTGGCAGGGTATGAAGTAAATAATGTATGCTTCCCAACCCATCAGAATAAGAAACCTGGACAAAGCCATAAGGGACAACTGTCCCTACAAAGCCAGAAAGTTGATAGAATAACAGGTTTAGCATTAGGATGGATATTCTGAAGGGTACAGAGTAAAAAACACAACAAATGTTTTTTTTCACATGTGCAATAACGTTTAAGCATAGCTGCATGGGTGTACCCATTGGTTAGCTATGCTTAGCCCAGCTGAAACAACACGATAAGTTAAATAGCAATAGGCATCCAGCATAAGCATAAGTGCAACAGTGTAGCAGTTAGAGTATATGCCTTGCATGTAGTCATTCATGGTTCAAGCCTCATCAAAGCCATTTCCATTTTGTATGTGTAAACATTACAATTTTAATTTATTTGTATATTTATTTAGGAAGTAACTTATATTTCTCAACCAGAGTAGTGTATTAGGCCCAGATGTGATGTGTCTTTGTAATAAAGTAGTGAAACCCCCATATAAACACAAGTATCCCATACAATATAGTCACACAAAAATAAATGTAATTACAGCACATTGGGGGATGTCAGGAAAAGTAAACAAATTTATATTATGTAATGAATGATGAATCAATCCCATACAGGTGGTAGTCCAATAAAATAAAACATAAGTAATGCTGAGCATTGCACAGCTATGCTGACCAGGTGTAAGCATTGTGTACATAGGAATGCTAAGCAATGGGTATCCTAGCTAAGTGGATTTGCCGATTGGTAAGCAATGCTGAACCTGTCTCTTTAAGCACTGCCAGCCATAGCTAAGCAGGTTTGCCTGTAGCTTAGCTTAGCTCAGCATATTCAAAACTGTCCAATCATGATAAAGGGCAGGAAATCATCCATATTTAAACCCCGCAGGCTGGAATACAGCTCATAACTGGTTGTAACTCCCACTATAGGCAGTATGGCAGGTGTCTGAGAGGGCATGCACTTTCAGACACAGTGCTGGGGCCTACAGGAGTCCATGGTCATAATAAAACTCCTGGTAAAAAACATGATGCGAGACTGCTGCAGGACCAGTACCAGGGATCGCAATATAAAGCAGAAACCTGGGAAAATCTCGCCCGTGATCTCACTAGCACCCCTGGTATCCCTTGGACTGGTGAGCTGGTCCAGCAACACTATGCCAACTTGAAATGGAGGAAGAAGATGCTCTTGGAGCAGTGGGTCCAAGAAGCAAGACAGAGGGTGCTGTCCCAGGAATGTGTAAGTATTCACAGCAATAACTGTTTACCAAAGTCCAGTCTGTGTATGTGATGGATAGGTATGCTTAAATCTTTCTCTATTTTTATTACAGCTCCAGCTGAGTGGGCTGCGAATCAGGAAGCCCATGTCAGTAATTTGCAAAGGCTGCGTTGAGAGGCTGATGAGTAACAATTCTGCTTGTAGTAGTCATACCAAATAAATATAAAGGAGTAAAATGTCACCTGGCACTATAAAAATGTGTGCGGTTTGTACTGCATAAACCAGACAATATGACAATAATAGTCTCATATATGTCATATTTAAATGAAATACACTTCTAAATCCTGGACTGGTTGTGTTTACTCTGATATTGTATGGCATGAAATGTTGCATTCACCAAGATCAGATATTTGTAAAGTAACACTATGTTACATAAAAATTTGTCTAAGAATGTTTGTATAAGAATGTTGTAATTACAAGGTCAGATTGTACAACCCAGAGAGACTTAGACAGAATACACTGAAGGAAGAGACAGAAGTTTCTTAATAGCTCACTCTGATGAAACATAATTGTTGTATTTTTAGCAGACACAACCATGGTTGGAATCTTGAGAGTGGTAGTAAGCCGTATGTATAATTTTAACTAGGATTTTGTGTATATGTATATAAACAGTCAGGTAGTGTTAACAAAACTCTTCCACATGTCTACCAGGTAAGAGAAGTAGAATGTAGCTATAAGACAGTTGAAATATACACTGTGTACAAACATACCACTGCCCAAACCAAGGCCATAGGGTATTGTAATAATACCTGTAGAGTAATTATTAGAGCAATGATCATTACTACTGTGAGTACTGCAAGGATATACAAGGTGTTAATTGACATCTCTCCTCCCCCCACCATATTTGCAACAATAATCTAAACACTAAAATCAATGGGTATGTTTTACACCAAACCTACTGTTGGGACATACGTCCTATTGTTCAACAAATATTGAAATGTGCTTCTATTAATGTTCCATGTTGAAATACTATCATTGATGGTCTGTTGCTATCAATGTAACCTGCATGCCATTGTATTGGCCACTGTGGTTCCATATATGCATGTGTTCTTTTTCTATGCAACTGTTTCAAATCTTTTGTTTTGGGTTAATGGGAATATATATGCATGCTGTTATAACTAGTCCTGGATTGCATTGACTATTAGTAACCCACATATGTTCTAAAACTACAACACCATAGCATGTTTGGGAAGGCCAGTCCCAGCAGACCCACCTCTCCCACCTAATCTGGCCATGACACCAGGCCCCAGCACATCTGGAACCCACCCTGGGATGTCGTCATCTGCTGGCCTTGCACTACCTTCGGGTGAAACCACCTCAGGGGCTGGGGCTCATCCTCCCCCTGGGAGTGAGCATGGACAGGATACTGTCACCTGAAGACAGGGATTGGTGCTTAGTTAGCACTGAAAGGAATTTGGAGATCTGCTATGGCAGCTTGAGGGCCATGTGGTGCAATTAGAGGGTCAGCCGGTCCCTCCTGCTCAGCCCCCAGCATAGCCACCTTTGGGACTGTGAAGGTGCAGTGGGACTGCCCATGGTTGTAGACCTCAGTCCCACTGTTTCCATTTGGGGGCTTATGGGCTTCTGATTTCCAAAAACCCCTCACTGTCCAAAGTGTTTAACCCCCATATGTGTCATATACCACCCCTGTATGCTGTCTTGTCTGTCTTCCTACCCAGCCTACCTCCCCAAATATACCTACTATCCTTCCCCAAAATGCCACTCTCACCTTAAGAAAAAAAAGCAATTTGTTTTGCCTCCCCCAAAAATAAATCACCCCATATATAGCTGTCCATTTCACACACATGTCCACTGGACAAATCTAATCTGAACTAATTGGCATCACAACACATTATTGTTGTCCTTACCCCTCTCCCAGGGGTTTGAGTGTCCAAATATACCTCCAAATTTAATATATATGCACAGTTGTTGCTGTAGAAGAAACAGACAGCTATGGACATTCCCTATAACTGTCCTGCACATACATAGCTACTTTCTCTACTGTCTTTTGCTCCGAAGGCCCCCTTTTGTTTTTATCTGTTATTCCATGAAAGCTTTCACATGTATTAAGTTTAGTTCTTTTGTGTTTTGCAATATGTCTTTAAATGGTGGTATTTTTGGTAAGAGATTTTTAATTAGATATTCTTTAACTAATTAAGTAATTTAGTATTTAAATGTTCATGTTAGTTGCCATTGCAAATACATCTGAAGAAGCAATGGGTTACACTCTAAAAGCACTTACGTTATTTCTTGTTTAATAAATAGACTACTTTTATCATAGAAGACTGTGTCATTGTTTTACTGGGAATATATAACTACACAGTGCCAGGGTATTGCCTTACATCTTTATATTTTCAAGTATCTTTCTCTTTCCTTGGATGTTAAAGCATTAATCCAGAAGGTTCAGGTAGTTTGGTTGTTTTGGATACATATAGATATGCATACATGTTCCAAAATGCCCAAACAAACATATGCTGCTGATAGACCACCCACAACTAGGGCAGCATGCACAGTTGGATACAAAAGCAACCATGACACTCACATCTGTCCCTCAACAGTCCAAATAAATAAGTGAACAGTACACTGCTACAGATTCATGATAGGCCATGCACAATGGCCAGACATGCAATGGTCTCTTAGCAAAACAAATAAAATATCTGAACATTGCAAAGAAAACTTCAACCAGCCAGTAATTCACACATGTTTACTATACGCTGATGTCTTGGCCAAAGCCTTCAAGGAGGAAACATCACGAGAAATACATGATTTATCTCATGAAGCAATTAACACCCAGTTACATAATTGAATACACAGCCTCCAATTACACTTGTCATTTAACCCCCTACAGGATAAGGTATCACAGTTAATATTAATACATTGAGTCCATACAAAGAAATTGTCATTTTATGAATGTTTCATCACGCTGAGGAATAGACGTTTTCAGAAACAGTACCTTGAGACCCACTACTGTCCCCATGGTGTGATTTATTCAAATGTACATCTATAGAACTGACATATTTCTTATCAGTAATATGTCTGATATGTTCTAACAGCCTAGTTTTAAAATATGTGTTACTGTCCCCCACATAAAATATGTTACAAGGCCATCTAATCGCATTCTCTATACACCTACCTCTTGAATGTACGGACTTTGCATGTTTCCCAGCCATTCCCCTCAGCAGGAATTACAGCACTAAATAATGATAGACCAGTATACCTATCAACCTAGTACTGTATGACATCTGGACAAAGCCTGACATAATTGTTGAACAGAAGCCCAAATACATGGCCATATGTGACATACTGCTGTTATAAACTGAGAACATTGCTAGTGTTACAAGGTTTGTTGTAACATATCTTTTCTGAGGAATATAAAGTCAGAAAAACAAATGTATGTTACCATCTACATAATGCAATCACCAGAGTATGCTACTGATTTTCCAAGGACAACACCTGTCTGGGGAACAGCCCATACATGACAGGCTAACCTGTGGCAATTATGTGGATGGCCCTACAGTTGAGAGCTATGCAGAGACAGAACTTTGTCAGACTGAAACCCATGCAGAAGTAGCATGTGCAGACAAACCCTGTTAAACTAGCAGTTTTCCAAACATATAACAGCAATACTCACATTCTGCCCCTAAGTCTTGAACCTTCTCCTCCATTTAGTTTGCTTGTCTCCACAAGTATTGTTGTAAGAGGTAGTAGCTCACACAACTCCAGGATGTCTTCCTCACATATAAGGGAAAGAGCCAATGCCCACATGGAATACTCATTTATAGGATTGTGTTGCCAGGACATTGGCTATTGGAAGAACTACACAGCTGCTCTGCATGCAGTTAGCAAGTGGGGTACCCCAATAGGTTCACAGGTCATCACCTGGTCATGAACATCACCTACAAAAGTCATGCTGCCACTTATTCAATCTAGCTCTATCCCTTTAGTGCACAGAGAGGGAGAGAGAGAGAAAGAGAGATAGAGAGAGAGAAATCACAAATGAAACAAACTGGAAAACAGAAGAAAGAAAAAAAGTAAGTGGAACATGTAAGCAAGTAATTGAATGTAGTACTTGTTCTGTAATAATGGGAAATATGATTTGGAGGAATATATGTCCCAACAAGACATGCTGTACTAATGTCCTGCTAAACAGCAGCTATGGCCATAGCATCTGTCCCTATTTGCAGTGGGAGAGATCACAGACATACCTCTCAACTGTACAGATCCTCACAAAATGTCCACATTTTACCATCATGTATTTTTATATGTTCTTCCTGAGATGTGTACTTTTCTGGCAAATAGCTGAGAATCAAAGTCATCATGTAATGACAAACACTTGAATTTAAGAAACCACTTCCTTAAGAATGTTTGCTGTAATGCTAAATGTATCATTCTATGAACTTCCTATGCTTGTAACAGGTATATTTAAAGTCTGTCCCTATTTATCCCCCATCAGTTTAGGCATTGTCCAGATGTGATGCTCTGAGAAGTTGTGAGGTGGGATCACAGCTCAGGAGCCTGACTCACCTGGGAAAGGACAGCTCATATATGACAATTGCATGGATGTCTGTTAAAACAGTTGTGAATGTGCCACTGCTAGGCCAGTTAATGGGATGTTTTCCATATCCATGTTACCTGTGATTATGAGTATGACACTTGTTTCAATATCCATGTTACCTGTGATTATGAGTATGACACTTGTTTGCCTTGTAAAGCTAAGACACCAATAGATGGCATGTGTATAGTAAAGTACTGTTGCAGACGTGTGTTGAACTGCATGTGATATCTTAAATTAATAAGATTTAACTGTACATTGTTCTGCTAGACAATAAGCACATTTGTGACTGATATCTGTAGTCACATACACATATACCTGTTTTATGTCAGCTAAACCACTGGCAGATCTGTGAGCAATGACATTGTAACATAATAGCCTACTTATGACTGTTGGACATCTTCCAGGTTATCACAGTGATGTCAAAAACCTACTGTGCAATCAACGTACTAATGTATGGTACAGCTATATTAATACAGTATCAATACTGATGTCTCTTTTGACACCCATTTATGTTTATCATTGTCCAGATATACTGCTGTAACAGGTTGAGAAGTGTGATTGAGCAGCAAGACTGTAACTACAGTGTGCCACATTAACATACAATAGAAATGTATACCAGGTATCCCTTGAGCACATGTATGTATGCTTATGTTGAGCTGGAAGGCACAAAACTAAATCACATGGGTTTCTAGCATTCAGGTACATAGGTTGTGCATGTTGCACATGTGAGTAATATCCATGTCAGTGCATACAGCAGTCAGAAATGTGCAAAGCTACTGGTTGCTGCAGTGCCCTGACACTAATATGAGTATTAGAGTAGGCATGATCAGCTATTAATCAGAGAAGTGTCCACCTGTGTTATGACCCTCTGTCCATGCCTACCACTACCATCTCTATCCAAACCTATATACAGTGGAAATCACAAATGCTCACACCCCTGTTAGACTGCCAGGTATGTGTGCTGTATGACAATCAGACCACAGAAGATCATTTCATAAAGTTTCTCATCTTGAATGTGAAACCTAACTTGTACAATTCCATTGAAGTACAATCAAAGGTGTTTCTAGGAAGTTGACCAACTATTGCCAAGTGAAGATGTGCCATGATGTTAGAGTCCAGACCAAGAAGGATGAATCCTGTAACCATCTCAAGAGGTGCATACACAATGTATCCATTTAAGGGTGTGCATTCTCATTCAACTTGCTTATTGTACTGAGTATTATTTCCATTTGTTCTTACAGACCCAGTTGTTATGTTTTCATTTGAATTGTACAGGCTAAAGGTCACACTACAGGTGGGAAATGGTATGAAATGAGTTATTGTGGTGTCATGTTTCAATTGCACAAATACCAGGCAGTGTATCAGAGCTGTGTACCCTTTATGTCCACTGTAGCTATATGGACACAGCAGTACCTGACCTGTATATCCAGCCTCCACCAAGATAGAGTAATCACCTTTGGTGGACAGCAGCAATACACAAACCAGATAACAGATTGCTATATCGCTGACAGGGACACATAGGTGCAGGCAACAAATCTGAAGCAGGTCCACCCATATCTCAGCAAGCAGTTAAGCTCATAGGTTCATAAGTTCATAGGTTGGTACTAGGCTATGGGTCGTAGGGCCTAAACAAGCTTAGCCAAAACAATTCCTTGGATATTTCTTCCCACAATATTTACTTCCCTGGACCCCTGTCTAGCAGGGTGAATGATGTGATCCCCGGGGTGAATTTCCTATCTCCCATCCATTCATCAAGGTTCCTTTTGAAGAGTGCCAAGGAGGTGCTCTGCATGACATGTATGGGCAGTCTATTCCAGAATATGGGGAGTCTATGGGTCAGGAACCTATCCCTCCAGCATGTTTTGTTCATTGTGATGACAAGGTTTAGATTCCTGGAGAATGTGGCTCTGAAGAATTGGGATTTCTTTAAGTGGAGCATGTCGAACAGCTCATGGTTTGACATAGCCTTGTATGTTAAGCAGAGATCACCTCTGAGTAGACGATACGCCACAGAGTATAGCTGCAGTTTTTTTACATGGTCAGCATAGGGCATCTACTTTAGGCCTGTGATTCTTTTAGTTGGGTATTTATGTGGCCCTTCCAGCTGTTGCAGATGTCTTGTGAGGTACATACCAAATGGGGCATTGTACTCTATAATGGGTTTAATGAGGGATGAGTACACTGGGACAATGACCTCTTTTTTTTCTGAATGAAAAGCTCTTAGTCATGAGGTGTGCCACAGAGAAGGATTTCCTGACTGGTGTTGTAATGTGATTATCGAAGGTGAGACCACTGTTCACCTGTGTCCCTAAGTCGCTCATCACACTTGAGGTGTTTAGTGTACTGCCACCTATGTGGTAATTCATGGGTACATGTTTTTTTCCCAAAGGGGAAAACTATACATTTCTTGGCATTAAGCTTGAGCCCATAGCTCTGGCACCAAGTATCTGTTTCTGTAAGGCCCTTTATTAGAATATCCACATCATTTGGGGATTCAGTAATGGCTCCCAGTTTGCAGTCATCTGCAAACTTTGTTAGCAAGAGTCCCTTAGTATTGACTTGTACTTCAGAGAAGTAGATGCCAAACAAGAGCTGTCCCAGGACTAAACCTTGAGGTACTCCACTTATCACCTGTCTGTAGCTGGATTTGGAATCTGCTACTTTTACATTCTGGGTTCTGTCAGTAAGCCAGTTGGCAACCCATTGATTACTGTTTGGATTTATGCCCAGCTTAGTAAACCTATCTATGATTCCAGAGTCGGGGATGGGGTTGAAGGCCTTGGTGAGGTCCAGATAGGCTATGTGGACTGCCTTTCCCTTGTCCACAGCTCTGGAGACTGATTCAAAGAAGTCAATCAGGTTCAGGTGACAAGATTGGCTCTTCACAAACCCAAACTGGGTGGGGTCCAGTGTTTGAAGGTTGCCTTTTCTTTGTTTATAAGTTCCATTATAATGTGTTCCATGCCCTTGCAGATCAGGCTCGTCAGACGGATGGGACGGTAGTTCCCGGGATCCAAGTTGGATCTCCCCTTGTGGAGTGGGATAACTGTAGCTGTGTGCCACTCAGTGGGTATGAAGCCTGAGGTGAGCTTATGATTAAACATGAGACTTAGGTGAGGTGCAAGTTCATTTTGTAGTTCATGTAGTACACAGCCTGGGATGTCATCTGATCCCATGGATGCTGTATTCTTAGATTTGAAGACTGACGTTTCTGCCTGTGTGGCTGTGATTACTGGAATTTGGCAGTCTTTTGGTATTGAGATGGCCCCTTTAGGGGGTGACAGGGGGTAAAGCTGGCACTAAATCGATCTGCCAGGATATTGGCAATATCCTTAGGACCAGTATATTTAATGCCATTCAGTTGTAGCTCAGAGCAAATCTGAGCATTGTCATTTAGATTCTTGACAAAACTATAGACTGCCTTGTGGTTGTCTTTGGAATCTTTGGCAATTTTATTTTCTTAACTAGCTTTGGAGGATTTTATGAGGAATCTGAGCTTCTTACTGAGGCTGGTAAGGGAGTTTTTTGCATCCTCAAATTTTCCTCTTTTCTGCAACAGTTTTTTCCTTCTGTTGTATAGTTTGTTTATGGTAAGGGACCACCAGATTGGCTTCCTTTTTATGGAGGTGAGTGTCTTGGTTCTATTTGGGATGGCACAATTCACACAGAAGAGGATGTGCTCATACAGTGCCTTAATGTAGGATTCAGCAGTCGAACTTTCAGCTCCCGTCTGCATGGGCGTCATGAAGTTTGTCATTTCTGACTTTAGTAGCATGAAGTTGACTTTGGAGAATTTTTTTACAGAGGTTTCCTTACTGGGGGTGGGATGTGGATGTTAATGGTGATTAGCTTATGGTCAGACCTGACAAATGAGGGGATGACCACTGGTGTGGAGCATTTATCTCCCATGTTGGTAATGACCAGGTCTAGGATATTGGAGCCCCTGTTGGGACAATGGATTAGTTGATCCAGAGCATTGGAATTTATGAATTCCAAGAACAATTGGGAAAAGATGTTGGTACCCAAGTAGTTTTCCCAGTTAAAGGCAGGGTAGTTGAAATCACCCAGTATTAGGGTGTTTGGTTGTATCTTCACAGGTTCACAGGCGACATCCTGTAAGGCTGACTATGACTATGAATCGGACATACACACACCACCAAGGACAGTTACAACCATGTCGCCACATATGTTGTAAGTCTCAGATGAAGCAACACAATTCACCCTGTACTGGGAGTAAAGAACAATTCATACACACATGCCATGGATATAGGCAACTTGCATGGCACAGGTTAGGTGGGAACATTGCTACCCTGTCCACCCCAGTTGTACATGGATATATGCACATCAACCGCACACCTCCCCTCAGCAATGGTGAGCATGTTCATATTGCCTACTGATGGCAACTACAGCATATCTCCATGTGGCATAATAACATCAGTGTCTGCCTCCTATATGAACTCAGGCATGTGCTCAGAGCTCCATCACACACCACAGTCAAACACAGACCTGCTATCATGCACACACCATCCGCATGGAAGATGACCACTGCTAACCCTCTATACATAAATTAATGCAGGATAGAGGATTTTGCAGTCAAGTGGCCAACATTGGGGTGAATATGATAGCTCAGGGGCAGGCATGTAATGCAAGCTGCTATAGACATAATAGCTTGGAGGGTTTCCGGTGTAGTCTGTATTATTTGCAAGTAATATCTCCTGTTGATGTGCATTTTGACAACTATATGAGGTCCTGTGACCTTTTCCTGTTCATGTCTTCCAGGTAACATGCAGAGTGTTCACCTACCAGCATTCTCTGTTGGGGAAACAGACATCATCACCCAATATGTGTTTGCACATTATGCCCTGTCATGTGGATGGAGAGCAGAAGGTGTGTGGGAGAGGACTGCCCTGTGGAACAGTGTGGTCCACAGGGTAAATGATGCCAGACTGCACAGCAGAACATATGTGCATGTGCAGCATCCGGCCACCAACCTCAAATGCCATGCCCATCAATGGGCTTCTGCTGTAGCGAGGGACCGGCTAGCCACAGGTGGGGGCCCAGCCTTTCAGACCTCACTGAGACCCACCAAGAAGCTCCTCACCAAACTTGGGCCACACGCAGAATGCACAAGATATGATGCTGAGGGAAGCATTGTGTAGGTTGGTTGCACACATATACTGGATGAGTAGTGTGTGCCTAAGTTCCCAGTTGGGATTAGTACACTATATATCACACACCATGTACCTGGGGTGTTCTACATGTGTGTGTCAGGGTCCAACTGCAGTGGTGGATTGAGGGCAGGACATTGTGTATTATTGGGGCTAGTAACAGTATGTCCCCAGACACTGAATCCATCATCCTACCAAAGGCCCATAATGCGTCTGCTGACAATAATTCCCTCTCACATCTACCTAGGACCCACTGGTCTGCATATGTGACAGCAGCCTGAAGCTGGTGAGTATTACATTGTTCTGTTGTTTCCTGGCAATACCCCAGGCATGTGAAGCACATGCAATTTACCATGCACACAGCCATCAGTAATAGCTATATTGCTTTATGTAATAGCTATATTGCTTGTTGTGCATGTTCACTTGTGCTGGTGTTAACTGTATTGCATCACACTGGTCACCACTGGGTCTTATCTGAGGTGAATTCCACATTCCTGTAGCATACTTCACAGCTTGTCAGTGCCAAGATGTCTGGACAGAGACCAGCAAATTGTGCTGGACTAACGGCCTAAGGTAAGGTCATGCATGACACATTTCTGGTATACAGTGGATATACATTGTGTACACACCCCTCTTAAGATGTAAGGTGTTCCTGTTACATACTAATTCGGACCACAATATGACATTCCACACCTCTTCCAGCCTTTAATGTGACCCATAGCAGGTACAGTTCACTTGTAAAACCAAGATTCTGTACTTATATATTGCACCTACAAGGCAGGCTACTTGTGAGGGCAGCAGAAGTCCTATCAGCATGTTGTTTCAGTCAGGTATGATACACCATGCTGCTATATATGTCAGTACACTCACTGTGGCCTATTGGAATATCACATACATGGGTATTGTTAAGGCACACAGACCACTTCCAACCACTTATAGCTTTCAAACATATGGCTATTCCAGACACATCTGTACAGAGGACTGTACAATGGTTTAACCTGCTGCATGTAAGGCAGATACTGTTACCACACTATGTAAAGTAATGGCAGCTGAAGGTGGTCACCAGACGTGTATGGTATACATATCAAAATGGTATAAGCCACACATGATATGATCCTCACACACACACAATTGGTAGCTTTAGGATTAGAACTCCTGCCGATCTAGATATTCTTACAATAGTGCTATAAAGGTATGAGATGCGCCACAGAGCTTATACATTTCCATCTCTTCCAAAGGTGCTTCTAAGGTGGATAACATCTACAGGTCTACTAAATTGGAGTGAAGGGAAGTGTAACTGGTAGTGCACAGGTCAAAAATGGTATGAGCCAGACAGTATATGATTCACACACACACACACACACACACACACACACACACACACACACACACACACACACACACACACACACACACACTTGCCAGTACTGAGTTTCAAATCCCTACCTAGCTATGCATTGCTACTACAGTGTAACGCATTTATCGCACATGCCACAGAGCTTATAGGATGGATGCTGTCCCAAGGTACTTCTAAGGTGAGAAACATCACCAGCTCTTGTAAATACTGGCACTGGGTGATGTCATGGGTGAGAGATTCCAAAAAATGTTTTACCCTACACACACATTTACATTTGCCAGGGGTGAGGTTCAAACCTCGGTCTAACTATCTTTTCGAACCATTATATTACGCATTTGACACATGCACCACTGACCTCATATAGTTTAGGGTTGCCAGCAGGTACTTCTAAGGTGGATGATATCTGCAGGACTGTTAATGTCAGGTACTGAGATGTGTACTGGGTGTAAATGGGGCCAAAATCGTTGAGGTATGGACTTACATATGTACAAACACAAGCACTCAACAGGGATGATGTTTAAACCAATGCCTATGTAGTTATTGCTACTACAGTGTACCACATTTATCACTCACGCCATGGAGCTTATAAGATGGATGTTGTTCCAAAGTACTTCTAAGGTGAGGAACATCACCAGCCCTTGTAAATACTGGCATTGGGTGATGTAGTGGGTGAGAGATTCCAAAAAATATTTTACCCTGCATGCACATTTACCTGGACTGAGGTTCAAACCTCTATCTAACTATATTTTTGGGCCATTATGTTAAGTATTTACCACATATACCACTGACCTTGCATGGTTTAGGGTTGCCAACAGGTACTTCTAAGGTGGATGATATATGCGGGACTGTTAATGTCAGGCACTGAGATTGTGTAAATGCGGCCAAAGTCTTTGGATATACATACGTAGATACACAAACACTTGCCAGGGATGAGATTTAAACCCATTACTATATAGTTATTGCTACTACAGTGTACCACATTTATCACATACACCAAAGAACTTATAGGATGGATGTTGTCCGAAGGTACTTCTAAGGTGAGGAACATCACCAGCCCTTGTAAATACTGGCATTGGGTGATGTAGTGGGTGAGAGATTCCAAAAGATATTTTACGATACACATATATTTTCATTTGCCAGGGTTGAGGTTCAAACCTCTATTTATCTTTTCAGACCATTGTACTACACATTTAGTGCATCGACCACTGAACTTATATGGTTCAGAGTTGCCAACAAGTACTTCTAAGGTGGATGATATCTGCAGGAATGCTAAAGTCAGGCACTGAGATGTGTACTGGGTGTAAATGGGACCAAAATCTTTGAGGTACAGACATACATATGTAGACACACAACCACTTTCCAGGGATGAGATTCAAACCACATTGACAATATATAAAGCACTTTGTCTATTCAGTATCTTCACAAATCCTTATCTGTTTAAAAACTTTCATTTGTCTCTCTAGTGCTTGCTGTCTGTAGGCTATTTTGTCCCACCCTGCCTCCCTGTTGGTGTCTTGCTGTTATACTTGATGGCTTTGCAGTTGCCCGCCCCTACTGTGACACATCTCCCAGTCTAGTGTCATTAGCTCATTCTGCTTAATACAGAGAGAACATTTGATAAGGCCTTCTGTTCCTCCTGTTTCCCTTTCAAAAAGTAAAACAAAACTTTTTTTTTCTCTTTCGCCTGAACCTTCTTGTGTTCTGACTGTCCTTCTCAAACATTTTGGAAATATACAGTATATTTCAGAGCATTTGTTATAACTGTATTTGCTATAACTGATTTAAGTATTTTTTTCTGACTTTTTTATTATTTACTGCTTAGTGACTGCATTTTAGCCTGTTTATACAGCTCTGCATTCTATTTAAACTGTTTTTGTGTTGATTAACTGTTTTGCACTTTTAAAAAGTTATTTGTTGCTTAATTTTACCTGTAGGCTAACACACTCAAGCGCTTAGCCACTTAAAAGCATTTATAGCATTTACTGTCTGTTTTTCCTCTGTTTTCTGCAAAAAAAAAAAAAAAAAAAATCTTGTTTGCCGCCTTACTGAACTAGAATAGTCCAGTCTTCAGAGTTTGCTGATCTCTGGGCTTTGTCTTGGTTCCTGTGCTATTCCATATCCTTATTTGGATAAAAGGAAGCTTCTTTGTTCACCAGTGGGAGTGGGGAGCACTGAGCAGCCTATTTGTCCCTAGAGGAGTGGTTCCAGCCAGAAACTTGTAGTCTATTGGCCATTTTGGGTCAATTCCTAGCTCTTTTCAGCCCCCTGTAATAAAGCCCGCTTTAGAGCGCTTTTTTGCTTGTATTCAACTCAGCACCGCTCCTCGTGGTGTCCTGCAGAGTTCTACAAGCAGCAGAGAGCAAAAGAGTGACTTTTTCCTGATTTAAGTATTTCTTCTGGCTTTTTGATTATTTACTGCTTAGCGACTGCATTTTCGCCTGTTTATACAGCTCTGCATTCTATTTAAACTGTTTTTGTGTTGATTAACTGTTTTGCACTTTTAAAAAGTTATTTGTTGCTTAATTTTACCTGTAGGCTAACACACTCAAGTGTGCTAGCTGTTTAAAAGCATTTATAGCATTTACTGTCTGTTTTTCCTCTGTTTTCTGCAAAAAAGAAAAAAAAAAAAAAAAATCTTGTTTTCCCGCCTTACTGAACTAGAATAGTCCAGTCTTCAGAGTTTGCTGATCTCTGGGCTTTGTCTTGGTTCCTGTGCTATTCCATATCCTTATTTGGATAAAACGAAGCGTCTTTGTTCACCAGTGGGAGTGGGGAGCACTGAGCGGCCTATTTGTCCCTAGAGGAGTGGTTCCAGCCAGAAACTTGTAGTCTATTGGCCATTTTGGGTCAATTCCTAGCTCTTTTCAGCCCCCTGTAATAAAGCCAGCTTTAGCGCGCTTTTTCGCTTGTATTCAACTCAGCACAGCTCCTTGTGGTGTCCTGCAGAGTTCTACAAGCAGCAGAGAGCAAAAGAGTTACTTTTTCCTGATTTAAGTATTTTTTTCTGGCTTTTTGATTACTTACTGCTTAGCGACTGCATTTTCACCTGTTTATACAGCTCTGCATTCTATTTAAACTGTTTTTGTGTTGATTAACTGTTTTGCACTTTTAAAAAAGTTATTTCTTGCTTAATTTTACCTGTAGGCTAACACACTCAAGTGCGCTAGCCGTTTAAAAGCATTTATAGCATTTACTGTCCGTTTTTCCTCTGTTTTCTGCAAAAAAAAAAAAAAAATCTTGTTTTCCCGCCTTACTGAACTAGAATAGTCCAGTCTTCAGAGTTTGCTGATCTCTGGGCTTTGGCTTGGTTCCTGTGCTATTCCATATCCTTATTTGGATAAAGGGAAGCTTCTTTGTTCACCAGTGGGAGTGGGGAGCACTGAGCAGCCTATTTGTCCCTAGAGCAGTGGTTTCAGCCAGAAACTTGTAGTCTATTGGCCATTTTGGGTCAATTCCTAGCTCTTTTCAACCCCCTGCTATAAAGCCCGCTTTAGCGCGCTTTTGCGTGATTTAGCGCGGAGTTGCCCATAGAGCACCATCGGGCAGCACTGGTTAAACAAGGTTAAACTATTTCTGGCTCCGTAAAGTCTGCTCTTCAATTTTTCCCTTAGAACTTCTCTACTTGCAATCTAAATAGTCTATTCTCTATCTCAAAAGCTCAGCACTTGCTCCTAAAGCATTTTTATATAGGTGAAGTACTTATATACTAAACAAAGTACTACATTAGCCTAGAATCCCCTTGAGTACCCATTTCCCTATAGGTCCCTTCTGACTCAGTTACACAGCAAACTTTTTCAATTTTTCTAGCATGTCGAAGGGTCAGTTGCTAGCATCCTCTCCTGTTCAGCTGGTGAATCTGGGCATCTTGAGGCAATGTTACAATTGCCTCATGTACACAGACAACCCACTCCTTTTCCCACAAAACACAAATACATGTGAGAGATGCAACTATATAGCCAAACTGGAGGCTGAGCTCTCTCAACTCAGGACTGGCAAGACCAGACAGGAGGAGAAGGAAACCACACACACCACAAACCCAGTTTCACATAGAACTATCACAACTGCAAAACAAACACATAAACACACAAAGACATACTCGGAGGCACTGATCAAAACTCTACCAAAACTACAGAGGCCTCCAAAGCAGACACCCAAGCAACTGCCACCTCAAGACATAAGACATGCAACACATAGTTCTCAAAGTCAGTGTGCTAAACAGTCACAGCCCTTAAGGCCAAACACAATGCCAGACACACTTGTTATAGGTGACTCCATAGTCAGACACACTGACGTCCCACTCACCAGACTGAACAAGGAAAAGATCACAGTAAGCTGCCTGTCAGGCTAGAATCCGCCACATAACACAAGCACTCAGGTCACTCCACAGCAAGTACAAGTATGACTCAGTCATTGTCCATGCCGGTGTGAACGACCTGAGACGCACTCCCTGGACTACATGAAAAGAGACATAGAGGAGCTCTCAGATTATGTAGCCCAGGCCGGTATGACCCTGACCCTGAGCAGTATCCTACCCTCACCAAGAATGATGCCACAATACAGAGACAAAATGATCAGCTTTAATAATTGGCTTAATTACTGGTGTCATTCTAAGGGGATCCAATGTCTGTCTGCCTGGGATGACATGCTTGACAAGCCACGCTGCTTCACAAGGGACGGCCTGCACCTGTCACCCCTGGGCTTCCAGATATTGGCAAAGGCTCTTGCCACCCCCATAGTGCCTTTTTTAGGCAAGGCTCAAATGATAATCCTACCGCCCTAGAAAACAAAAATGGAAAAACTAAGGGTAATACTGCTCAATGCCAGAAGTCTAAACCTCAAGATGCACGGCTTGAAGCCCTCCTCAGTATGGAGAACATCGATGTCTGTGCTGTGACTGAAACCTGGTTCAAGGCTCCTGAGAGCACCCCAGCACTATCAGGTTATACCTCATATCATGCGTTCCGGCCCCAAAATCCAGACCGAACCACAAAAGGAGGGGGAGTATCCATATTCATAAAGGATACCCACACCTCCAGGTTAGTGTGGCAATGCACGAAGCATCGGAGACCATCCAGGTGCAATTAACCATAGGTAAACTGCCCTACAGTTTGTAGCATGCTACAGACCACCTTCTCAAACTCAGGAAACCCACACAGCCTTCCTGAAGACACTGGAGAGTATGAATGTCTCTCCAAACACCATCATATTGGGTGACTTCAACTACCCAAACATAGACTGGGAACATTACTCAAGCCCCAACACCCTAGCCCAAAGGTTCCTGGAGTTCATAAACTCAAATGCTATGGAACAACTAGTCACCATTCCCACAAGAGCAGAAAATATACTAGACCTGATCATCACAAACATGGGGACAAAATGCTCCACACCGCAAGTATATCCCTCATTGGTGAGATCAGACCATAAATTAATCTCATTGGAGATCCACATCCCGCCCCCACCCCCAGCAAAAAAGACCACAGTGAAGAACTTCTCAAAAGCAAACTTCACACTTCTTAAGACTGGAGTGGTATCCTTCAAGGCCCCGAGCCAGTGGAAACCACAACCCATGCTGCTGAAACCCTTACAAATGCCTTCTACGAGCACCTCCAGGAATGTATGGATCAAGCAATCCCTAATAAAATCAAGACCCTTTCCACCAAAGGCAGGCGCCCAGTCTGGTGGACCCCAGCCATAAACAAACTCTACAACAAGAGGAGAAAGCTACTACATGACAGAGCAAAATCCCTAAAAGGGAAGGCATCTCTGATCAATACTAGCAAAAACTACGATCACTCATAAAATCATCCAAGGCCAACTTTGAGAGAACAATCGCTAATGACACAAAAGACAATCATAAGGCCTTCTTTAGCTATGTTAGAAACCTGGGTGGAAACTCCCAGATATGCTCAGAATTAGTCCAAAATGATAAAAAATTCACTGAACCCACAGACATTGCCAACATACTGGCAGACAGATTCAGTGCAAATTTCTCCCTCCCCCAAAAGGAGAAATATCTATCCCACTGAGTCTAGCCTCCCAAACATCTCAGATGCCCAGGTGAGAGCTGCTCTCTCTAAAGCAAAAAACACAGCATCAATGGGACTGGACGGTGTCCCCGGCTGTGTGCTACATGAACTCAATGAGGAACTAAACCCACACATAAGGCTGCTGTTTAATCTTAGCCTTACTACAGGATACGTACCCAAAGAATGGCGTATGGCAACTGTGGTCCCACTCCACAAAGGCGGTGCTTCTACGGACCCTGGAAATTACCACCCCATAAGCTTGACAAGCCTTGTCTGCAAAGCTATGGAGAGGATCATAATGGAACTCATAAATAAAGACATTGGGGACCTACAGACACTGGATCCTACCCAATTTGGCTTTGTCAAGGGCAAATCCTGCCTCTTGAACTTGGTCGTCTTTTTCGAAACAGTCACTAAGGCCATTGATGAGGGTAAGGCAGTTCACACAGCCTACCTTAACCTAGCAAAAGCGTTCGACACAATACCCCACTCGGGCATCATAGAAAAGCTCACCAGCTTAGATGTAAACCCATATGTCACAAGATGGGTTGCAAACTGGCTCAAGGACAGAACACACAGGGTTAGAGTTGCTGGTGCCATGTCAGAGTCTAAGCCGGTCACGAGCGGTGTCCCACAGGGCTCAGTCCTGGGCCCCCTCTTGTTCGGCATTTATTTTTCTGAAGTGCAGGCAAACATAGGGGGGGATTGTGGCTGACAAAATTTGCAGATGACTGCAAACTGGGCACCATAATTGACACTCCATCAGACACAGACATCCTCCAGAGAGGTCTCATAGAAATGGATAACTGGTGCCAGAGCCATGGCCTTAAGCTAAATGCCAAAAGATGTATAGTCATACCCTTTGGGAAAAACAAGGTAACCCCTAATTACCACATAGGTGGTAATCCATTAAACACGGAAGAAGTTATCAGGGACCTAGGGACCCAAGTTGACAGTAACCTCTTTTGACACTCACATTGCCAAAGTGGTTAGGAAGACCTTCTACATTGCCCACCTGATCATGAAGGGATTCACATCCAGATCAGGAGAGGTCATTGTACCCCTGTACTCTTCACTTATCAGACCAATGATTGAGTACAACGCCCCATTCGAATGTACCTTACCCGACACCTGCAGCAGTTGGAAAGACCCCAAAAGTTCCTCACCAAAATGATAAAGGGGCTCAAACATATGTCATACGATGCCCGACTGAAGAAACTCCAGCTCTATTCAGTCACATACCATCTGCTCAGAGGTGATCTGTGCCTGACTTACAAGGCCATGTCCAACCCGGAATTAATGGACATGCTCCACCTCAAAAAATCCAAATCCACCAGAGCCACGAGAGCAAGAGACTTAAACCTCAACACGGATATAAATAGGACGTACTGGAGGGACAGATTCATCACCCAGAGACTCCCTACACTATGGAACAGAATCCCAGTCCATGTGAGGCAGAGCCCCTCACTGACTCTGTTCAAGAGAAATCTTGACGAGTGGATGGGAGATCGTAGGTTTACCCCAGGAATCATCTCTGTGTCACTGCTGGACAGAGGCACAGCAAACTAATGGGTATAGTATTCTCATCCTAAGGGGTGGTGAAAGCCACACACACTCTGGCTAGGCTTATAAATGCCCTAGGGCAGATAGCCTAGTATGAACCTATGAACCTATGAACCTATAAACCCATACCTGTGTAGTTATTGCTACTACATTGTTCCACATGTATTGCATGCACCATGAAGCTTACATGTTGGAGATCTGTGCAAAGTATCTTTGAAGGTGAGTGACATCCACAGCAGTGCGGAAGAAGAAGTACACACAATTTAGTGAGTATGAATGGCCTCAACCATATTCATCTAGAAAAACACACACACACTCACACACAACTTTACATTTGACAGGACTGAGATTACAACTGATACAGGGATACCTATTTGTACTGTAGTGTTACACAGTTATCACAAGCACCATTGACAATATAGGCCTGAAGGTTAATCAAAGATATGTCTATAGTGAATGTCATCAGCACATCATGTGATATAGGCCAGTGGGATGTGTAGTTGGTAGGACAGGCCTCATAATGGGATTCCCTCTGCTGCTGTCTTTCTCTTCTCCACATCTCTGTGTGTCTATGTTTTACATATTATATTATGTTGGCCTTAGATATGTGTGAGTATTCCTATCCAATGTGTGTGTGTGAAGTATCGATGGTGTACAATTTGGCATGTGTGTGAATTAGTGATGGTGTACGATTTGGTGTGTGTGCACAGACAACTGCGAATAACTGATATCTGTAGTCCACTGTGTTGTGAGACATGGGCTTCATTATGTTTTGAGACATGGGCTTCATAAGTGTGGGAGCATGCCCAGTATGATCTTCTATATTGAGTGTGTGCATCCATTCTAGGGAGGGTTGGACTCCAGTTCACGGTTTTGTGTGCAACAGCTACACCTAGCAAACTGTATCTGCAGAATATATGTAGATAGGTTGCCAATATGGAGACACAATGGGCTTAACATACAGGGGATACTGTAACTATTGCTGTCTGTGCTGTTTGTGTGACATGTCTGGTTGTAGTATAGATATTCTGATATATGTATTGTTTTATACTGTGATGTGTCATGTCATCAACTACTGACAGTCATCATTCTTTGCTCACAGTTATTTACCGGGAAATACAAGATGAATGAAGCTGAGACCAATATTCTGAGGCATATAGACTGCACATTCTGGCACACTCCTGCCATTGTGGAGGGGTAGATACAGACAATAGACTGCTGGCTCTGTGTAAATGTTCCAGCATCTTGTTAGTATGCTGGCTGGGGTTCCCCTCCTTGTGCGTTTCTCAACTTCACGGAATTGCCATATCCTGCTGGGGCCATACCTCTCACCTGTACCGATACACATAGGTTATCCAGATGCAGGATTCATATATCTGGTCAGTTTATCTTCACATCGTGGTTTACAAGTGGTTTTGTGGCTATTCATTCATGGATTTGCAGGTGGCAGTAGTATGGGTGGACATTTGAGTTTCAGACTTCACACACTCCATGACATTCATGCTTTTACACACACACCCTGTTATTCTCCCCACCACATAACATTATGTAAGCAATATCTCAGAGGTATCCCTATAGTTGGGCCTTTATCCCCGTAGTAGTTATGGCCTGATCCACAGTCCTTGCAGTAAGACATGGGGAGGCATGCTACTGGCATTTGTCAGCATGGACTTGCATTTGTTTTCTGGGTACTGTTAGGTTTTTAGTTGGGACCCCCTGACATTCCCTACATTGGCACTATGGATGAGGCATGGGCCTGTGCCAGAGGACTGTAGGCCATTTGAGAGTGCTGTAGGCCATCTGCTACTGCATTTCTACATGGGATTGTTGGGGGAGGTGCATGCCTGCAGACTTTAAAATTTGAAATGACTGTACTGGTGTTTTGGTTACTCTGTTTGCTTCCATTTCATATTGTATTGTGACCTATCATACAAACAGGATGCATATCAGTAGAGTACACATTAGATCTTATTAGCATATATTTCAGTTTCAGACTTCTTACCCTTCAGAACTGGAATGTAACTGTCAGACCTGTTGTAGCATATCTGTGTAGGTCTGCTAGGGGGGCTGTTTACCATTGCCATTATTTGGGGGCCTTAGCCCAACCTTTCTTCATGGTCATCTACACCTGTCCTGCTGGGTGAGGCTGGTGGTGGATATATGACCCTTATTGACATCCATGTGTTTGAACTTTTGACACCTACAGTTCTTTGGGCCATCACATGTACTGCAGTGGGGGTTATCACCTTGTGTAGTGCTGCCTAGTATGTTGACACCAGTATTTGTTATGAATTTCCTGCTGTCCCATATAGCTGTCAGCTGTCTGCTGTAATCCCATTCAGCCACCGAATTCCCTTGCATGCTTGCATCCATATCATACATACAAGTATGAGAACATACTACTCCATTTAATAATTGATAGGAAGAGTGACTTACCTTGTTGCTGGGCCAGTATTGAGCACAGTGCAGGAGGGATGACTATGTTGAATGCACATAGTACACTCCATGTCCATGGTAAAGCTGAGGTAGTGTCACGCTTGACATCCCTTTTACTGTATGTGCGAGTCTGAGAGAGAGGTATCAGTTCCTGGGTCCCTACAGTGTCAGTGTGTGTATTATGCATTGCCTCTTTGCCAAGGCCTGGTAATAGTGTGCATGCCACCTTCTGCCTACAGGGGCAGGCTCAGGATGTTCCTCCTCTGAGTCCTTCTGTGCCTGTGCTGGTTTTGGCAATGGTGAAGGGCTGTGTGACCCTGCCCTGTGCTGTTTCTGCTGCAGCTGTTTCTGCAGGATCATATTGTGTAGCATAGCACATACTATGAACATTTGTGTACATGTAGCTAGAGAGCACTGCAAGGATCCACTGGATATGTCAAGGCAGTGGAACCATGACTTGAGCATCCCAAACACATGCTATACAATGATCCTGGTTTGTGCATGTGTCTTATTATGGTGTTCTTGTTTATGAGTGTGTGCATTTCTGATGGGTGTCATCAGCCACAGCTCTAGTGCATATCCAGCATCCCCAACTAGTTGGCAATATGGGAAGCCCCCCCCCCAGCAAATGCCTGATACAGCTTTGAGCAATGCCAGATGTGGGAGTCATGATAGCTTCCAAGGCTGCCAGCACACATATTCATGATAATGCCCTGAGCATTGCACATTGCCTGGCAGTTGATAGAGAGGAAAGCCTTGCAGTTTATGTAGACCCTGTCCCGCTCACTGGGTGGTACTTTGATGTGGATGTGCATGCAGTGTATAGCACCAACTACTTCAGGGTATTCTGCTATAGTGGAAGAGACGCATACGTGTGGACAGTGCCTCACGGGCAGTGGGGAAATATATGTGCTCATTGGCATGTTGTGTCATGGCATCCAGGAACTGGTGGAGTACCCCGGATGCTGATGCCTGTGAGACCCTCATGTTATCCTTAGTTGGTCTTTGTACCTGTGGCTAGTATTCTTAAGCCTAGACATACCTTGGTATCCACTGGGATGGGTTCCCCTATATTAGTTCTGTGTGTAAGGTGTGGCCGCCATAGTTCAACGATTTGCTGTAGAATGTCCCTGTCCACCCTGTAGCACTCTACTATCTCCAGGTCATGTAGCCCCTGGTAGGTTAATCTGGTTCTGTACACTCTTCAACTCATCACTGTGGGTTGGTTGTCAGCATTCTCCTCCTCACCATCCTCAGTCTTTAGCACATATTGATGGAGTAAAGCAGCAGCAGCCCCTAACATTTTTAGTGAGTTTTGCAAGTTAAAAATTCTGCATCTGTGTTCACCGGTGGTGTAGAGTTTGTGGGAAAAAACAGTCTGTAGGGTGTTTGTATGGTTTATAGTAGTGTGCTGGGCTGCTGCAAGTGTAATTGGCTGATTCAGATACATTCCATCTGCCGGCTGTGCTAGTTCTACTGGATTGCCTTCCAACTGCTGTTTCCCCTTCCTAGTTCCTCCCTATTTAAGCCACGAGGTGCACTGCGCATACCCAGTGCTCAAATGTAAACAGTGCTGCCGCCGCCATTTCCTCCTTTTTTTTTTTTTTTTTTTTTTTGTTTAAAACCCGGTGCCCAGTACGCACATCTGTTTAGGCTATGTACACACTTCTCAGGCACATCTGACACACCATCTTCCTTAGCTGTGCTTAGCTAAGGGAAAAAAATGGACCACAAAGCTCCCATGAGCTTACAGCAAGCATGACATACCCCCTTATGAAGTCATTCAGCTCTTATACTTGCACTGTTGTATTACTGCACCTACATGAATAGGTACAGGCTGACACTTTGAGGAAATCTGTGATTCAGTATAACTCCCCTCATTTGCATACCCCGGTGTGTAAGTCATTAGTTACTGCACTTAGATGGACCCTTTCCCCTTCACAACCAGTGCTCCCTGGTATTGTTTTCATTCTGCATGCCATTAACTATAATGGCAAAATGCAGAATTATGCTAAAATTGACTTTTCTCTTTTTTTTTGTAGATTAGTACTAGGCTAACTGCCCTTATGAGCCATTTTAAACCTAGCCAATTACACCTTGTGGGACTCAAACCCTGCACGTTGTGTCTACAAGATAAACACCTTACCCATTACGCCAACCTCCCATCTATCCTGTTTGCTCACCCCTGCCCTAAGCTTAAACAGCCATGATCGGCCAAAAAAAAAGTTTAATTTTATAAAAAAATAAACTGTTATTTTAACCATCCATTTAGCTGACCAAATTTTGGCAACTAAACAGAAGTTGACATAACCTTGTCTTGACCAGATTCAATAAGGAAGAGTTGCTATTGGTTGTATCTTTGTTTTTAGTAGTCATACTGATGTATTTCTTTTATTCCCCTCCAAAAGAGTTATTTTTGGAATGCCATTCAGGTTTGTGTATTGTGAAGGTAAGCTGGCTTGATATTTAGCTCAGTAATATCCAGGGGTTCAGGAAGGTGTCATGATTTGACTTGATATGAGTGGTTCTCTACATCTTACATCATGATTTTTGGTTTTAGGTGAGTGTAACATTTTTCATATGTATTTCATGTGAGTTGCAGTGATTTGTTTATACTTGAGGAGTGCCTTGACTATCTGCTGTTGTTCTCCTGCTTTACATACTGTATGTGAATCCAAACAGAATACAAACAACTGCAATTTTGGACCCTCATTGCACCAACAATACTAATGAAAGATAAAAAAGCTGCATTTTAGCAATTCACTGCACAGGCATTGGCACATACATACCTAACACATGCAAATGCACTGCACAGGCATTGGCACATACATACCTTACACATGCACAATGCACTGCACAGGTATTGGCAAGTACATTCCTAACACATGCACAGTGCCCTGCACAGGCACTGGCACATACATACCTTACAGATGCATAATGCACTGCACAGGCACTGGCCCATACATACCTTACAAATGCACAAATCTTTGCACAGGCACATACATTCCTAACACATACACAATGCACTGCACAGGCATTGGCACATACATATCTAACATATACACAATGCACTGCACAGGCATTGGCGCATACATATCTAACACATGCACAAAGCACTGCACAGGCATTAGCACATACATACCTAACACATGCATAATGCACTGCAAATGCACTGGCACATCCATACCTAACACATGCACAATGCACTGCACAGGCATTGGTGCATACATACCTTACACATGCACAATGCACTGTACAGGCACTGGCACACATATACTTTACACATGCACAATGCACTGCACAGGGACTTGCACATACATACCTAACAAATGCATAATGCGCTGCACAGGCATTGGCAATTACATATGGAAAATTCACTGCAAAGACACTAGCACATACATACCTTACACATGCACAAAGCCCTGCCGAAGCATTGGCACATACATACCTAACACATGCAGAATGCGCTGTACAGGCACTGGCACATGTATACCTTACACATGCATAATGCACTGCACAGGCATTGGCACATACATATCTTACACATGCACAGTGCATTGCACAGGCATTGGCACATATGTACCTTACACATGCACAATGCTCTGCACAGGCATTTGCACACACATACCTTACTCATGCACAATGCACTGCTCAGGCACCGGCACATGCATACCTTACATATGCACAATGCACTGCACAGGCACTGTCAGATACATACCTTACACATACACAATGCACTGCACAGGCACTGGCACATACATACCTTACACATGCAAAATGCACTGCACAGGCATTGCCACATACATACATTACACATGCACATGCAGTTCACGGGCATTGGCACATACATACTTTACACATGCACAATGCAGTGCACAGGCATTGGCACATGCATACATATCTTGCACATGCACAACACAGTGCACAGGCATTGGCACATACATACCTTACACATGCACAATGCAGTGCACAAGCATTGGCACATACACACCTTGCACAAGCACAATGCACTGCACAGGTATTGGCACATACATAACTAACACATGCACAATGCAGTGTACAGGCATGGTATATACATATCTTGCACATGCACAATACACTGCACAGGCATTTCCACATACATACCTTACACATACACAATGCACTGCACAGGCATTGGCACATACATACCTTGCACATTCACAATACAGTGCACAAGCATTGCCACATACATACCTTACACATGCACATGCAGTGCACAGGCATTGACACATAAATACCTTGCACATACACAATACAGTGCACATGAATTGGAAAATACATACCTTACATATGGACAATGCCGTGCACAGGCATTGGCACATATATATCTTGCACATGCACAATACAGTGCACAGGCATTGACACATGCATATATTATACATGCACAATGCACTGCACAGGCATTGCCATATACATACTTTACACACAAGGCCCGCTTGCACCCCTGGAATCGGCAATCGGCTGAATACAGCATTTCAAACAAAGTTTTTCTGACTACAGCAAAGTTTTTCTTTTGTGCGTTCTTCTTTAAGAAGATGAACCCTGTACCTTGGGCCCAAGTGGCAAGAGCCTGAATTCCCTACCCACCACCATTTGTAAAAATATTGTAGGATTTTCCCTCATACCTTTTCTGTTCCTCATAAAATCTGTGGTTTCTGCATTTGTGTCCTTGTTGCCTGATATTCTTGGCTGTCTGGAGTGTTTCTCCCTGGGCCTCTGCTAAAAAAATTAGCTTTTTTTTTTTTCAAAGTCAGACTTTCCTGGTTAATAAATGTAAATATTGGACTTCTTTTCTTCAGAAAGTGTATGGTAACAAAAGCAAGCTTTTGTTCTAGCAATTTTCTAAGTGTACAAGATGGATATTTGAAATGTATCCCTGTGTTTGGGACTGTATTCCCCCCATTATTGGCTTCATCCAGGTTTTGTGCTAGGGTTGAGAGTTATGGTAAGAATTGAATTCACTGAATATGTTTGGGGGCTGTATTCACCCAGTGTTGACTTTGTTCAGGTATTTATTGGCTTCATCCAGGTATTTATTGGCTTCATCCAGTTTTTTTGCTAATGTTGAGAGCTATGGTAAGAACTGATTTCACTGAAAATGTTTGGGGGCTATATTCTCTCATTACTGGCTTTGTCCGGGTGTTATTTGCTAAGAGGTTGAGAGCTATGGTGAGAACTGAATTCACTGAATGTTTGGTGGTTGTAATCACCCATTATTGGCTTTGTTCAGGTCTTTTGTGCTAAGAGGTTGACAGCTGTGCTATGGTGAGAACTGAATTCACTAAATGGTAAAGTTTCAGTCTTCCTCTTTCACAAAACTGATTTGGCGTAGTGGTATGTTGCTTTGACTTTGCACGGGTCCCCTGGGTTCAAGACGTGGCAGTGAAATGTATGGTGGTAATGCAGCATTTTATTCTAGCAACTTTCAAACATTATACAAGCAATGTTTAAAATGTGTCCCTGTTGTTTGGCCTTTTGCCCCCCCCCAATAAATTTCGGCTTTTTCCAGATTTCTTGTGCTGCAAAGTTCAGAGATACAGCTGAGTGTCGAGTAGATTTTACAAGGAGCTGAGAGCTGCAGGAGAGCAAAAGTTTAGTGATGATTATGTTTAGTCTGCTTACATTAATAGCACAACAGATAGTGTACTTGCTTTAGATGCTGAAGGCTGTGGGTTCTACTCCTGCAGTAGGTAGATGCTGAAGGCTGTGGGTTCTACTCCTGCAGTAGGTAAATGCATTGCTGATGCTGTATTGTGTTGTAAAGGGGGTGGATGCTGCAGCCCTTTTGGCAAAGATACCTAGTAACTATGAACCTGTTAACAGTTTGCTCAATGCAGTGCACAAGCATTGGCACATACATACCTTGCACAAGCACAATGCACTGCACAGGTATTGGCATATACATAACTAACACATGCACAATGCAGTGTACAGGCATGGTATATACATATCTTGCACATGCACAATACACTGCACAGGCATTTCCACATACATACCTTACACATACACAATGCACTGCACAGGCATTGGCACATACATACCTTGCACATTCACAATACAGTGCACAAGCATTGCCACATACATACCTTACACATGCACATGCAGTGCACAGGCATTGACACATAAATACCTTGCACATACACAATACAGTGCACATGAATTGGAAAATACATACCTTACATATGGACAATGCCGTGCACAGGCATTGGCACATATATATCTTGCACATGCACAATACAGTGCACAGGCATTGACACATGCATATATTATACACAGATTTGAACAGTGTCTACAGTAAATGGGGAGAAATAGCCAAGTAATGGGACACTGGAATGGCTGTGTGGGCGAGGCTTGGGTGGGTGGACTTGGGTGGGGCTGTGTTGGCAGGGGGTGGGGTGAGCTATGTGGGTGGGGCTCTGGGTTTGCACCCCCCTGCAAAAAATCCTGCGGGCTCCCTTGTTTACACATGAACAATGCACTGCACAGGCACTGGTACATATGTACCTTACACATACACAATGTACTGCACATGCATTGGCACATACATATCTAGCACATGCACAATGCACTGCATAGGTACTGGCACATACAAACCTTACACATGCACGATGCAATGTTCAGGCATTGGCACATGCAAATCTTGCACATGCATTGGCACATACATATATTACACATTCAAAATATATTACACATACACAATACACTGCACAGGCATTGGCATATACATATATTACACATGCAGAACGCACTGCATAGGCACTGTCACATACATACCTTACACATACACAATGCCTAACCCAAAGATCTGCTATATGAAGGAACACATGGAAGAGGATTAATGTTTCTTCATGCAATCATCATCATCATCATCACCATAATCTTCATCAATCACCTTTTTTTCTCATTGGACATGAGATTGTGGTGTCACATCAACTACTGCCTTCTCTCTCTCAATTTAGAGTCAATTTCTTACCTGCTTAGGAATTAATGCCTCACAGTCACAGGTCTTTTCTCAAGAAATCCATCTAGCTTTTGGTTGGAGATCCTCCACTCCTCCTGGCTTCTACTTGCTCTAACAAAATCTGCTTTAGCAAATCACCTTCTACTTTCCTGTATGTGGCTACATCACTGTAATCTGCTTTTTTACCTTCTCCCTAACTAGGGATACATTAGCTTCCTCTGTTATGTCCCTATTTCTCTATCTGATGCACAGTATGCATCCTACTTTCCATCCAAGGCATTCCATTGCTATCACCACAAGCTTTCTCAACTGCTGTGCCTTCACTGCCTAGGTGTTTGTTCCCTATAAAAGCTCTGGTTGCACCACTACCTAACATTCTAGCTTCTTTGACAGTCTTCTGCCACACACAACCCCTGACACATTGCACCATCTGGCTGCAGCACCCCTGTTTCTAGCTTTGACCTCCTTATTCAACCTTCATTTCTCTTCACCCCATGTTCCTGAAACCGTTACCTTGTTCCATTTTTGCTCCTCTACTTCAATTTCCAGATTCTTATCATTTCACCAAATTGCTTTTATGGTCACTGTTTTGTCTGTACTCAGTTTCCTACCATGTTCCTTCAATTTGAAATTCCATTCCCTATTCATAGGTTCATAGGTAGGTTCCTTGGCCTACACCACTCAAGAAAGTTAATTTCCTGTGGCCCTGTCCAGCAAAGACACAGAAGTGATCCCCAGGGAGTATTTCCTATTTCCCATCCACTCACCAAGAATTTTCTTGAAGAGTGCTAATGAGGAACTTTGCTTGACATAGATGTGTAGCTTTTTCCAGAGTATAGGAAGTTTCTAGGATGGGAATCTATCTATCCAGCCTGTCCTTTTTATTGCGGTGACAAGGATTAGATCCCAACAGCATGTAGCTTGGAGGGATTGGGATTTCTAAATCTGCAGCATGTCCAACAGCTCTGAGCTTAGATACTAAAGAGGAAAGGTCCCAGGACTGAACCCTATGGTACTCCACTTGTCACTGGTTTGAAGTCAGATTTGGAGTCTGAAACTTTTACAGTTTAGGTTCTGTCAGTGAGCCAGTTGGCAACCCATCTTGTGATGTAGGGATTTATACCTAGTTTAGTGAGTTTAGCAATAATTCCAGAATCGGGGATAATGTTGAAAGCCTTGGCGAGGTCAATATAGGCTGTGTGAACCACCTTACCCTGGTCTACAGCTTTGGTGACTGCCTCTAAGAAGTCAATCAGGTTCAGAAGGCATGATCTGCCTTTCACAAACCTGAACTGGGTGGGGTTAGAGTTTGGAGGTTACCAATGTCTTTGTTTATGAGTTCCATGAAGATATGTTCAATGGCCTTGCAGACCAAGCTCATCAGGCTAATAGGTCGATAGTTCCCAGGACCAGTGGTGGCTCTCCCTTTGTGAAGTTGGATGACTGTTACTGTGTGCCATTCAGTGGGCACAAAGCCTGACGTGAGACTATGACCGAACATGGTGCTTAGGTGGGGAGCGAGTTTATTCTGAAGTTCATGTAAAATGCAGCCCAGGATGTTGTCCAGTCCTTTGGAAGCTGTGATTTTGGTTTTACAGAGTGCAGCTTTTACCTGCATAGATGTGATTACAGGGACTCTGCATTCATCGTGTATAGATATGGGCCCTTTAGGGGGTGAAAGAGGGGTAAAGTTAGCACTGAATCTATCTGCCAGGATGTTGGCAATATCAGTTGGTTCTGTAATTTTCATGCCGTTGTGCTGTAACTCAGAGGAGATCTGATTGTTGCCATTGAGATTCTTGACATAACTATAGAATGCTTTGTGGTTGCCCTTAGAATCAGTGTGATTTTGTTTTTGCAGCTAGCTTTGAAAAATCTTATAAGGGATCTCAGCTTCTTACTGGGGATGACCTGGCAGCTCCTCCACTCATGGGATTTTGCTCTCTGTTGCAACAGTTTCTTTCTTATGTTGCAGAGTTTGTTTATGGCAGGGGACCACTAGATTGACATCCTTTTATTTGGAGGATAGCATCTTGGTTCTGTGTGGGATAGCACAATCCATGCACTAGTGTAAGTGGTTATAAGGTGCATTTGTGTAGGATTCAGGAGTCGTAATGTATTGTATTGTCCATCTTCATGGGTGTCATGAGGTTTGCCACTTGTGTCTTAAGAAGCATGAAGTTGGCTTTGGTAAAATGTTTTACTATGATTTCCTTAATGGTGGGTGGGGGTGGGATGCAGATATCTAGGGTGATTAGCTTATGGTCAGATCTGACAAACGAGGAGTTGATTTCAGGTGTGGAACACCAGTCACTCATGTTGGTAATGACTAGGTCTAGGATATTATTGCTCTTATTATGGTGGGGATGTGAATAAGTTGATCCAGAGCATTGGAATTTATGAATTCCAGAAAGTGGTGAGTGAAAGAGTTGGTACATGAGTAGTTTCCCCAGTTAAGGTGTTTGGTTGAACCCTAATATTTTCTAGTATTTTAAGAAAAGAGGAGGGGGAATCATGGGGCATGATTCTGTAGCATGCTACAATTTGCATTACAGTTTTGCCCAGAGTTAGTTGCACCTGGATAACCTCGGATGCATTATGCTGCACAACTAGCCTGGAGGTGTGGGTATTCTTAATGAATATGGACACACCTCCAACTTTGGTGTTCTGGGCCAGGTTAGATAGACAAAAAGTGTGGTATGTCTTATAGCCTGGTAATGCAGGGGTGCTCTGTAGAGCCTTGAACCAGGTCTCAGTCCCTGCACAGATATCAATGTTCTCCATTTTAAGGAGTGTCTCGAGTGAGTGCATTTTGAGATTTAAACTTCTAGCAATGAGTAGCATAACCCTCAGTTTTTACTTTTTTGTTCCTCTTACAGTGGTAAATTTGTCATTTGAACATTGCCTATAAAAGGCATTATAAGGGTGGCAAGAGCCTTAGCCAGTATCCAAAATCCCAGGGGCAACAGGTGCAGGCTACCTCTCACAAAGCATCATGGTCTGTTGATCATGTTGTCCCAGGAAGAGAGATACTGGATCCCCTTAGAATGACACCAGAAGCTTAGTCAATTGTTGAAGTCAATCATTTTGTCCTTGTACTGCAGTATCATTCTGGGCAAAGGCAGGATGCTACTCAGGGCTAGAGTCATACCTGCCTAGGCTACAGATTGGAGAGCACTTCCATGTCTCTTTTCATGTAGTCCAAGGAAGTGCATCTCAGGTCATTCACACCAACATGGAAAATGACAGAGTCATATTTGTACTTGTTGTAGAGTGACCATAGTGCGTGAGTTATGTGGCGGATCCTGGCACCTGACAGGCAGATGATAGTTACCTTCTCCTTGTTTAGCATGGTGAGTGGGACATCAGTGTGCCTGACTAGTCTAGCCCAGATTCATCAGAGAGACAGAAGAGAATACTGGCAGCTGACCTTTGGACATGCCTGAATAAAAAACTACTTTCCTCTAGACAAGTGAGGAAAGTGAGTATAAGAGCTATTTTTCTCTAAGCAAGTGAGGAAAGTAAGTACAAAAACTGTTTTCCTCTAGGTAAAGAGGAAGGTTGAGTGCTGTAGTAATTTGTAGCTTATTTAGTGCTAACAAGTTTTAAACAAGTGCTGAGCATGAATAAGCAAATTCAAGTACTAAAACTAAGAATCTGTACCTGGATCTTGTGGGAGATAGGCTATCTAATGCTCACCACAATGTTAAAGCCCCTTGATATTTAAACAGCAGCAATAATAAAGTACCAAATCAATGTACAATCCATAAACCCTGTATTTGATTCTAGTTAGAGGTTAACTACATCAAAGATATAGTATTAATCATGAAACTTTGCATAAAAGTCCTAATTCATTTAAAGCCAATACAAATATATAAAAACACACCATCTAATGCACCTTTTATCATATGCTTTAAATTTCAAAAAACTATTAATAGATATAATCCCCCAGATTCAGTAAAATAGCTTATTCCGGCATGGAAGGGACTGTTGTCATGCAGCATGGCAGCGCACCATGCATATTCATAAAGGCGTGCTGCTGTGCTGTAATGCAGACACTGTTCTGTGTATGAATGCAGGGGGTGTGTCTGACAGCAGTGCTCTCACAATACACACACCCCCTACACACCAGAATTGTAGTATGGCAATGTAAATAGAGCGAGATCACTCATAACAACCCCAACCCATCAGGGCAAGAAATCTGGGCAAAGTCATAAGGGACAATTGTACCTACAAAGCAGGAACATTGATAGAATAACAGGTCTAGCATTAGCATGAATTTTTGGCAGGGTATGAAGTAAATAACGTACGCTTCCCAACCCATCAGAATAAGAAACCTGGACAAAGCCATAAGGGACAACTGTCCCTACAAAGCCAGAAAGTTGATAGAATAAGAGGTTTAGCATTAGCATGGATATTCTGAAGGGTACAGAGTAAAAACACAACAAATATTTTTTTTTTTTACATGTGCAATAACATTTAAGCATAGCTGCACGGGTGCACACATTGGTTAGCTATGCTTTGCCCAGCTGAAACAGAATGATAAGTTAAATAGCAATAGGCATCCAGCATAAGCATAAGTGCAACACTGTAGCAGTTAGTGTGTATGCCTTGCATGTAGTCATTCATGGTTCAAGCCTCATCAAAGCCATTTCCATTTTGTATGTGTAAACATTACAATTTTAATTTATTTGTATATTTATGTAGGAAGTAACTTATATTTCTCAACCAGAGTAGTGTATTAGGCCCATATGTGATGTGGCTTTGTAATAAAGTAGTGAAACCCTCATATAAACACAAGTGTCCCATACAATATATTCACACAAGAATAAATGTAATTACAGCACATTGGGGGATGTCAGGAAAAGTAAACAAATTTATATTATGTAATGAATGATGAATCAATCCCATACAGGTGGTAGTCCAATAAAATAAAACATAAGTAATGCTGAGCATTGCACAGCTATGCTGACCAGGTGTAAGCATTGTGTACATAGGAATGCTAAGCAATGAGTAGACTAGCTAAGTGGATTTGCCCACTGGTAAGTAATGCTGAATCTGTCTCTTTAAGCACTGCCAATCATAGATAAGCATGTTTGCCAGTAGCTTAGCTTAGCTCAGCATATTCAAAACTGTCCAATCATGATAAAGTGCAGGAAATCATCCATATTTAAACCCCGCAGGCAGGAATACAGCTCATAACTGGTTGTAACTCCCACTATAGGCAGTATGGCAGGTATCGAAGAGGGCATGCACTTTCAGGCACAGTGATGGGGCATACAGGAGTCCAAGGTCATAATACAACTCCTGGTAAAATACATGATGTGAGACTGCTGCAGGACCAGTACCAGGGCTCACAATATAAAGCAGAAGCCTGGGAAAGTCTCACCCATGATCTCACCAGTGCCTCTGGTATCCCTTGGACTGGTGAGCTGGTCCAGCAACACTAAGCCAACTTGAAATGGAGTAAGAAGGTGCTCTTGGAGCAGTGGGTCCAAGAAGCAAGGCAGAGGGTGCTGTCCCAGCAATGTGTAAGTATTCACAGCAATAACTGTTTAGCAAAGTCCAGTCTGTGTATGTGATGGATAGGTATGCTTAAATCTTTCTCTGTTTTTATTACAGCTCCAGCTGAGTGGGCTGCGAATCAGGAAGTCCATGTCAGTAGATTGCAAAGGCTGTGTCGAGAGGCTGATGAGTAACAATTCTGCTTGTAGTAGTCATACCAAATAAATATAAAGGAGTAGAATATCAACTGGCACTATAAAAATGTGTATGGTTTGTACTACATAAACCAGACAATATGACAATAATAGTGCCATATAGGTTATATTTAAATGAAAGTGTAACTGACTGGCAATACTTTTCTAAATCCTGGATTGGTTGTGTTTACTCTGACATTCTATGGCATGAAATGTTGCATTCACCAAGATCTGATATTTGTAAAGTAACACTGTGCTACATAAAAATATGTCAAAGAATGTTTGTATAAGAATGTTGTAATTGCAAGGTCAGATTGTACAACCCAGAGAGACTTAGACAGAAAACACTGAAGGAAGAGACAGAAGTTTCTTAATAGCTCACTCTGATGAAACATAATTGTTGTATGTTTAGCAGCCACAACCATGGTTGGAATCTTGAGAGTGGTAGTAAGCTGCATGTATAATTTTAACTAGGATGTTGTATATATGTATATAAACAGTCAGGTAGTGTTAACAAACCTCTTCCAGATGTATACCAGGTAAGAGAAGTAGAATATAGCTATAAGACAGTTGAAGTATACACTGTGTACAAACATACCACTGCCCAAACCAAGGCCATAGGGTATTGTAATAATACCTGTAGAGTAATTATGAGAGCAATAATCATTACAATTGTGAGTACTGCAAGGATATACAAGATGTTAATTGACATCTCTCCTCCCCCCACCATATCTGCAATAATAATCTAAACACACAAATCAATGGGTATGTTTTACAGCAAACCTACTGTTGGGACATATGTCCTATTGTTCAACAAATATTGAAATGTGCTTCTATTAATATTCCATGTTGAAATACTATCATTGATGTCCTGTTGCTATCAATGTAACCTGCATGCCATTGTATTGGCCACTGTGGTTCCATATATTCATGTATTCTTTTTCTATGCAACTGTTCCAAATCTTTTGTTTTGGGTTAATGGGAATATATATGCATGCTGTTATAACTAATCCTGGATTGCATTGACTATTAGTATCCCACATATGTTCTAAAACTACAACACCATAGCATGTTTGGGAAGGCCAGTCCCAGCGGACCCACCTCTCCCACCTAATCTGGCCATGGCACCAGGCCCCAGCACATCTGGGACGCACCCTGGGATGTCCTCATCTGCTGGCCTTGCACCTGCTTTCGGTGAAACCACCTCAGGTGCCGGGGCTCATCCTCCCCCTGGGAGTGAGCACGGACAGGATACTGTCACCTAAAGACAGGGATTGGTGCTTAGCAAGCACTGAAAGGAATTTGGAGATCTGCTACACCAGCTTGAGGGCCATGTGGTGCAATTAGAGGGTCAGCCTGCCCCTCCTGCTCAGCCCCCAGCATAGCCACCTTTGGGACTGTAAAGGTGCAGTGGTGACTGCCCATGGGTGCAGACCTCAGTCCCACTGTTTCCATTTGGGGGCTCATGGGCTTCTGATTTCCAAAAACCCCTCCCTGTCCAAGGTGTTTAACCCCCACATGTGACATATACCACCCCTTTATACTGTCTTGTCTGTCTTGTCTGTCTTCCTACTCAGCCTACCTCCCCAAATATACCTACTATCCTTCCGCAAAATGCCACTCTCACCTTAAGAAAAAAAAAAGGCAATTTGTTTCGCCACCCCCAAAAAAAATTGCCCCACATATAGCTGTCCATTTCGCACACATGTCCACTGGACAAATCTAATCAGGAATAATTGGCTCACAACACATTATTGTTGTCCTCACCCCTCTCCCAGGTGTTTGAGTGTCCAAATATACCTCCAAATTCAGTATATATGCACAGCTGTTGCTGTAGAAGAAATGGACAGCTATGGACCTTCCCTATAACTGTCATGCACATACCTAGCTACTTTCCCTATTGTCTTTTGCTCCGAAGGCCACCTTTATCACCACTATCCTACCCCCCTTTTTTCTTTTCTTTTAAAGAAATTAGAGTGGGGGTAAGTGGGAGTAAGCTGGTTTAAGCAGTAATAAGTGGGATTAAGCCTGTTTGCATGGTGCTAAACAATGTCTACACAGATTAAGCACTTTAAGGCCGTCTGTAAGCATATTTAACCAGAAGTTAACATTGTTTACCACTGCTCAAACCCACGCAAACTCGCTTACAACTGTATAAAAGTGCCTTAATCACTCTGTATCCAACAGCCCTTGTTCTGCCCAACAATAGAATAATAAGCCCTTATAACTCTTGAACCCAAGACCTGGCACACCATAGCCACAGCAATTTACCACTAAGTCATCTGAGCTGTTGATATGTCTGATGTTTTTTCAAACAAATCATACAGCACAGTCATTCAACAGTAGGGAACACATATCTATATATATCTATATATATATATATATATATATATATTATATATCTATATATCTATATATATATATATATATATATTATATATCTATATATTATATATATATCTATATATCTATATATATATATATATATATATATATATATATATATATATATATATATATATATATATATATATATAGTACACACATTTTTTATATATATCTAGTCAATAGTTTTGTATGTGTTTTAAATGTTTTTATCTTTTATTCCATGAAAGCTTTCACATGTATTAAGTTTAAATGGTGGTATTTTTGGTAAGAGATTTTTAATTAGATATTATTTAACTAATTAAGTAATTTAGTATTTAAATGTTCATGTTAGATGCCATTGCAAATATATCTGAAGAAGCAATGGGTTACACTGTGAAAGCACTTACATTATTTCTGGTTTAATAAATAGACTACTTTTATCATAGAAGACAGTGTCATTGTTTTACTGGGAACATGTAACTACACAGTGCCGGGGTATTGCCTTATATCTTTATATTTTCAAGTATCTTTCTCTTTCCTTGGATGTTAAGGCATTAATCCAGAGGGTTCAGGTAGTTTGCTTGTTTGGGATACATATAGATATGCATACATGTTCCAAAATGCCCTTACAAACATATGCTGCTGATAGATCACCCACAACTGGGGCAGCATGCACAGTTGGATACAAAAGCAACCATGACACTCACATCTGTCCCCCAAAAGTCCAAATAAATAAGTGAACAGTACACTGCTACAAAATCATGATAGGCCATACACAATGGCCAGACATGCAACAGTCTCTTAGCAAAACAAATAAAATGTCTGAACATTGCAAAGAAAAATTCAACCAGCCAGTAATTAACACATGTTTACTATACTCTGATGTCTTGGCCAAAGCCTTCAAGGAGTAAACATCACGAGAAATACATGATTTATCTCATGAAGCAATTAACACCTAATTACATAATTGAATACACAGCCTCCAATTACACTCGTCATTTAACCCCCTACAGGATAACGTATCACAGTTAATATTAATATATTGAGTCCGTACATAGTAATTGTCATTTTATGAATGTTTCGTCTCACTGAGGAACAGACGTTTTCAGAAACAGTACCTTGATACCCACTACTGTCACCATGGTGTGATTTATTCAAATGTACATCTATAGAACTGACATATTTCTTATCAGTAATATGTCTGATATGTTCTAATAGCCTAGTTTTAAAACATGTGTTACTGTCCCCCACATAAAATATGTTACAAGGCCATCTAATCACATTCACTATACACCTACCTCTTGAATGTATGGACTTTGCATGTTTCCCAGCCATTCCCCTCAGCAGGAATTACAGCACTAAATAATGATAGACCAATATACCTATCCACCTAGTACTGTATGACATCTGGACAAAGCCTGACATAATTGGTGGACAGAAGCCCAAATACATGGCCATATGTGACATACTGCTGTTATAAACTGAGAACATTGCTAGTGTTACAAGGTTTGCTGTAACATATCTTTTCTGAGGGATATAAAGTCAGAAAAACAAATGGATGTTACCATCTACATAATGCAATCACCAGAGTATGCTACTGATTTTCCAAGGACAACACCTGTCTGGGGAACAGCCCATACATAACAGGCTAACCTGTGGCAATTATGTGGATGGCCCTACAATTGAGAGCTATGCAGAGACAGAACTTTGTCAGACTGAAACCCATGCAGAAGTAACATGTGCAGACAAACCCTGTTAAACTAGCAGTTTTCCAAACATATAACAGCAATACTCACATTCTGCCCATAAGTCTTGAACCTTCTCCGCCATTTAGTTTGTTTGTCTCCACAAGTATTGTTGTAAGAGGTAGTAGCTCACACAACTCCAGGATGTCTTCCTCACATATAAGAGAAAGAGCCCAATGCCCACATGGAGTACTCATTTATAGGAGTGTGTTGCCATGACATTGGCTATAGGAAGAACTACACAGCTACTCTGCATGCAGATAGCAAGTGGGGAACACCAATAGGTTCACAGGCCATCACCTGGTCATGAACATCACCTACAAAAGCCATGCTGCCACTTATTCAATCCAGCTCTATCCCTGTAGTGCACAGAGAGAGAGAGGGGGGGGGAGAGATAGAGAGAGAGAAATCACAAATGAAACAAACTGGAAAACAGAAGAAAGAAAAAAAGTAAGTGGAACATGTAAGCAAGTAATTGAATGTAGTACTTGTTCTGTAATAATGGGAAATATGATTTGGAGGAATATATGTCCCAACAAGACATGTTTTACTAATGTCCTGCTAAACAGCTGCTATGGCCATAGCATCTGTCCCTATTTGCAGTGGGAGAGATCACAGACATACCTCTCAACTGTACAGATCCTCACAAAATGTCCACATTTTACCATCATGTATTTTTATATGTTCTTCCTGAGATGTGTACTTTTCTGGCAAATAGCTGAGAATCGAAGTCATCATGTAATGACAAACACTTGAGTTTAAGACTCCATATCCTTAATAATATTTGCTGTAATGCTAAATGTATCATTATATGAACTTCCTATGTTTGTAACAGGTATATTTAAAGTCTGTCCCTATTTATCCCCCACCAGTTTAGGCATTGTCTAGATGTGATGCTCTGAGAAGTTGTGAGGTGGGATCACAGCTCAGGAGCCTGACTCACCTGGGAAATGACAGCTCATATATGACAATTGCATGGGTGTCTGTTAAAACAGTTGTGAATATGCCACTGCTAGGCCAGTTAATGGGATGTTTTCCATATCCATGTTACCTGTGATTATGAGTATGACACTTGTTTCAATATCCATGTTACCTGTGATTATGAGTATGACACTTGTTTGCCTTGTAAAGCTAAGACACCAACAGATGGCATGTGTATAGTAAAGTACTGTTGCAGATGTGTGTTGAACTGCATGTGATATCTTGAATTAATAAGATTTAACTGTACAGTGTTCTGCTAGACAATAAGCACATTTGTGACTGATATCTGTAGTCAGATACACATATACCTGTTTTATGTCAGCTAAACCACTGGCAGATCTGTGAGCAATGGCATTGTAACATAATAGCCTACTTATGACTGTTTGACATCACTGTGATAATCTGGAAGATGTCCAACACCTACTGTGCAATCAACGTACTAATGTATGGTACAGCTATATTAATACAGTATCAATACTGATGTCTCTTTTGACACCCATTTATGTTTATCATTGTCCAGATATACTGCTGTAACAGGTTGAGAAGTGTGATTGAGCAGCAAGACTGTAACTACAGTGTGCCACATTAACATACAATAGAAATGTATACCAGGTATCCCTTGAGCACATGTATGTATGCTTATGTTGAGCTGGAAGGCACAAAACTAAATCACATGGGTTTCTAGCATTCAGGTACATGGGTTGTGCATGTTGCACATGTGTGTAATATCCATGTCAGTGCATACAACAGTCAGAAATGTGTAAAGCTACTGGTTGTTGCAGTGCCCTGACACTAATATGAGTATTAGAGTAGGTATGATCAGCTATTAATCAGAGAAGTGTCCACCTGTGTTATGACCCTCTGTCCATGCCTACCACTACCAGCTCTATCCACACCTATATACAGTGGATATCGCAAATGCTCAATCCCCTGTTAGACTGCCAGGTATGTGTGCTGTATGACAATCAGACCACAGAAGATCATTTCATAATGTTTCTCATATTGAATGTGAATCCTAACATGTAAAAGTCCATTGAAATACAATCAAAGGTGTTTCTAGGAAGGTGACCAACTATTGCCAAGTGAAGATGTGCCATGATGTTAGAGTCCAGACCAAGAAGGATGAATCCTGTAACCATCTCAAGAGGTGCATTAACAATGTATCCATTTAAGGGTGTGCACTCTGATTCAACTGGCTTATTGTACTGAGTATTATTTCCATATGTTTTTACAGACCCAGTTGTTATGTTTTCATTTGAATTGTACAGGATAAAGGTCACACTACAGGTGGGAACTGATATGAAATGACTTATTGTGGTGTCATGTTTCAATTGCACAAATACCAGGCAGTGTATCAGGGCTGTGTACCCTTTATGTTCACTGTAGCTATATGGACACAGCAGTAACCTGTATATCCAGCCTCCACCAAGATAGAGTAATCACCTTTGGTGGACAGCAGCAATACACAAACCAGATAATAGGTTGCTACATTGGCTGCACAGGGACACATAGGTGCAGACAACAAATCTGAAGCAGGTCCACCCATATCTGAGCAAGCAGATAAGTTCATAGGTTCATAGGCTGGTACTAGGCTATGGGTCCTAGGGCCTATACAAGCTTAGCCATAACAATTTCTTGAATATTTCTTTCCACAATATTTACTTCCCTGGACCCCTGTCACCCCGGGGTGAATTTCCTATCTTCCATCCAGTCATCAAGGTTCCTTTTGAAGAGGGCCAAAGAGGCGCTCTGCTTGACATGTATGAGCAGTCTATTCCAGAATATGGGGAGTCTTTGGGTCAGGAACCTATCCCTCCAGCATGTTTTGTTCATTGTGATGACAATGTTTAGATTCCTGGAGCATGTGGCTTTGAGGGATTGGGATTTCTTTAAGTGGAGCATGTCCAACAGCTCAGGGTTTACCATAGCCTTGTATGTTAAGCAGAGATCACCTCTGAGTAGACGATACTCCACAGAGTATAGCTGGAGTTTTTTTAGATGGCCAGCATAGGGCATCTGCTTTAGGCCTGTGATTCTTTTAGTGAGGTATTTATGTGGCCCTTCCAGCTGTTGCAGATGTCTTGTGAGGTACATACCAAATGGGGCATTGTGCTCTATAATGGGTTTAATGAGGGATGAGTACACTGGGACAATGACCTCTTTTTTTTCTGGATGAAAAGCCCTTAGTCATGAGGTGTGCCACAGGGAAGGATTTCCTGACTGTTGTGGTGATGTGGTTATCGAAGGTGAGACCACTGTTCACCTGTATCCCTAAGTCCCTCATCACACTTGAGGTGTTTAGTATACTCCCACCTATGTGGTAATTCATGGGTACATGGTTTTTCCCAAAGGGGATAACTATACATTTCTTGGCATTAAGCTTGAGTCCACTGCACTGGCACCAAGTATCTGCTTCTGTAAGGCCCTTTATTAGAATATCAACATCATTTGGGGATTCAGTAATGGCTCCCAGTTTGCAGTCATCTGCAAACTTTGTTAGCCAGAGTCCCTTAGTGTTGACTTGTACTTCAGAGAAGTAGATGCCAAACAAGAGCGGTCCCAGGACTGAACCCTGAGGTACTCCACTTGTCACCTGTCTGAAGCTGGATTTGGAGTCTGCTACTTTTACATTCTGGGTTCTGTCAATAAGCCAGTTGGCAACCCATCGATTACTGTTTGGATTTATGCCCAGCTTAGTAAGTTTATTTATGATTCCAGAGTCGGGGATGGGGTTGAAGGCCTTGACGAGGTCCAGATAGGCTGTGTGGACCGCCTTACCCTTGTCCACAGTTCTGGAGACTGATTCAAAGAAGTCAATCAGGTTCAGGAGACAAGATTGGCTCTTCACAAACCCAAACTGGGTGGGGTCCAGTGTTTGAAGGTTGCCTTTTCTTTGTTTATAAGTTCCATTATAATGTGTTCCATGCCCTTGCAGATCAGGCTCGTCAGACAGATGGGACGATAGTTCCCAGGATCCAAGGTGGATCCCACCTTGTGGAGTGGGATAACTGTAGCTGTGTGCCACTCAGTGGGCATGAAGCCTGAGGTGAACTTATGATTAAACATGAGACTTAGGTGAGGTGTCAGTTCATTTTGTAGTTCATGTAGTACACAGCCCGGGATGTCATCTGATCCCATGGATGCTGTATTCTTAGATTTGAAGAGTGCAGTTTCTACCTGTGTGGCTGTGATTACCAGAATTTGGCAGTCTTTTGGTATTGAGATGGCCCATTTAGGAAGTGATAGGGGGTGAAGCTGGCACAAAATCGATCTGCCAGGATATTGGCAATATCCTTAGGATCAGTATATTTAATGCCATTCTGTTGTAGCTCAGGGCAGATCTGAGCATTGCCATTTAGATTCTTGACATAACTGTAGACTGCCTTGTGGTTGTCTTTGGAAGCTTTGGCAATTTTATTTTCGTAACTAGCTTTGGAGGATTTTATGAGGGATCTCAGCTTCTTACTGAGGCTGGTAAGGGAGTTTTTTGCATCCTGAGATTTTCCTCTTTTCTGCAACAGTTTCTTCTTTCTGTTGTATAGTTTGTTTATGGCAAGGGACCAATAAATTGGCTTCCTTTTTTGGGGGGTGAGCGTCTTGGTTCTATTTGGGATGGCACAATTCATGCACAAGAGGATGTGCTCATACAGTGCCTTAATGTAGGATTCAGCAGTCGATCTTTCAGCTCCCATCTGCATGGGCATCATGAAGTTTGTTATTTATGACTTTAGTAACATGAAGTTGGCTTTGGAGAATTTTTTTACGGAGGTTTCCTTACTGGGGTTGGGATGTGGATGTTAATGGTGATTAGCTTATGGTCAGACCTGACAAATGAGGGGGTATCCACTGGTGTGGAGAATTTATCTCCCATGTTGGTAATGAACAGGTCTAGGATATTGGAGCCCCTGGTGGGACAATGGATTAGTTGATCCAGGGCATTGGAATTTATGAATTCCAAGAACAACTGGGAAAAGGTGTTGATACCCAAGTAGTTTTCCCAGTTAAAGGCAGGGTAGTTGAAATCACCTGGTATTAGGGTGTTTGGTTGTATCTTCACAGGTGACATCCTGTAAGGCTGACTATGACTATGAATCGGACATATACACACCACCAAGGACAGTTACAACCATGTCGCCACATATGTTGTAAGTCTCAGATGAAGTAACACAATTCACCCTGTACTGGGAGTAAAGAACACGTCATACACACATGCCATGGATATAGGCACCCTACATGACACAGGTTAGGTGGGAACATTGCTACCCTGTCCACCCTAGTTGTACATGGATATATGCACATCAACCACACACCTCCCCTCAGCAATGGTGAGCATGTTCATATTGCCTACTGATGGCAACTACTGCATATCTCCACGTGGCATAATAACATCAGTGTCTGCCTCCTATATGAACTCAGGCATGTGCTCAGAGCTCCATCACACACCACAGTCAAACACAGACCTGCTATCATACACACACCATCCACATGGAAGATGACCACTGCTAACCCTCTATACAGAAATGAATGGAGGATAGAGGATTTTGCAGTCAAGTGGCCAACATTGGGGCGAATACGATAGCTCAGGGACAGGCATGTAATGCAAGCTGCTATAGCCATAATAGCTTGGAGGGTTTCCGGTGTAGTCTGGATTATTTGCAAGTAATATCCCCTGTTGATGTGCATTTTGACAACTATATGAGGTCTTGTGACCTTTTCCTGTTCATGTCTTCCAGGTAACATGCAGAGTGCTCATCTACCAGCATTCTCTGTTGGGGAAACAGACATCATCACCCAATATGTGATTGGATATTATGCCCTGTCATGTGGATGGAGAGCAGAAGGTGTGTGGGAGAGGACTGCCCTGTGTAACAGTGTGGTCCACAGGGTATATGATGCCAGACTGCACAGCAGACCATATGTGCATGTGCAGCATACGGCCACCAACCTCAAATGCCAAAGCCACAGTTGGGGGCCCAGCCATCCAGACCTCACTGACACCCACCAAGAAGCTCCTCGCCAAACATGGGCCACACGCCGAGTGCACAAGATATGATGCTGAGGGAAGCATTGTGTAGGTTGGTTGCACACATATACTGGATGAGTAGATTGTGCCTAAGTTCCCAGTGGGGATTAGTACACTAATGTATCAGACATACATGTACCTGTATTGTATCTACATGCATGTGTCAGGCCCAATTGCAGTTGTGGATGGGGTTTTCTAATGCACAGAGGTGCACATCTTTGGTGAGGGCAGGACATTGTGTATTATTGGGGTTAGTACAGTATATGTGCAGACATGCTGAATCCATCCTGTACCAAGGCCACATATGCGTCTGCTGATAATTCCCTCTCATGTCTACCTAGGACCCACTGGTCTGCATATGTGACAGCAGCCTGAAGCTGGTGAGTATTACATTGTTCTGTTGTTTTCTGGCAATACCCCAGGCATGTGAAGCACATGCAATTTACCATGCACACAACCATCAGTAATAGCTATATTGCTTTATGTAATAGCTATATTGCTTGTTGTGCATGTTCACTTGTGCTGGTGTTAACTGTATTACATCACACTGATCACCACTGGGTCTTATCTGATGTGAATTCAACATTCCTGTAGCATACCTCACAACTTGTCAGTGCCAAGATGTCTGGACAAAGGCCAGCATATTGTGCTGGACAAACGGCCTAAGGTAAGGTCATGCGTGACACATTACTGGTATACAGTGGATATACATTGTGTACACACCCCTCTTAAGATGTAAGGTGTTCCTGTTACATACTAATTCAGACCACAATATGACATTCCACACCTCTTCCAGCCATTAATGTGACCCATAGCAGGTACAGTTCACTTGTAAAACCAAGATTCTGTACTTATCTATTGCATCTACAAGGCAGAACACTTGTGAGGGCAGCAGACATCCTATCAGCATGTTGTTTCAGTCAGGCATGATACACCATGCTGCATATATGTCAGTACACTCACTGTGGCCTATTTGGCTATAATATCACATACTAGGGCATTGTTAAGGCACACAGACTACTTCCAACCATGTATAGCTTTCAAACATATGGATATTCCAGACACATCTGTACAGAGGACTGTACAATGGTTTAACCTGTGGCATGTGAGGCAGATACTGTTACCACACTATATAAAGTAATGGCAGCTGAAGGTGGTCACCAGACGTGTATGGTATACACACCAAATGGTATAAGCCACACGTGATATGATCCTCACACACACACAATTGCTAGCTTTAGGATTAGAACTCCTGCCTATCTAGGTATTCTTATAGGTTCATAGGTTCATACTAGGCTATCTGCCCAAGGGCATTTATAAGCCTAGCCCAGAGTTTTGTGGCTTTTGCCACCCCTTTAGATTGAAGGAAACTATGCCCATAATTTTGCTGTGCCTCTGTCAAGCAGTGACACTGAGGTAATCCCTGGGGTATATCTGCGATCTCCCATCCATTGGTCAAGATTTCTTTTGAACAAGGCCAGCAAGGTGCTCTGCCTCACATGTACTGGGATTTTGTTCCACAGCATAGGGAGTCTCTGGGTGATGAATCTGTCCCTCCAGCACGTCCTGTTAATAACCGTGTCAAGGTTTAAGTCTCCCGCCCTTGTAGTTCTGAGGGATCTAGATTTTTTGAGGTGAAGCATGTTCATCAAATCTGGGTTTGACATGGCCTTGTATGTCAGGCACAGGTCACCTCTGAGCAAGCGGTAAGCGACTGAATAGAGCTGGAGTTCTTTCAGTCGGGCAGCATAAGACATATTTTTGAGACCCTTTATCCTTTTGGTGAAGAACTTTTGGGGCCTTTCCAGCTGCTGCAGGTGTCGGGTCAGATACATTCCGAATGGGGCATTGTACTCAATCATTGGTCTGATGAGTGATGAGTACAGGGGGACGATGACCTCCCTTGATCTAGATGTGAATACCTTCATGATCAGGTGGGCAATGTAGAAGGTCTTCCTAACTACTTTAGCAACGTGAGTGTCAAACGAAAGGTTACGATCAACCTGGGTCCCCAGATCCCTGATAACCTCTTCTGTGCTCAGTGGATTGACACCTATATGGTAGCTAGGGGTAACCTTGTTTTTCCCGAAGGGTATGACTATGCATTTTTTGGCGTTTAACTTTAGGCCATGGATCTGGCACCAGTTATCCGTTTCTGTGAGACCCTTCTGAAGGATATCTGTGTCAGATGTGTTCTCGACTATGGCGCCCAGTTTGCAGTCATCTGCAAACTTTGTCAGCCATAACCCTCCTGTGTTTGCTTGTACTTCTGAAAAGTAGATGCTGAACAAGAGTGGGCCCAGGACTGAGCTCTGTGGGACACCACTTGTGACAGACTTTGAGTCTGACATGGCGCCAGCAACTCTGACCCTGTGGGTTCTGTCACTTAGCCAGTTTGCAACCCATCTTGTGATGTATGGGTTTACATTTAAGCTGATGAGTTTTTCAATGATACCTGAATGGGGTATTGTGTCAAAAGCCTTTGCCAGGTCGAGGTAGGCTGTATGGACTGCCTTTCCCTCATCAATGGCCTTGGTGACTGTTTCAAAAAAGTCAACCAAGTTTAAAAGGCATGATCTGCCTTTGACAAAGCCAAACTGGGTTGGATCCAAAGTCTGCAAGTTCCCTATGTCTTTATTTATGAGTTCAATTATGATCCTCTCCATAGCTTTGCAGATCAGGCTTGTCAAGCTGATGGGACGGTAATTTCCAGGGTCGGTGGAGGCACCGCCTTTGTGAAGTGGGACCACAGTTGCCGTGCGCCACTCCTTGGGTATGTATCCTGAGGTGAGGCTAAGATTAAACAGCTGTCCTAACTGCAGGTTTAATTCCTCATTGAGTTCATGGAGCACACAGCCGGGGACACCATCCGGTCCCATGGATGCTGTGTTTTTCGCCTTGGAGAGAGCAGTTTTCACCTGGGCGTTAGAGATGTTTGGGGGGCTACAATCCTCTGGTATAGATATCTCTCCTTTTGGGGGGGGGAGAAGTTTGCACTGAACCTGTCAGCCAGTATGTTGGCAATGTCTGTAGGTTCAGTAATTTTCACATCATTTTGAGCTAATTCTGAGCATATCTGGGAGTTTCCTCCCAGGTTTCTAACATAGCTAAAGAAGGCCTTATGATTGTCTTTTGAGTCCTTAGTGATTTTTCTCACAAAATTTGCCTTGGATGATTTTATGAGAGCTCTTAGTTTTTTACTTATAATGATCAAAGGTGTCTTACCTTTTAAGGATTTTGCTCTATCTTGTAGTAGCTTCCTCCTTTTGTTGTAGAGCTTGTTTATGGCTGGGGTCCACCAGACTGGACGCTTGCCTTTGGTACAAAGAGTCTTTGTTTTGTTTGGGATTGCCTGATCCATGCAGTCCTGTAGGTGCTGGTAGAAGGCATTTGTAAGTGATTCAGTGGCTTGAGTAATGTTTTCCGCTGGCTTGGGGGCCTTAAAAGGAGACCACACTAGTCTTTAGAAGTGTGAATAATACAATAGTGCTATACAGGTATGAGATGCGCCACAGAGCTTATACATTTCCATCTCTTCCAAAGGTGCTTCTAAGGTGGATAACATCAACAGGTCTACTAAAGTGGAGTGAAGGGAAGTGTTACTGGTAGTGTGCAGGTCAAAAATGGTATGAGCCAGACAGTATATGATTCTCACACACACACACACACACACACACACACACACACACACACACACACACACACACACACACACACACACACACACACACACACACACACAAACGCACACACATGCACACACTTGCCTGTACTGAGTTTCAAACCCCTACCTAGCTATGCATTGCTACTACAGTGTAACTCATTTATCGCACATGCCGCAGAGCTTATAGGATGGATGCTGTCCCAAGGTACTTCTAAGGTGAGGAGCATCACCAGCTCTTGTAAATACTGGCACTGGGTGATGTCATGGATGAGAGATTCCAAAAAATGTTTTACCCTGCACACACATTTACATTTGCCAGGGGTGAGGTTCAAACCTCTGTCTAACTATCTTTTTGAACCATTATATTATGCATTTGACACATGTACCACTGACCTTACATACTTTAGGGTTGCCAGCAGGTAGTTCTAAGGTGGATGATATCTGCAGGACTGTTAATGTCAGGTACTGAGATGTGTACTGGATGTAAACGGGGCCAAAATCATTGAGGTATGGACTTACATATGTACAAACACAAGCACTCAACAGGGATGAGGTTTAAACCAATGCCTATGTAGTTATTGCTACTACAGTGTACCACATTTATCACTCACACCATGGAGCTTATAAGATGGATGCTGTTCCAAGGTACTTATAAGGTGAGGAACATCACCAGCCCTTGTAAATACTGGCATTGTGTGATGTAGTGGGTGAGAGATTCCAAAAAATATTTTACCCTGCATGCACATTTACCTGTGCTGAGGTTCAAACCTCTATCTAACTATATTTTAGGGCCATTATGTTAATTATTTGCCACATATACCACTGACCTCGCATGGTTTAGGGATGCCAACAGGTACTTCTAAGGTGGATGATATCTGCAGGACTGTTAATGTCAGGCACTGAGATTGTGTAAATGGGGCCAAAGTCTTTGGACATACATATGTAGATACACAAACACTTGCCAGGGATGAGATTCAAACCCATTACTATATATTTATTGTCACTACAGTGTACCACATTTATCACATGCACCAAAGAACTTATAGGATGGATGTTGTCCGAAGGTACTTCTAAGGTGAGGAACATCACCAGCCCTTGTAAATAATGGCATTGGGTGATGTAGTGGGTGAGAGATTCCAAAAGATATTTTACCATACACATATATTTTCATTTGCCAGGGGTGAGATTCAAACCTCTATCTATCTTTTCAGACCATTGTACTACACATTTAGTGCATGGACCACTGAGCTTATATGGTTCAGAGTTGCCAACAAGTACTTCTAAGGTGGATGATATCTGCAGGACTGCTAAGGTCAGGCACTGAGATGTGTACTGGGTGTAAATGGGACCAAAATCTTTGAGGTACAGACATACATATGTAGACACACAACCACTTGCCAGGGATGAGATTCAAACCCATACCTGTGTAGTTATTGCTACTACATTGTTCCACATTTATCACATGCACCATGAAGCTTACATGTTGGATATCTGTGCAAAGTATCTTTGAAAGTGAGTGACAGCAGCAGTGCGGAAGGAGAAGTACACAAGATTTCGTGAGTATGAATGGCCTCGGACATATTCATCTAGAAAAACACACACACTCACACACAACTTTACATATGACAGGATTGAGATTACAGCTGCTACATGGATACCTATTTGTACTGTAGTGTTACACAGTTATCACAAGCACCATTGACACTATAGGACTGAGGGTTAACCAAAGATATTTCTACAGTGAATGATAGCACATCATGTATTATAGGCCAATGGGATGTGTAGTTGGTGGGACAGGCCTCATAATGGGATTCTCTCTGTCACTGTCTATCTCTCTCTTCCCCATGTCTCTGTGTGTATGTTTGACATATTATATTATGTTGGCCTTAGATATGTGTGAGTATTCCTATCCAATGTGTGTGTGTGAAGTATCGATGGTGTACAATTTGGTATGTGTGTGAATTTGCGATGGTGTACGATTTGGTGTGTGTGCACAGACAACTGCGAATAACTGATATCTGTAGTCCACTGTGTTGTGAGACATGGGCTTCATTGTGTTGTGAGATATGGGCTTCATTTCTCTAGGTGTAGGAGCATGCCCAGTATGACCTTCTATATTGAGTGTATGCATCCATTCCAGGGAGGGTTGGACTCCAGTTCAGGGTTTTGTGTGCAGCAGCTACACCTAGCAAACTGTATCTGCAGAATATATGTAGATAGGTTGCCAATATGAAGACACAATAGGCTTAACATACAGGGGATACTGTAACTATTGCTGCCTGTGCTGCTTGTGTGACATGTTTGGTTGTAGCATAGATATTCTGATATATGTACTGTTTTACACTGTGATGTGTCATGTCATCGACTACTGACAGTCATCATTCTTTGCTCACAGTTATTTACCGGGAAATACAAGATGAATGAAGCTGAGACCAATATTCTGAGGCATATAGACTGCACATTCTGGCACACTCCTGCCATTGTGGAGGGGTAGATACAGACAATAGACTGCTGGCTCTGTGTAAATGTTCCAGCATCTTGTTAGTATGCTGGTTGGGGTTCCCCTCCTTGTGGGTTTCTCAACTTCACGGAATTGCCATATCCTACTGGGGCCATACCTCTCACCTGTACAGATACACCTAGGTTATCCAGATGCAGGATTCATATATCTGGTCAGTTTAGCTTCACATTGTGGTTTACAAGTGGTTTTGTGGCTATTCATTCATGGGCTTGCAGGTGGCAGTAGTATGCGTGGACATTTGAGTTTCAGACTTCACACACTCCATGACATCCATGCTTTTACACACCCACCCTGTTATTCTCCCCACCACATGACATTATGTAAGCAATATCTCAGAGGTATCCCTATAGTTGGGCCTTTATCCCAGTAGTTTTTATGGCCTGATCCACAGTCCTTGCAGTAAGACATGGGGAGGCATGCTACTGGCATTTGTCAGCATGGCCTTGCATTTGTTTTCTGGGTACTGTTAGGTTATTAGTTGGGACCCCCTGACATTCCCTACATTGGCACTATGGATGAGGCATGGGCCTGTGCCAGAGGACTGTAGGCCATTTGAGAGTGCTGTAGGCCATCTGTTACTGCATTTCTACATGGGATTGTTGAGATAGGTGCATGCCTTCAGACTTTAAAATTTGAAATGACTGTACTGGTATTTTGGTTACTCTGTTGGCTTCCATTTCATATTGTTTTGTGACCTATCATGCAAACAGGATGCATATCAGTAGAGTACACATTAGATCTTATTAGCATATATTTCAGTTTCAGACTTTTTACCCTTCAGAACTGGGATGCAACTGCCAGACCTGTTGTAGCATATCTGTGTAGGTCTGGTGGGGGGGTGTTTACCATTGCCATCATTTGGGGGCCTTCGCCCAGCCTTTCGTCACGGTCATCTACACCTGTCCTGCTGGGTGAGGCTGGTGGTGGACATATGACCCTTATTGACATCCATGTGTTTGAACTTTTGACACCGAGTTCTTTTGGCCATCACATGCACTGCAGTGGGGGTTATCACCTTGTGTAGTGCTGCCTAGTATGTTGACACTAGTATTTGTTATGAATTTCCTACTGTCCCATATAGTTGTCTGCTGCTATCCCATTCAGCCACCGAATCCCCTTGCATGCTTGCATCCATATCATACATACAAGTATGAGAACATACTACTCCATTTAATAATTGATAGGAAGAGTGACTTACCTTGTTGCTGGGCCAGTATTGAGCACAGTGCAGGGGGGATGACTATGTTGAATGCACATAGTACACTCCATGTCCATGGTAAAGCTGAGGTAGTGTCACGCTTGGCATCCCTTTTACTGTATGTGCGAGTCAGAGAGAGAGGTATCAGTTCCTGGGTCCCTACAGTGTCAGTGTGTGTATTATGAATTGCCTCTTTGCCAAGGCCTGGTAATAGTGTGCATGCCTCCTTCTGCCTACAGGGGCAGACTCAGGATGTTCCTCCACTGAGGCCCTCTGTGCCTGTGCTGGTTTTGGCAATGGTGAAGGGCTGTGTGACCCTGCCCTGTGCTGTTTCTGCTGCAGCTGTTTCTGCAGGATCATATTTTCAAATCTAGGTGCTTAGGATTTCCCTCTCTCTTCCTACCTTGGCTGACCTGGTGTGACTTTGTCTGAACTCTACAGTTCCCTACAAAACGGTGTCTACAGGACTGCAATCAGTGTTTTTCAACATTGAAACAGACTGAACTCTACAGTTCCCTACAAAACGGTGTCTACAGGACTGCAATCAGTGTTTTTCAACATTTAAACAGACTGAACTCTACAGTTCCCTACAAAACGGTGTCTACAGGACTGCAATCAGTGTTTTGCAACATTTAAACAGAGTAGGTTACACAAAAAGCATTTGTTAAGCTTTCACTTACAGTGCTTTGTAATTAAGCAGGTAACCATATTGGTCAGCCATAGGGCTCTTTGTTTCTACTTGATTGGTTGCCTCCTTCCCCTGTAACTGCAGTAAATTGACTCTTACATTAGAGCTGCAATACTTACCTTATAGCTGTGCTTTTATGACTTGAATAACTTGGGCTAGCTATACCTGAAGTGCTTTTACTGGCAATTTTCTAGTTGTACAATTGTGAATAATTGATTTAGTTTTTCTGGTATATCTTTAAAATCTGGCAAGTGTTTATTTACTGAATTGCTCTCTTGCTTAGGTTTCTTAGCTATAAATCTTAGTTCATTCAGAAGTATGCTACTTTACCCCCCACCAAACCTTTCTGAATGCATTATTATATAATAACTGCCTGTTGTTGTCTTCATGCTTACCCTAGAATATCTGCTTTTCTCTTTTCCTAGCTGAACTCTACAGTTCCCTACAAAACGGTGTCTACAGGACTGCAATCAGTGTTTTTCAACATTTAAACAGAGTAGGTTACACAAAAAGCATTTGTTAAGCTTTCACTTACAGTGCTTTGTAATTAAGCAGGTCACCATATTGGTCAGCCATAGGGCTCTTTGTTTCTACTTGAGTGGTTGCCTCCTTCCCCTGTAACTGCAGTAAATTGACTCTTACATTAGAGCTGTAATACTTACCTTATAGCTTTAGGACACCTTAGGAAACCGTGTAAACTGCAATAGCCTGACATTTGAACAAGCAACCCTTGTAAAAATTCACAAACTTGTATACTGTTGGTCTGTCTTTCCTGCTAAACATAAGTGAAATTACAATGCTGACTGTAAGTAACATTAAAGTACTGAGTGCAAATAACACAGTGCTGAGTGCATATTTCAACTTATCTCTGGTGTGGTGTCTTGAGTCAATCAGGGTATTAACTGTAACCACTCCCACTGCCTTCTCTTCCCCCCCCCCCCTCTTTCCTCAAACAGGTTAAACTGCTACAATTCAGTACAGGCATCATTTCAAATTTAGGTGCTTAGCATTTCCCTCTCTCTTCCCCCCTTGGCTGACCTGGTGTGACTTTGTGTAAGTTTCTTCATTGTATGGATCTTTTACTGTTTTTTGTGTAACTGAATGGCCTGCTGCTAAATTCTGATTCTGCACAGGCTGCTCTATTTTGTTTTTCAGAGGATCTATAAGTAGCCAGTGACTTTACTGAATTTCTGTGGTAATATTTGTGTTTAAACTGAACCTGTACCTAGAGAAAGTGTATAATCAGAGCTCCTTCTTGCTGCATGTGTTTTTTAATGTTTAAATTGCACACACACATTGAAGATGTGCTTTTATGACTTGAATAACTTGGGCTAGCTATACCTGAAGTGCTTTTACTGGCAATTTTCTAGTTGTACAATTGTGAATAATTGATTTAGTTTTTCTGGTATATCTTTAAAATCTGGCAAGTGTTTATCTACTGAATTGCTCTCTTGCTTAGGTTTCTTAGCTATAAATCTTAGTTCATTCAGAAGTATGCTACTTTACCCCCCCACCAAACCTTTCTGAATGCATTATTATATAATAACTGCCTGTTGTTGTCTTCATGCTTACCCTAGAATATCTGCTTTTCTCTTTTCCTAGCTGAACTCTACAGTTCCCTACAAAACGGTGTCTACAGGACTGCAATCAGTGTTTTTCAACATTTAAACAGAGTAGGTTACACAAAAAGCATTTGTTAAGCTTTCACTTACAGTGCTTTGTAATTAAGCAGGTCACCATATTGGTCAGCCATAGGGCTCTTTGTTTCTACTTGAGTGGTTGCCTCCTTCCCCTGTAACTGCAGTAAATTGACTCTTACATTAGAGCTGTAATACTTACCTTATAGCTTTAGGACACCTTAGGAAACCGTGTAAACTGCAATAGCCTGACATTTGAACAAGCAACCCTTGTAAAAATTCACAAACTTGTATACTGTTGGTCTGTCTTTCCTGCTAAACATAAGTGAAATTACAATGCTGAGTGTAAGTAACATTAAAGTACTGAGTGCAAATAACACAGTGCTGAGTGCATATTTCAACTTGTCTTGAGTCAATTAGGGTATTAACTGTAACCACTCCCACTGCCTTCTCTCCCCCCCCCCCCCTCTTTCCTCAAACAGGTTAAACTGCTACAGTTCAGTACAGGCATCATTTTCAAATTTAGGTGCTTAGGATTTCCCTCTCTCTTCCCCCCTTGGCTGACCTGGTGTGACTTTGTGTAAGTTTCTTCATTGTATGGATCTTTTTCTGTTTTTTGTGTAACTGAATGGCCTGCAGCTAAATTCTGATTCTGCACAGACTGCTCTATTTTGTTTTTCAGAGGCTCTATAAGTAGCTAGTGACTTTACTGAATTTCTGTGGTAGTATTTGTGTTTAAACTGAACCTGTACCTAGAGAAAGTGTATAATCAGAGCTCCTTCTTGCTGCATGTGTTTTTTAATGTTTAAATTGCACACACACATTGAAGATGTGCTTTTATGACTTGAATAACTTGGGCTAGCTATACCTGAAGTGCTTTTACTGGCAATTTTCTAGTTGTACAATTGTGAATAATTGATTTAGTTTTTCTGGTATATCTTTAAAATCTGGCAAGTGTTTATTTACTGAATTGCTCTCTTGCTTAGGTTTCTTAGCTATAAATCTTAGATCATTCAGAAGTATGCTACTTTACCCCCCCACCAAACCTTTCTGAATGCATTATTATATAGTAACTGCCTGTTGTTGTCTTCATGCTTACCCTAGAATATCTTCTTTTCTCTTTTCCTAGCTGAATTCGACAGTTCCCTACAAAACGGTGTCTACAGGACTGCAATCAGTGTTTTTCAACATTTAAACAGAGTAGGTTACACAAAAAGCATTTGTTAAGCTTTCACTTACAGTGCTTTGTAATTAAGCAGGTCACCATATTGGTCAGCCATAGGGCTCTTTGTTTCTACTTGAGTGGTTGCCTCCTTCCCCTGTAACTGCAGTAAATTGACTCTTACATTAGAGCTGTAATACTTACCTTATAGCTTTAGGACACCTTAGGAAACCTTGTAAACTGCAATAGCCCCGCTACGTTCACCCTCGCTACGCTCGGGCTCTTTTCAATTCTCTCCCACCCCCAGTGCCTCTAATTTTATAGTACTATAACCACTCCCACACTTTCTAGATCCTATCTGCTTTCATCTGGGATAATTCCACCCACCCCTATTCTACCACCTACATTTAATAGCACCTATTAGCTTTCATCTGGCATTCTCCCATCCCCCCTTCCAGTACCTTTACCTCACCACTCTATCTTCTGGTGTTGCATCACCAGGTAAAACAGTTCCTTCACTCACTAGCTGAATCACATATAATGATATACTTCTCTTTACTACCCCTCTTGTTCACACCCCTCTTGTTCACACCATACCTCCTTACCTTGTATGAAAACCAGTTTCTTACAGGATTTCAGGTCCCAAAAGGCCATACTATCACCCCAGCTGTAAATCCTTCCACCTTCAACCATACTTACAGTACCAGATCCTATCCAACATCTTGTTCAGTCTATCAACATCTCAACCACAGGCACATTAGCTCTAGATCCAAACACTACCACAAACTAATAAACATATTCCTGAAGTTCATCACCAAGTATAGACTCAACCTAATACTTGGTGGTGATATTCACCCCAACCCTGGCCCACTCACTTCAGATACACATACCCCCTCTACTTGTAATCTAAGCTACAAACCTACAATTAATAGGCCAACTAACTCTCTCCTAGTCTGTCATCTCAATATTAGAAGCATTAATAACAACGTACATGAATTGCATGCACTTCTGGATGTCCACTCCACTGAGATTCTCTGTTTATCTGAAAGACAATGAAGTGTTACCACCTGGGTACAACATACACAGGCTGGATCGTGCTTCGAGGAAGGGGGGTGGTGTAGCTGTACTCCATAAATCTGAGTTGAATGTCACCATAGATGTAATACAACCTCCTCAGATTAATAACTCTGAGATTCTTGCCACCAAATTGCAACTTAATAAAAATAAATGCATTAATATCATCTGTATGTACATTCTCCCAGGTAACAATATATCTACATTTGAAGTTATCCTGCACTGGTTATCATGTCACTACCCCCAAGAAACCCTACTACTTGGAGACTTTAACATAGACTGGGGCACCTGTTCCTTAGAATCCCCAACCACCCATATTAACCTGCATGCATTTGCACAAATCATATCCACCCCTACCAGGATAGATAAACCCAACCAAAAAGAAAGTATACTTGACTGGGTACTCATAAACAGTCACCCCCAACTGTACACCTCTGGTACCCTCCTTAATGGCCTAAGCGATCACCTTCTCACATATGTAATTAAGCACAAAACCATTAATTCCCAACAACCCTTACTCAGAAAGGTTAGAAACAATAACAACTTTGACCCTGCCAAATTCCAACAAGAACTAAACTCATGTAATTGGTCCATTCTAAAACACCTCCCCTTAGAGGAAGCAGTAGCATACTTTAACAACAAATTCCTTGAGATCCTTGATTGGCATGCACCTGTTCGTTCAAAGAGAACCAAGGAAAAAACTGCACCATGGCTTTCTATAGAGTCTAAACTCAAAATTACCCTTAGAAACAAAGCATGGGCTTTATAGCGTTCTTCTAAAGACCCTCAAGATTACATTAAATACAGGCAATCCAGGAATGAAACCAAAAAATCAATTTTACAAGACAAAAAACAATACTACTGTAATTTACAGACAGTAAATCAAAATAACCCTCAGAAGTTTTGGGCAGGATTAAATAATCTACTACATCCTGGACAAACTTCAACCCCAATCCCTGCTGCTACTATTGATAAAACCCCTGAAGATGTTTCTGATAGTTTTAACCAATTCTTTACTGAGACAATTCAAGCCCTAGCTAGCCAACTACCTCCTAACTCCAATGGTCCTGAAAGTAGCACCCCTAGAAACCTACTTGCGTTCAGCTTCCAACCAGTCGCCACTTCACTTATCTGTACCTTGATCAAAAAATTAAAACCCACTACACTTTCTGCTGATCAACTCCCTGCCGAGTGCCTACAAAAATCAGCTGATGCTATTGCTTACCCCATCTCAATACTAATCAATCGAACCATAGTAATAGCTAAAATTCCCACCATCTGGAAAATATCCTATGTAATCCCACTTCATAAAGGAGACAGCTCTACTGAATTCTCCAATTATAGGCCAATAGCTATACTCTCTCCACTTGCAAAGATTATGGAAAAATGTATTCATAGACAATTCATGCACCACCTAATCCAAAATCGCCTTATGGCAGACACTCAGCATGACTTCCGTCCTCTTCACAGCACTACTTCAGCCCTCCTAGCCTTTACTAACACCATAAACCATAATCGCAACAATAATTATATATCCTCAGCCCTCTTTTTGGATCTTTCCAAGACATTCGATATGGTTGATCACCAACTCTTAATCCACACCCTGCAAACATTCTGTCTAGATACTGGAGCCCTCCAATGGTTTCAATCCTACCTGAATGCTCAACAGCAGGCTGTCCTCTGGCAGAACAAACTCTCTAACCTTCTACCCAACACCCTCGGAGTACCACAATGCTCTATACTAGGGCCCTTGCTGTTCTCCATCTTCATTAACGAACTTTATACTGTCATCCCAAAAGTCATCTGTATCCAATATGCTGATGACTCTACTCTGATTTGCTCAGCCACATCTTCAGTAGAGTTATGGTCAGCTACCCAGACCACCTTTAATACAATAGAAAACTGGCTTTCTGAACATCATCTGATCCTAAATCCCAAAAAACTAAAATGCTGTTATTTTCACCAACACGTAGGTCTACCGCTTTCACCTTTACCATAAAATCAAATGATGGCACAATAATCTCCCCTGACCCATCTACAAAACTATTAGGTGTCATCATAGACAATAATCTCAAATTTGACCTACATGTTAACCAAACTATCAAAACCATCAATAAAAACTAGGGTCACTTTACAGAATAAAAGCCTTCCTAACCCTCCAGCTAAAATTGCCATAGCTCGCTCTCACCTTCTTTCAACCCTTCTGTATGCATCCCTCTACTCTCGAATTTGAACAAGACTGTCCTTAACAAACTCTCAATTTGCTACAACCACATTGCCAGGTTTGCCACTGGGCTGCCTTTTAGGATACATCATTGCATCAATCTAAATCAGCTTGGTTGGCTTGAACTACCTAGCCTAATCCAGTATAAAACTGATTATGGCCTATAAAATCCTCTATAATCCGGACAATACTCCTGCACTTAAAAATATTATCACCCCGATAACAATCCTAGACCGCTTGATCCTCTAACAAACTACTAATTCAGACTAGCAAAATTAATAACACAGCCGGTGATTCTCTCTTTGCAAACTCTGTAAGTAGATCCTGGAACTCACTTCCAGCTGATATTACCTTACTTTCCACCTTAGGTCAATTTAAAACTAGACTCAAACAACATTTGTCACTTAACTGGCTATGTCAATGTATCAAGCCTGGCTAACTCGAATGTGTAAAAATCTGTTAACCAGTTTATTGTGTAATTTAATTTAATCCTGACTTGTGCTCAGGACTAACTTTAACCTGTGGAACTTGTTTAACTTGCTTACTTAATCTGTTTGTAATTTGTAATGCTGGTATTATGTAATGCTGTATCTGCTTACCCTTGGAGCTTTTCTCCTCGGGCCTCCACTGAAAATGGGCATGCATCCAGTCGGACTATCCCGGTCAACAAATGTAAAATAAAATAAAATAAAATATTGTGTAGCATGGCACATACTATTAACATTTGTGTACATGTAGCTAGAGAGCACTGCAAGGCTCCACTGGATATGTCAAGGCAGTGGAACCATGACTTGAGCATCCCAAACACATGCTCTACAATGATCCTGGTTTGTGCATGTGTCTTATTATGGTGTTCTTGTTTATGTGTGTGTGCATTTCTGATGGGTGTGATCAGCCACAGCTCCAGTGCATAGACAGCATCCCCCACTAGATGGCCATATGGGATGCCCCCCCCAGCAAATGCCTGATACAACTGTGAGCAATGCCAGATGTGGGAGTCATGATAGCTTCCAAGGCTGCCAGCACACACATTCATGATAATGCCCTGAGCATTGCACATTACCTGGCAGTTGATGGAGGGGAAGGCCTTGCAGTTTATGTAGACCCTGTCCCGCTCACTGGGTGGTACTTTGATGTGGATGTGCGTGCAGTCTATAGCACCAACTACCTCAGGTATTCTGCTATATGGTGGAAGAGACGCATACATGTGGACAGTGCTTCACGGGCAGTGGGGAAATATATGTGCTCATTGGCATGTGTCATGGCATCCAGGAACTGGTGGAGAACCCTGGATGCTGATGCCTGTGAGACCCCCCATGTTATCCCTAGTTGGTCTTTGTACCTGTGGCTAGTATTCTTAAGCCTAGATATACCTTGGTATCCACTGGGATGGGTTCCCCTCTATTAGTTCTGTGTGTAAGGTGTGGCTGCCATAGTTCAACAATTTGCTGTAGAATGTCCCTGTCCACCCTGTAGCACTCTACTATCTCCAGGTCATGTAGCCCCTGGTAGGTTACTCTGGTTCTGTACACTCTTCTCCTCATCACTGTGGGTCAGTTGTCAGCATTCTCCTCCTCACCCTCAGTCTCTATCACATATTGATGGAGTAAAGCAGCAGCAGCCTCTAACATTTTTAGTGAGTTTTGCCAGTTAAAAATCCCCATCTGTGTACACTGGTGGTGTAGAGTTTGTGGGAAAAAACATTCTGTAGGGTGTTTGCATGGTTTATAGTAGTGTGCTGGGCTGCTGCAAGTGTAATTGGCTGATTCTGATACATTCCATCTGCCGGCTGTGCTAGTTCTACTGGATTGCCTTCCAACTGCTGTTTCCCCTTCCTAGTTTCTCCCTATTTAAGCCACGAGGCGCACTGCGCATACCCAGTGCTCAAATGTAAACAGTGCTGCCGCCGCCATTTCCTCTTTTTTTTTTGTTTATAACCCGGTGCACAATACGCACACCCGTTTAGGCTATGTACACACTTCTCAGGCACATCTGACACACCACCTTCCTTAGCCGTGCTTAGCTATGGGAAAACATGGACCACAGAGCTCCCATGAGCTTGTAGCTAGCATGACACACCCCCTTATGAAGTCATCCAGCTCTTATACTTGCACTGTTGTATTACTGCACCTACATGAAGCTGACACTTTGAGGAAATCTGTGATTCAGTATAACTCCCCTCATTTGCATATCCCGGTGTGTAAGTCATTAGTTATTGCACTTAGATGGACCCTTTCCCATTCACAACCAGTGCTCCCTGGTATTGTTTTCATTCTGCATGCCATTAACTATAATGGCAAAATGCAGAATTATGTTAAAATTGACTTTTCTCATTTTTTTTTGTAGATTAGTACTAGGCTAACTGCCCTTATGAGCCATTTTAAACCTAGCCAATTACACCTTGTGGGACTCAAACCCTGCATGTTGTGTCTACAAGATAAACACCTTACCCATTACGCCAACCTCCCATCGATCCTGTTTGCTCAACGCTGCCCTAAGCTTAAGCGGCCATGATCAGCCAAAAAAAAAAAGTTTAATTTTATAAAAAAATAAACTGTTATTAATGGCAATGGCCTTAGATTTGGCCATTAGCATGTGTGTTTGACTGTAATACATGCTTTCCATGAGCTGTCCTGCCTCCGTTTGTTCAGATGCAGAAATGTATTCAGTTACTAACTGAATACATTTCTGCTCTGTCACTGTTCCTGCATGGAGTCCGGCCAGCTTCGTGGATTGCAAAATCACCCCATTTGCATGGTTTTTATCAGCAAATGAGGTGATTTGCATCCTGCATGGCTTTTTGTGCAGGAACAGTGTAGGGCCACTCGTGCACGTGAAAACGGCACTTTCCTGGATCGCTTGGCAGCCATTTTCTGTGCAGGAGCTCCTACACTGTTCCTGCCTGGAAATCAGCCATTCATGAATCCCGGAGAATGTCATTTAATTCATGGGTGTTGAGGCATTAAGGTTTATTTGCCACCATAATGCACACTGCCTGAAAATAATGCCCCACAGACCACCCTGAGGACTCCATTCAACTCTCTCAAGAACAGAAAATAAAAAACAATGTTTTGTGTTGTCTTTGATATGTTTATAGAAAGTCTTAGCATTATTTTCTTTATTATATATATATATATATATATATATATATATATATATGTTCATATGTGCATACTTTCAGTTTACACTCTGTCATCCCAATATGAAATCCATTGCATAATTGACATAATGCAATATAGACCACACTATAAGTATTCGATTAAATCAGCCTGTGATCTTGTAACTCTTAGATCCAACCTGTATGGCATGACCTGCGTGTATATGCTGACATTGATTACATACTACACACTTAACCATTTTACCCGTTTTATTTCTCTTATTAGCTATATTATCAAAGGTGTGAAAACTAGCACCCCTTTTATATACTGCTCAAGATTGTCCACCCAACTTACACCTACATCTCTGTCATTTTATCTAAGCTGTCAGTTTTTGATTAAAATATTAAAAATATTCTGGCTATCGATAGAACAAGTGGTAAGGAATATTTGAGTAAGTCGACCATTATCCTGGTTAACATTATTACTTGTTATATTAACTGGTCTGATCTGACTATTTCTAGAAGGGCTTATGGTTGTATTATTCTCAATGCCTGAAATTTAAATACCTGTACTGTTGAAAAGTGGAACATAAATATCCAAACTCCTTTTATTAACCTCCCCTCTTTTAATAGAGTTTACCATGACCAAAGAGTAACCCTATTAATGAACATATCCCGCAGTAAATCACAGTCTTTGATAAATTCATAATAACTCGATACCATCCTCACCCACCCCTTACCATTTGGCCATAGACTACTGCCTGTTTTTGATGGTAAGGATGGCTATTGAAAAGTGCAGGAAAGAATTTGAATAAATAGGTTTTCTAAATGCACATGATTTTAAGCATTTCTTCATTTTATCTTCAGATAATTTAACATCCAAATAAGAAATTGAATCATGGCCAATGATATGAGTAAATCCAAGGGATGAGGTAGTATTGTTTATATAATCAACAATTTTTTGTATTCTATCTGTTCTGTCTGTCCTTGCTACAACGATCTCATCCAAAAAGCATATGCTCATGCTCCATGATGCTCTGAATTCACTATTAAAAACATAATTATGTCTCCATGCTGCCTTAATATTTGCTTATAAAGGTCCACAGGCTGCCTCATGCTATGCCAGTCTTCTGCTGAAAAAAAATGCCCTTTGAAAAATATATAATTATTGTATACTACAATTTTAACCAATTGACCCGAAGTATTATTTTTATCTTGTTCGAAATGTAGAACTTCCATTAAATACTCAGTAAATCACTCTAAGCCTGTATTGTGAGCAATGCAATTGTATAAATTACAGCTTTCAGCTTTCGCTGAGCTTGTTTTCCCTGGTGCACATTGTTGTTCTAGAACGGGATCTCCTTCTGCTTTAATTATGGGTTGGGCATGCAGCAGTACAGCTTCCAGGATGAGTTCTTCATTTAGAACCTTTTCATGTCCTCCTTCCATCTGTCCTCGGTGTCCTTTACTCCTTCCATCTGTCCTTGGTGTCCTTTACTCCTTCCATCTGTCCTTGGTGTCCTTTACTCCTTCCATCTGTCCTTGATGTCCTGTGAACTGGTATGCAGATTGTTGCTGGCATCCTTTATGAATGGTGTCTGCCAGCCATCTTATTTATCCTTCTGATATTGCCTTGCAGCTCAATAGAAGTTCCATGTGCCATCTGTGAGCCACTTTCTAGAAGCTGGTACAGGTTCACAGCACTACAAAAGCTCACTTAGCCTCATTAAGAACCAGTATTTCTTTTAAGCCTGGATTGTCTCTTCTATCTCTCACTTCTTCCTGCACTCCTTCTTTCTTTACTTCCTGAATTTCTGCATTTAGCCACTAACTTTCTTTATGTTCTTTATTTCTGTACCTATTTAGACCACATATCTTTTGTGTCATCCTCACACATGCAGTTTAAATTGTGCCATTCATTTTAAGCTTCACCTCTTTCATTTATTTTTGGAGGTGCCAGAGCTGTGAGTATATCATCAAACTCTGCAGTTTACTCTCCCATCAGCTACCAGGTCTTCGACCTAGTATCTGTAAATCTTAAAATCTTCTCTGAGCACTGCGTACATCTGGTTGGGGCCACCAGTAGTTTACGCTTCGGCAGACTTTTATACTGGGAATGACATTTCAGTCTCTGATTTGACACCAGTACCTTTCCCTTACTTGGAACAAATCTACCTGAGTTGCATGCTGACCATTTCTGTATATGGCCTTGTGCCTTCTCTGGTAGCAAGCCACGTGATAACCACAATTAAGCCATTCACCAGACAAATCATGAAGAATCTTCCCCCAATCCTTTCAGTGGAATCTGATTGCCATTATTCTGTCTCTTATCCTGACTGCATCTTTCGGTCTCTTCAGACTCAACTCACCACAATTCCCACTCCATTCGTAGTCTGTTCGCCCCTTTAATAATAGTGTCTGCATTCTAGGCCATGAAGTATCCCATGGTCCTTCTACCCTTCAGCCTTGATTTCTGGATACACAGAATATCCTGCCTCCTCCTCACCATCATGCCTTGCACATCTAAACTGTGTCCCATCAATGAACCTATCATTAGTTTATTATGGCATGTTGTCCTTTCAGATAACACCATTATTTAAAAAAGGAAGTGATTTTCTTTTTTTTAAATAATTTGCATTGTTTAATAACTATAATCCACTCCTGTGTCTGGTCAGTGCAGAATTTATACAAGGCCAGCTTTGTTTAACCACTCATGATTCACCCTTGTGGCCATTCCATGCACAATTAAAGCCAAACATTAATTGCAGAACCTGGTACACTATTTAGCAGGGACAGACTATTGGTTCAATAGTTATTTTGTCTTTCAGTGGAAGTATGCCAAGTTTGCTACAGGTCAAAAATAAACACTTAATCCTGAACAGGAGGATGGCATAATGGTTAAGGTGTTTATGTTGCAGACACAAGGTGCAGGGTTTGATTCTCATATCAGGTAATTGATTAGGCTTAAAAAAATAAGTGGCCTACAAGGGCATTTAGCCTGGTGCTAATCTGTAAATCAAAAATTATTTTCCCGTGAATCTGTACTTATGTTTGTACTTATGAATCAAATGTAGACAGAATTAAGTAAATTTTTAGGTGTTTGCCTTGGTTAGAACAGATCACCTGTTATTAGAGTTCTTTACGCCACCTCTCAGTTGAAACTCATTTTTTTTTATTTCATTGTACAAGTGTTCATTCATTTGCATAATTAATTTTATTGAAATAATTTTATTTATTTGATTCAAAAGGCATGTAACTGGTGGTTTTATTTATTGGCATGACATTGTGTGTATAGACCTGGCGACATCTCAGTTGTTATCATCTGCCTTTTGATTCATAACTGCTTAATGCTATTGCTACCATACAATTACTCAATTGTTGGGTTATACTAAGAGCAAACATTAATTACATTCTTGGTGTGTCAGGTTAGTATGGTTGGTGGTACGATATTACTTTGAAGTGAGGGAATTGGGATTTGTTTCTGTAGAGGACTAAATAACCCTTCCTGGAAAACTGTGTGTGTGTGTGTGTGTGTGTGTGTGTGTGTGTGTGTGTGTGTGTGTGTGTGTGTGTGTGTGTGTGTGTGTGTGTGTGTGTGTGTGTGTGTGTGTGTGTGAGGACACTGGAAGGCATTTTGCTTGAATCACTGTGTATAAGTGATTGCTAGTCTCCACTGCAGCTGGTCAGTGTTAAGCTTATTTGAGTAAAGCAAGTGTTGGCTATCAAAGGTAACAGTGTGCATTTACCATATGCTGTAAAAACCAACCACATCTTGCATATTATTTGTTTTCAGAAGTTCATATTTTGAGAATATAGCCGTGTTTGGACTTATAGTGGTATTTAGGTGTGAATTTATACATCAGCATTGTAAACTGGACATCTACAGACTGTAAAACAGTTTTGTCACAAAATGTACAGCACATACACACACACACACACACACACACGTGTGTGTGTATATATATTTATATCTATCTATATATATCTATCTATATATATCTATCTATATATATATATATATATATATATATATATATATATATATATATATATATATATATAGTTGTAGTAACAAAATAACACAGAGTATATTTTGCAGAGTTGTTATGAAGCAGGTAAAATACACTTTACGTTGCATGAAAAATTGTCATTGCCATACCTGAATAGGAAAGGAAATTAAAATTCATTCAACCTCATGTCTTACAAAGGATGACATGATAACCACCTTGAGTTCAGCTATGTCTAAATCCACTGAAAAGGAAGACCACCTGGTAGTGGTTGTGAGTGGACAGCATGTAATAATACAACTCAGTCCATACCCAGATGACCTCATAATGCAGCTTGAACTAAAAAACACTGGATCTGAAGCTGGAAACTGGGTGCCTCAGAACAGCTGAGAGAAAGAAACATATTTAGGTGCATAGATAGATAGATAGATAGATAGACAGACAGATGGATAAAGCAATAATAATGTGATTGAGAGCAGCAAGAGAATCTCTGATTCATTTCTAGGCTGGACTACCTTCTGCACAGAATTGGCATATATTCCCTTTGTTCCTGCCGGATTTCTCTGGATACTCTGGTTTTCTCCCACATCTCAGATATGTGTTAGGTGGACGGTAAGTCTAAATTGTGTGTGTGTGTGTGTGTGTGTGCGGGCGCACATGTATGTGAGTGATGCAGAAGAAATGCCTGGCAATCTACTTAATAAACTCCATATATGGTAATGGTAATGGTTGTACATGATGTCACTATGGGAGTGAGATGATACTTCATAGAACTAGATGGATGGTAGCAGATACCAAAAGACTATTGGCTGAGGTAAGGGATCAGGAAATCAGTGCTCTGACTGAGGACATAGAATGTACTTTAACAGACCACAAGTGTAACCCTTTTTAAGCACAATTTGGATAACTGGATGGGGAACAGACAATACACCTCTGGGATTCTGCCTGTATCTCTGATGGACAGGACTATCATGTGCTGACTTGTCATAACATGGGCTGCATTCTTGGCTAGTAGGCTTGTAAGGGCCTCAGGGCCAGTAGCCTAGTAACTTCCTATTATCCTAAAGAAGAAATAGGTAAATATGTGTGACCTCTATCTTGCCAGTAGGTCACAACTCATAAAATGCTGGTACCCTGCACTGCACATGGGTAGAAATAAATCCTTTGGGGCAGTCTACACCTCTACTAGGAGGCTCCATGTACAAAGGCACACCACTACTGGTTCTAGAACATGCCAAGGACCTGTGGTTAGATGTTCCCACTGTTGCCATATGGGACATGTATGAGACAAGTGTCCACAGCTACAATGTGTGATAAACCCAATATGAGGGAGATAACAGTGTTAATTTTATGGTAGTGGTAGGGTCTCGTGAAATTACAGAAGACCCAGAGTATCACGAAGACTTGTGACATATCCTGATAGATGGTAAGAAGTAATTACTAAGAGGGATACTGCATCAGATATAATTCTTCTTACACCCGCACTTGTTACAGACTAACATTACTGGGCCACTCACTCCAGGGAGGGTCATGGGAGGGATACCTTTCCAGGTTCTTTGGGCTAGAGTTCACATAGACTGGGAGGAAGGGAGGAAGACAAGCAAGTGGCAGCCTTTGATGATACATCAATGGGTGCTCTAACAATTGATTACTTTGATTACAAGGCACCTTGGCTACATGTACTTACATGCAGAGAGGCTTTGGAGATAAACACATGGGTACAGCAGTTCAGAAGAAACCCAGCCAATGCCTGCAGCTCTTAAAGAAACCCCTGATGTGACATCTTCAAGAGAGGGTTTAAACTGCAGGAGTTTGACCAAATCTTTGCACAACTGCCAAAAGGAATGGGACTTCATTTGGAATGTGTCGCTTCAGGGGAAGAGATTGTTGGTAACAACAAGCCTGAATCTGAGGTAGATTTGTTGAGATATAGTAGATGTTAATCAGAAGGGGATGTGATAGGGATCATTATGATAACAGTTTAATAATATATATCTATACTTATATCTATATATATATATATATATATATATATATATATATATATATAGAGAGAGAGAGAGAGAGAGCTCTCTGATGCTACCTTACAAAGACTGAGAGAGGAACACTAAGAGGATCTTGATCTTAAAGGGCAGGATGAGACTGTATACTAGGAGAAGGGTTACTGTACAATGAATAACCCCTGAAGAAGGCATTACTGGATATGTGACACAGCACTTGTTAAGTACAAGAGTCTTCCATTGGCTACTTCTGGTAATATTCAATGCTATTTTTAGGCCATTTTTGAATAAGATATACAAAATGGAGAGGATTGTGCAAATGTCTTTATTGGTCAGACCTTGCAAAGGATCTGAAGGGACACTGCAAGACAAATGAGTGATGTCAAGAGGTTGACAGGTGGAAGGCAAAGCTAAGGCTGCCTTGGTCTCATATTTGTTCTTCTTCATCATCATCATCATCAATAACCCCCTTTTTCCCATTTTCTACATGAGATTGGGGATCTGTAACAACTGCCTCCATCTCTCTCTCTCTCTCTCTATTCAGTACCTCTCTCCAGCCTTCTTTGACACTCATGCCTGCCTGTTGTAGGTCTTCTCACACACAGTCTACCCATCTCTCTTATGCCTGCCTGTTGTAGGTCTTCTCACACACAGTCTATCCAACTCTTTCATGCCTGCCTGTTGTAGGTCTTCTCACACACAGTTTATCCATCTCTCTCATGCCTGCCTGTTGTAGGTCTTCTCACACACAGTCTATCCATCTCTCTCATGCCTGCCTGTTGTAAGTCTTCTCACACACAGTCTGTCCATCTCTCTCATGCCTGCCTGTTGTAGGTCTTCTCACACATAGCCTATCCATCTCTTTTGTCGGATGCCTTCATTTCCTCTTTCCTTTCTCCTGTCTTTTCCAAATCGTTTCTACCAGATTTCTTTCTGCTTTCTTGCACATATGCCCAGGCCACAATAATCTGATTTCTTTCACCTTCTCCCCAGTTGGAGATTCTTTGGCTTTTGCTTTGTTCTCATTTCGTCATTTGTCCCACAGTGTGCATCCTTCCACCCACCTCAGGCACGTCATCTCCATCACTTCTATCTTCCACAAATGCTTTACCTTCACTGTTCAAGTTTCCATATTCTGCAGTAGCAATGGTCACACCAGGGCTTTGCACATCTTACTTTTCAGCTTCTTTGGCATTCTCCTGTCACACACAACCCCTGATACTCTGTGCCAGTTGGTTGCAGGTCATTGATCTAGCTTTGAACCCCTCATCCAGACATCCCTTCTCCTCAACCAGCCCACCCAGATACTTGAAGCTGTTAACTTGTTCCACTATTTTCCCTTCTATAGCAGCCCTCATTGTATTCTGATTTCCCCCATTTGCTACAATTACATCTGTCTTATCTGCACTCAGTTTCTTCACATGTGCCTTAATGTTGTGTATTCTCTTAAGGAACCATTTCAGAAGTATACCGTGTACATTGTAGGGCTTATTAAAAAAAACACACATCACAGGAAACAGGTGCATATTTTTATTGGGTAGTCTGTGCTACTAGGTACCCTGAGACAGTAGCTTTGTTGTTCACTGAAGCAGAAAAGGTAGTGTATTTCCTGTTACAATTTTTCATTATTTTTTTCCCTGTGAAATATTGAAAAACAGAGTGGGTAACTTCATCTCAGACCTGCTGACTTATTTGTGGTGGTGCCATAACCCAAAATAAATTGTTTGGTGGCTATGTTTAACTACAGTCTCCGAATCACCATGAAAACATTCACAGACCAACTTAAGTAAGAGTTGTACAAGGACCTGCCCCCAGTTCCTCTTTGCATACAAAGAGCCGCTGAAGAATCTACAGATTTTTGCCATTTAAGTTACATTATATTAACAGGTAGAAGAGGACTCCAGATCTAATTTATGATGGATGAGTAGGAGGTTGTTTGTGATTCTCTCAAGCTGTCTGCTGCCGAGCCTGTGCAGAATATCAGTGCAAAGATTTTGGAGCTCATGGGTTGGTACAAGTGCACCTGGCATAAGCCTGACAGCAGCACAATGTCTGCCATGGCCTTTGAATGGTCCAACTGTATTAGCTAATGTTAATTACAGCAGCACAATGCCTGCAATGGCCCTTGAATGGTCCCACTGTACTAGCTAATCTGTATTACAGCAGCACAATGTCTACTGTGGTCCTGGAATGGTCCCACTACACTATATAATCTTAATTACAGCACCACATTGTCTGCCATGGCCCTTGAATGGTCCCACTGTACTATTTAATCTTGATTACAGTCAAGAATAGATTTTAAAGTTGGATGCTTTAAATCATGGATTTCAGATTGTACTTCGCCAAGTATCTTGAAATGGAAAAGATCAGCCGGTAATATACTTCCGTTGTAGATGCAAGCCAATGGAAGAGTCTTATGCAGCTGTTTAGAAAAAATGTATTGGAGTAGTATGAGGTCTCCAACTGATCATCTTATTGAAAAAATGTGTGTGTGCGTATGTATCATGCTTCTGTTGTTATAAGATGATTAAGGATTCTTAGTACTGTTTTCAAATACACATGCAGTCATGTGGCCTGTTACCAAAAAGGTCAAAAGGTCAGTACAGTTATTTCAATAACATACTAAAAGTACATATATAGCTATATGTATAAAGTCTATTTCCATGTCAAGAAAGTAGATGTTTTCATAAAACAGAGGTGATGCAAAAAATACAGTTTAAACACTAATCATTAATGTAATACAAATCATCATAAACTAGTTTAAAAAGTTTATTTCACTCTGTTCAGGTACAATATTTAGAATATATAACTAGACAATATGAAGAAATATGTAATATGAATAGGAGAAAACTTCAGAAAATGAATAACCAGTAAAGGATGAGTAACATTTTAGTACAGATTTGCTTCTTTACAAAGTATCTTATTATCTCTTAATCCTTTGCTGTTTACTGTCTTCTTTTCAGTGCTTGCTCATTATTATATAAATAATATTTTGTATTAATATCAGGCCTCAGTATAATTATATAGCCCTTCAGAAAAAATATGCACACAAGTAAACCTAGAGTAGACATTATAATAGCAAATATCTCTACAGCTACCATGTATTTACCTTTTGTGCTAAGGTAGGCTGGGATGAAGGCAAGCCACACAGACACAAATATAACCATGCTAAAAGTAATGTATCTGGCCTCATTAAAGATATCTGGCAGATGTCTAGCCAGGAATGCCACTACAAAACATATATTACCCAGCAGCCCCATGTATCCCAGCATGCACCAGAATGCCACAATGGACCCTTCATTGCATTCAACTATTATCTGTCCTGGCTGTAATTTGTAATTCTTTTCTGGGTGTGGCGAAGAAACTGTAATCCATGTTGTGCAGATGATAACCTGTACAAGTGTGCATAGTGTTACTGTCGTGTAAGAGAGCTGGGGACCCATCCATCGTTTCCTGTGGGTATTAGGTTTTGTTGCACTAAATGCAATAACTACAGTAATGGTCTTGGCCAATACACAAGACAAGGAAAGAGCAAACGTTATGCCAAACACAGCTTGTCGCAATCTGCAGGTCACTTTGTTAGGATGGCCAATAAAAAACAATGAACACAGGAAGCAGAACAGAAGTGACACCAGTAGCAGGAAGCTGAGGTTCCGGTTGTTGGCTTTGACAAGAGGTGTTTTTCTGAACCTGATAAAGATAATAAGAACACCAGCTGCTTGCAGAGAACCAAACATTGTGATAATGACCAGTGTAATTCCTAGAGGCTCTTCATAGGAAAGGAACACCACAGACCTGGGAATACACTTGTCCTTTCTTTCATTTGGCCATTCTTCTAACGAGCAGGTGAGGCAGTTTGCTGAATCTGCAAAGTAAGTTAAAAAAGAATAAATAAACAGACACATGCCAAAAGAACAATGCATAGTGCTGATATTTAAGCTAATTTGTTTATATAGCAAAGAAAAGTATACAAAATAGTGTAGCAATCAGTACTTCTACATAGCATATAAACCTGAGCAGTGAAGGCAGAGCAGTTGAGGAAATCAGAGGTGATGGAAATGAAGTGACAGGTAGTAGAACGGTTCTACCTGACATAGTCGAAACCACACAACACCGACAACCACATCACCGACACCACATATCCGACAGTCCATAAACACGAAACCACACATAACCGACAACGAAATAACCGACGGTACACAAACACGAAACCCCATACAAAACAAAACACATCCCCATTCCACAAACCACACACACAACACAAGCACACCAAAATCCTTACAAGCCCACACTAAACCTTACCCTAACCCTAAGGTCCGTCACTATCGCACTTACCTACCGCCCCTAACCTAACTCACTTAACCCGGCTCCCTAACCTAACTCACTTAACCCACCCCTATCGCTAACTCACTTAACCCAACCCTAACTCACTTAACCCTAACCCTAACTCACTTAACCCACCTATCCCCACAGACCGTCAATCTCCACACTTACCTGCCTCGCACCTCACAGCCTTTCCCCATGTCGGCATCCTCGGCGTTGGTGTTGTCATCCGTCGTGTCCGCCTTCTGCCTTGTCGATGTTCTGCAACTCGCGATTCGTCGGTCTTCGATCTTCTGGAGCTCGAATCGCTGTGGGGTCTTCTGCTGTCGCGGTCAGTCAGGTAGAACCAGTAGAACACATACTGTAGATTCACAAAGAATTTAAAACATCAGAGCAGAAGCCAAACTAGCTACAGCTGCAGAGAAGGTCAATGATGGCAGTTTAGGCACACATGTACATGTGCAGAAAAGCAGAAGATGATTTGATGAAGAAGATTTGGAGAAAGAAGGCAAGAGGAAATGAGAACATCCAGCCAAGGGATGGATGGATTGCATGGGAGAAGACCTGTGACATGACTGTCAAAGAAGGCAGGACAGTGGCGCGGAACTGAGAAACAAAGTGACGGTTGACATGATGCCCTGATCCCATGAAGAAAAAATGAAAAAAAAAATGGGGCTGATGATGGTTATGATCATGTTAATATTTGTATAGTAAAGAGAAATATGTATTTATTTGTTTGCTTTGTTTGTTTTTGTTGATCACATTATTCCTACAAGACATGGCCTGTTTTCCAGGGAAACTGAAATGAGTATTCATACTGACTAAAATTAATTTGACCAAGATGGTATTGAATTTCCCATACTCTTGGATGGAAGGGATTCATTTGGAGTCTGACTTTGGAAGTGTGTACATTGAGCAGAGCTCTCCTGGGGAATCTAGTGGGACATCAGATGATAGAGAGATCATTATGGACTAGAAATGAGGAGGGAGTTTACAAATTGAGCTTTTAAGGAACTGACTGGTGGTGGGGCTGAGTCAAAGCCCAGTAACTGATTCTTTGGGAAAGAGTATGGAAAAAGCTGAAAGGAGGTTGAATGGGTGTGGTACAGTACTTCTTTCTGGGATGAGATTTGTAAGTCTTCTTATCCCATTTTCTTAAAACAATATATGAGTATGTGAGCTGTGGGGGGAGATTACTGCCAGATGCCAAAATGGAGATTGTTTTTGTTCTTCTTATAGTGTGAATGGAAGGGAATTGTTGGTGTTATGTAGAAGGGGTTGTGGCATGTGCTATTACTGTTAAAATTGCTCTTCTTACAAGAATGTATTGAACTTTCAGAAGCTAGAAGGTAGGATGAAATGACAGAGTGAAACAAGATAGTGGAGCATCTTAGGGTTACTGCCTAAAAACTGCAAGCTCTTACACATATTATATATATATATATATATATATATATATATATATATATATATATATATATATATATATATAAAACAAACAATCTCCCTTTCGAAAAGAAGATTCTTGTGAGACCCCCTCCCCCTGATATGATATTATGCTTGAAGAATTTAGCAAAACGTGTTCCCCATTCACTGACTTTTTCATTCAATGGTTTGCTTCTGTTAGGAGACAGTACATAGTCTTTCAATTTATATGTGATGTACTACTAGTTAATGAAGTAAGGAAACTTTTGCTTTCTTATTGCTCTTGTATGTTCTTCTTTTGGCTTTTCCCAGTTAAGGGTCACCACAGCGTAACTCCAGTCTGCTAATGATTGGCAGTAGATGTTTACGGTGCCGAGGTGCCATCCCAATGCCCAACCTTTAAGGAAGGCACGCCAATTCACACGTCTTTCGAATGCCACTTGAGCATGGGGAGGACATACAGACTCCACACAGTAGGCACTCCAGCTGAGAATCGAATGGGAGAACCTCTTGCTGTGAGGTAACAATGCTACTGCTGCACCACCGCGGTTGCTCTTGGTATGCTGGACATTTAAAAAGTCTTTTGACCCCTTAAAGTCATGGACTAATGGATGCAATGAATTTGTTGACTTGATGATGGGTGAAGAACAAAGTAAACATTTGAGTAATGTTATTTATATCAAACGTTGTACAAATACAGTTTACTACACTGCACAGCCTAATATGTTCTATTTTGTGGGATGATCATGCTTTGGTAACTGGTCCTAAAAGGAGATGTTCTGTCTGTGATGAGGAGTATATTTTTTGGCACTAAACTATGATGTAAAAATACAATAACTGTGGCATAACTGTATACTTTTGAGTTGATTTTACTACATGGCTTGAAACGTTTGGCCTAATGTTTTTGTTCTACTTGAGAGACAGACAAATTAGGCTGCACATCTCACATGTTTTGCTGGATGAGAAAAGTAAACCTATATATTTTTTGTCTGAGTGATAGAGCTGCTTTCTGTTTTACCTGCTCCATTTTGTTTTCTGTTTTATTGAATCTGCTTGGCCTGGTATTTTTGTTCTATGTGAGAGATATACACTTAAATTATCTAGGTTACACATTTCACATTTTTGTTTTCTAAATTGTTTCTTGAGTGATACTTAAATGCACAGTGAATATCTGGGCCTTTGTCTTTCTCTGAAAAGATATCATGGTTGTATAAACTAAAGCATTGCTTGTGATTCCCTGTTAGTTTTTCCCACTGTCCCTCCCCTTCATTGATCTGCTTTTTAAATCTGGTGATTTTAAACTGAACACCCCTACTCTAAATTGAACTTAATAAGTTTGTCCCTATCTACACTGCTGTTGATATCTCAAATTATTTATTTGCCTTCTCTCATGCAGTTTATTGATAAAGTGCATTTTGCCTCTCACTGTCTATTCTACTGATTTATTTGCTCTGAATTCATTATCTAGTTAGCTGTTGGATAAGTTAGTGTATTTTACACTCCAGCAAACACTTGTTTTTACATCAAGAGGCCAGTGGATTTTCCATCTAGTGCACTGGGAGGTAGCCTGGTGAGAGAAACAACTGAGATTTCTATATGTAGTTTTATTGGTGGAGGGCTTATTGATTGGCTTATCTTGTTTTTAGTGCCTTTAAACATTCTGTGCAATTGAGTGACTCTTGGCTCATATACAAAGAAAAGTACTTTTATTGAATAATCACACTTTTATAAGCTGTTTAAATACACTGCTGTACCTGCACCTTAAGGGGCTGTATCTTTAGATTTGTTTGTGGCAGCATTTCATATCTTTTAAGTTTGCTTGTTGTAGCATTTCACTCTGGACACTTCTTTGCTGTGCTTTTACATTAGGAGGACTTAGATTATTCATCTAGTGGCAGTAGGTGTTTACCTGGTCTGTCTAAGCTGGAATGTTCACAAAAAGGCTCTAAGTATTTTATGCACTTCTTTTATATACTGTTACTCACTTTAGCAATTTCAGAAAACAAAAAAAAGCTGTACTGTCTGCTGCTGCTTTAAGTAGTTAATTGCACTGTATTACATTGTATCGGTTAATTGTAGGGCTGTTGTTTGTAGTTTGGGTGATTTTGTTATACTTGGGCTCCAAATCAGCTTTTCTACAGTAAGAATGTCTTTTTCTGCACCTTTGTGGCAAAAGTGTGCTGATCTAACCTGTCTGAGTGGAAGGCTTATTGTGTGCTTTCTTTAATTGGTAGTCAGATTAAAACTTGTTTCACTTTGCTCATATTTAAGACTCACTTTTGTAAGATGCTGCTCTTTGCTCAGCAGCGGTTAGCAGTGCCCAGTATAGACACAAAAGCCTAGAAGCTCAGTTTTTCCCTAAACAGCTGTTGGTGAAACCTTTCTAAGCTTTACTGCTGCTCTAGGAGTAAGTCAGCTGTGTATTAAGCCATGTTGACTTATTGATCAACCTTAGCCTGCACAAAGTATAGGTCCCTCTTGTAGCCTTGGGGCTACCAGCACAGTCCTGTTAAATTAACCCATTCTCTTCCCCATAGCTGGCCTTAGGCATTGGCCAACTAGGTGGCCGACGAGGGCCTCGCTCTAATAGGGGCACTTTTCCAGTATTTATCTGGTGTAGGTAGACCAGAATGGGGACACCGGGTGGTGTTGTGGGGGCACCATGGAGCTCTTTTGCCTAGGGCACCAGTTGACCTAGGGCCACTCCTGTTCTTCCCTAATAAAACATACAGTTAGAGCCTGTTTTCATGGATGGGCAGTTTCCAATTATCTCTCTGGCTAGCCTGATAGACATGGGCATCCTGAGGCAATGTAGCAATTGATTCATATATACTGACAATCACTTACTCCTGAAACAAATAACTTATGTGAGAGATGCAGTTGAAGTATGACATTAGAGGCAACACTTTCATATAGGGACAAATTGAATGCCAAAGAGGTTGTCAGTACACACACACACACACACACACACACACACACACACACACACACACACACACACACACACACACACACACACACACTTCGCACACTAAATAAGAACATGGCACATAAACCCACATATGCACAGGTACTCACGAGTAACTTACAAAAAGATCAGAGGCCTTCAACACGAAAACTACTTACACACACAACAATGCAAAAGACAACCACAACACATAATATTACACACAATATTGTCTGAGCAAATAAGTCCATAAGTTGGAATACCACAAAAACTAATGTATTAGTTATAAGTCTGTCCATTGTGAGACACACAGATGTTCCCCTCACCAGGCTAGATAAGGAGCGGGTTATGATTATCTGCCTGTCATGTGTCAGAATCTGTCAAATCACTCAATCACTCAAGTCATTCATCCATAAGTACCAGTATAACTCTGTCATAGTCCATGTGGGGGTGAATGATTTGAGATGTACCTCACTGGACAATATGAAGAGAGACATGAATGAGCTCTCAGGTTATGTGTCCCAGGCAGGTATTAACCTAGCCTTAAGTAGCATTCTACCTTTCATTAACCTAGCCTTAAGTAGCATTCTACCTTTCATTAACCTAGCCTTAAGTAGCATTCTACCTTTCATTAACCTAGCCTTAAGTAGCATTCTACCTTTCATTAACCTAGCCTTAAGTAGCATTCTACCTTTCATTAACCTAGCCTTAAGTAGCATTCTACCTTTCATTAACCTGGCCTTAAGTAGCATTCTACCTTTCATTAACCTAGCCTTAAGTAGCATTCTACCTTTCATTAACCTAGCCTTAAGTAGCATTCTACCTTTCATTAACCTAGCCTTAAGTAGCATTCTACCTTTCATTAACCTAGCCTTAAGTAGCATTCTACCTTTCATTAACCTAGCCTTAAGTAGCATTCTACCTTTCATTAACCTAGCCTTAAGTAGCATTCTACCTTTCATTAACCTAGCCTTAAGTAGCATTCTACCTTTCATTAACCTAGCCTTAAGTAGCATTCTACCTTTCATTAACCTAGCCTTAAGTAGCATTCTACCTTTCATTAACCTAGCCTTAAGTGGCATTCTACCTTTCATTAACCTAGCCTTAAGTAGCATTCTACCTTTCATTAACCTAGCCTTAAGTAGCATTCTACCTTTCATTAACCTAGCCTTAAGTAGCATTCTACCAGTAGCATTCTGCAACTTTCATTAACCTGGCCTTAAGTAGCATTCTGCCTTTCATTAACCTGGCCTTAAGTGGCATTCTACCTTTCATTAACCTAGCCTTAAGTAGCATTCTACCTTTCATTAACCTAGCCTTAAGTGGCATTCTACCTTTCATTAACCTAGCCTTAAGTGGCATTCTACCTTTCATTAAGTAGCATTCTGCCTTTCATTAACCTAGCCTTAAGTAGCATTCTACCTTTCATTAACCTAGCCTTAAGTAGCATTCTACCTTTCATTAACCTAGCCTTAAGTAGCATTCTACCTTTCATTAACCTAGCCTTAAGTAGCATTCTACCTTTCATTAACCTAGCCTTAAGTAGCATTCTACCTTTCATTAACCTAGCCTTAAGTAGCATTCTACCTTTCATTAACCTAGCCTTAAGTAGCATTCTACCTTTCATTAACCTAGCCTTAAGTAGCATTCTACCTTTTCCAAGGATGACGCCACAATACAAACAAAAAATGAGTAATTTTAACAATCGGCTTAGCTTCTGGTGCAAATCCAAGGGGATCTTATATCTGTCCGGCTGGGAAGACATGGTCAACAGGCCGTGCTGCTTTGCCAGAGACTGCCTGGGCATGTCTCTTCTAGGCTTTCAGATAATGGAAAAGGCATTAGCTAACCCTAGGGTGCCTTTTTTAGGCAGTGTCAAAATAATGAACCTCCCAACATAGCAAAATCTTCTCTAGATAAACTCAAGGTACTGCTGCTTAATACTAGGGTCTAAACAAGAAACTGTACTACCTGTAAGCACCTCAATTTAGAAGATGCTGTACAGTCACCAAGACATACTTCAAAGGCACGGAAAGCACCCGGACTGTGCAGGGCTACAATGCCTTCCATATGTTCAGACCACAAACTTAGCCTGAAAGAACCAAATAAGGAATACATCTTGAGCCTGGTTAAACAATATGACTTTCTTGAGCTACTCCATGTCCAATTAACTATAGATAAACCCCCCTACCACATCAGAGCTAACTATAGGTCCCCCACCAGGAAATAGAAAAAGCATGCCATATGCCTGTGCTTACTATAGTCACTTGTCATACAGCCCAATACCTTATTCGTGGTTGATTTTAATTATTCTACCATTGACTGAGAAACATACACAACCACAAGCATGCTGGCTCAGAGGTTCTTGGACTTTATCAATGCACATGCTCTAGAACAGCTAATACACCCACAAGCACAAGAACATCAAATGTCCTGGACATAGTACTCACTATTACACAGGAGAGCATTGCACTCCCATGGGTATTGTCTTCCCTGGTAAGATCTGATCATAAATCACATTAAAGGTAGATCATGCCTGTTAAACATGGTTGACATCTTTGAGAAAGTCACTAAGGTCCTGGACAAGTGAAAGACAGTGCATACTGCATATCTTGGCCTAGCCAAGGCATTTGACACAATCCCACACTCAGTTATTACAGATAATTTCTCTCAGTTGGTAATTAACCCCTACATTACCAGATAGGTAGCCAACTGCTTCACCAACAGGATACATACTGTCAAAGTGGGTGACTTCACCTGTAGAAAATGACCAGTTGCCAGTGGCATACTAAAGGGTTCTGTGCTTGGCCTCTTACTGTTTTGAATTTATTTCTCAGAAGCCCAGGCAAACTTGGACAGCCTGTGGCTGACCAAGTTCACTGATGATTGACAGTCATTGCATTTCCAATGATGTTAATATACTGCAGAAAGGGTTAACACAGACAAATGATTGGTTGCAAAGCCACAGATTAAAGCTAAATTCAGAAAAATACATTATTATTCCCTTTGGGAAATCTGACATCCCTGCTAATTACATTATAAACAGCACCCCTTAAGTGTATATGTAGTGATACATGATCTAGGTACTCACGTTGATAGCAATCTAAACTTTGACCACCACATATCCACAGTACTATGAAAATCTTTCTGTGTGGTATAACTTATAAGTAAAGGCATCGCATCTAGATCTAAGGATGTTATAATTCCATTATACTCGGACCTCATCAGACCAATAATTGAGTACAAGGCTCTCTTTTTCAGTACCTCACTAGACACCTGAAACAATTGGAGAGACCACAGAGGTTTCTCACCAAGAAATTACAGATTACATAAAGCAAGTCTTACATGGAAAGACTGAAAGCCTTGTCACTGTATTCTGTCTCCGTCAGGTTACTAAGGGGTGACCTGTGACTGGCTTAGAGTATTCTCTGACCCAGCCCTGATGGAAATGCTACAGATTTGTAAATCAAACTGCATGAGGGTCACTCACTCCAGGGATCTTAACTTAGCCTCTAACATGAGCAAGTCAAGCTGGAGAGGTAGATACATTTCCCAGAGACTGAAACATTTCTGGAACAAGCTTTCCATTCACATGAAACAGAGCCTCTCCCTGACTGTCTTCAAAAGCAACATGGGTCAATGGATGGGTTATTACAAATTCCCACCTGGGATGCACCCATATCCCTCCTGGACAGAGGAAGTCAGTATTAACTACTATAGACCCTTGCATGTGAGAACTTCACTCACCTAACCTGCAACAACTGGAGCAAATCGGGATTAATATGGCTAGGCTTGTAATGGCTCTTGAGCCATTAGCCTAGTAACCTTCTAGGAACATATGAACATATAAGATAACTTTAAGGAAAAAAAAAATTCTCATTGGACACTAAGAAAGTAGGGAGATGCAACCCTAGATGAGGCTGAAGCTGGACAGTTTGTAGATTGACTCAGAGTATTTTGGAACTTTGATGAAGGTACATAAATAGGAAATGCTGATACAGGAAATGATGATAATTTTGCTGTGCCTTCTAAAACTAGTTTTAAGCTCTTGCTTCAAGGGACCCCTTTAACTCAACAGAAGATGATGATGCTATTGGAGATCTTCTTAGGAAGTAACAAAAGGAGATGAAAGGCAAGTGTAAAAGGAAGGGCTCTGTTTATTCATGACCTGTCTTTCTATTCTGTCCACTAATATGAATAGATTCTGGAAGGAACATGAATTACACTTATTTTTGATTAGATGACTCAGTTTTTCTCAGATATTTTCTATTTACAGGATGTGAGACTTATTCCCTTACATGATGGATTAAGGCCAGATGGATGAGGGTTATTATTTAGATGTTTGGGAGACCTAGTTGTTTTGAAGCTATCAGCTCTAGTTTAAAATATAGCCACATCATGGTATTGCGTATGTTGTGGTGGATGTAGGCAGTATTTTTCGTCATAGGTGAGTAGGTTAGTAGTAGGCTAGCAAGCATTAGGAGTTTTTTAAGCCTAGTCATGCATTCCAAATCTCTGACAAGTTCTGGTAACCTTGGCAAGTGTAAGCAGGGGCTTGGGAGATGAAACATTTACAAGTAGGGACCTGGGAGATGAACCATTCAGTGGCTGCCCATGTGCATTGGAGACATAGGTGCCAAACCAGGGATGAACTTCATGTTCCCCATCGAACTGTCAAAGTTACACTTGAATTGGATTAGGGAGGAATTTTGCTTCATATGGATGTGCAGCCTGTCCGAGAGAGGTATAGTCACTGAGATACATACTTTTTTTCTTCAGCAGGTCCTATTTATATCACAGGTGAGGTTTTAATCTTTAGAATGGGTAATTCTGGTGCTGTTTGTTTTGCAGATATGCAGGAGGTACATCAGAGTGGGGTCTGACAATGCTTTGTATGCCAGGCATAGATCTTCCCTCAACAACCTGTAGGAGACAGAATACAGGGATAGAGCTTTGGGGTGGTCTGAGTAGGACATGCTACTTAACCCCTGCATTCTTTTAGTGAGGAACCTCTGTGGACATTCCAGTTGTTGGGTGGGCCTGGCTAGGTACATACTCAAGGGGGCACTGTACTCAATGACAGGTCTGATTAATGTTGAATATAGTGGAATAATGTCCTCCTTGAATTTAGATGCCATACCTTCATTTATAAATTGCATAACATAGAATAATTTCCTCACTACTGTAGACACGTGAGGGTCAAAGGCTAGATTACTGTCTATGTGTGTAATCAAGTCTCTGAGTACTGGATGGACTGTTTGAGGATGTTGTCAATATGATAGTTACAAGGGCTGGGTGACTTCCTGAAGGATACTATTATCTGTGATGTGGTCTTTCTCTATCAAGACAAGCACATTCACTTATTCATTAACTAAGCACATCAAAGTTTTTGATATGCCACTTTGAGGAAGAAGGAGCTGCTCATTAGAGAAAAAGAAACATTTTTGTAGCTTTTGGTTCCATTATGTTGGATGGGAGAATTGTCTGGTACTATTATTATGTCCCTATATTCCTATGGTTTATTTAGTGACCAGATTACAAAATGTCACGAGGTAAAGACCTCCAGCTGTACTACATTTTCTAATGATCACTGGCCTCAAGTATACAGATGTAAAATAATAACTAGAAATTGGATTTCAGATACACCTCCTTCGTTCAATGAATTTAAAAATGTTATGAATATAATGTGCCATATGGAAATAAACACAATTAGGACGAGAACAAATAGAAAAACATCTTATTTTATTGTATGGGATAATTTACAAAATTTGTTAAAAAAATTTTAATTTCAATAGCATGGTATTTTAGTTTAATTAATTGATCTGATTGTAGTGGATGTCTTTGTAAATACTTTAGTTGTTTTGTTGAATATTATAATAATACATATTTTTAATTACTTGTATAAAATTGTTATGATATTTCTCTTATATGTTAAAACAATAAACCTGTTTTGAAAAAAAAAAAAGTATACAGATGCATGTTATTAATGGTTCCTGCTACCAAAACAAGGGAATTCAGAGTACCCAGTCAACCTTGTAAAGTGAGAAGCAGATGTGACCATGGACACCTCTCATGGCCATGGCAAAGTACGCATAAACATTAAAAATACTAAGTCTGACACTTAGACTTTAAGGTTACAGAATGGAAAATATAACCACAGATGGAAAATGTAACCACAGATATACTTTGTTGACAGGAATCCTACCCCCGAACTTTGGCAATTACAGTAGTTGACTAACACTCCGGCTTATTAATCAGCTGCTTTCTATGGCAATGATGAAGGGTTTGAATCTTTCCACCTTCATTTAGATGGTTGGGGGGTCACATAATGGCTAAGATGTTTGCCTCAAAGCACATAGTACAGGGTTTGATTCTCACCTTTGAAATGGAAATTAAGTAGGCTTAAAATAACCCACAAGGGAAACCAGCCTAGTACTTGCCTATGAACCTATGAGCCTCTTACTACATAGCAGCAATCTTCTCAATGACTGAAATTTTAGGATACACCTTTCTTCATGCATGTGTTTGAGTCAAGCTAGAGTAAAGCTAGAGTAAAGTGATTTGTATGCCAGCTGATTCAGGGTAGTGAAGGGTGGGGAATGGCAATCATTATGTCAGTGATTCCGTATGAAGTTACATGCTGTGATATAAAACTGTACAAGGTTAAAGCAGCTAAGATTCTCAATGGCTCTTCATCCCGAAACTTAATGTAAACCTATGAGACTATTCTTTATATTAAAGTGTTTTCCTTAGTATATGAAACTGCTTTATAGGATCATATGATCTTAGGAAGTTACTAGGTTATTGGCCCTGAGGACCTTATGAGCCTGGCCAAGAGTTTAGCCCATGTTTAGACAAGTCAGCACCCAAAGCCCCTGTCCAGCAGGGACACAGGTGGAATCCCAGGGGTGTATTTTCTGTTTCCCATCCAGTTATCCAGGTTGCACTTAAAAAGGGATAATGAGGCACTCTGCTTGATGAGAAGAGAGTCTATTCCACAGATGGGGGGGTCTATGGGACACAAATCTGTCCCGCTAACAAGTCCTATTGATGTCACAGACCAGGTTGAGGTTGGACGTGTGGGTTACTCGAGTGGAGCTTGACTTGTGGATATGCAGCAGTCCCATCACAGCAAGGTCTGATATTGATTTGTATGCCAAACAGAGGTCATCTCTGAGGAGTCTGTATGAAACTGAGAAGAGAGACAGGGTTTTTAGCCTATCTGTATAGGGTAGATGTTTGAGGCCCTGTATTCTCCTGGTGAAGAACTCCGTGATCTTTCCAGCTGCTGCATGTGCTTTGTGAGGTACATGCCAAAGGGGGCATTGTACTCAATAACTGGCCTTATAAGAGAAGAATACAGGTGTATTATGACCTCCTTGTCCCTGGATGAGATACCCTTACTTATAAGGTGGACTATATAGAAGGCTTTTCTTACAACGGAAGAAACATGGTGCTCAAAAGTCAGGTTGCTATGAACCTGGGTGCCCAAATCAGTGACAACTAATTGCTTGCTTATGACATTGTTATTAATGTGATAACATGTCTGGACATCACTCTCCCCACAGGGAATGATGATGCATTTTTTGGCATTCAGCTTGAGGCCATGTTTCTGGCACCAGTCATTTGTTTGGGTGAGACCCTCTAGAAGGATGTGCACATTACTTGGGGAATTGATGACTGTGCCCAACTTGCAGTCATCTGCAAACTTGGTCAGCCATAGCCCACTGGTTTGGGGCCACACCTTGGAGAAGTATATCTCGAATAACAGAGGCCCCAAGACCGATCCCTGGGCTACACCACTTATTACAGGTCTATTGCTTGAGGTGGCTTCCCCTATTTTGATTAGGTGGGTTCTATCAGTGAACCAGTTTACTACACATCTGGTAACATGTAGATTGATGCCTGTTTGAGAGAGTTTATCTATTATGCCTGAGTGGGGAAAAGTGTTGAAGGCTTTCGCCAGGTCAAGGTAGGCGGTTTGCACCATCTTCCACTCATCCATGGCTTTGGTGACTGTCTGAAAGAAGTCAATCAGATTTAACAGACATGCCCTCCCCTTGACAAAGCCAAACTGTGTGGGGCTGGGTGTTTGTAGGCTGCCAATGCCCCTGTTAATGAGGTCCATGATAATCTATTCCATGGCCTTACAAATCAGGCTAGTTAGCCTGATGGTTCTATAATTTCCCAGATTGGCGGACACTCCACCTTTGTGTAAAGGGATGACACTGGCTGTCCTCCAATCAGCTGGGACAAAGCTGGTACTCAGGCTTTGGTTTAATAGGTTGCATAATGGTGCTGCAAGTTCCTGCCTGAGTTCTTGTAGGATGCAGCCTGGGATGTTATCGGGTCTCATGGAGGCTGCATTTTTTGCCTTTGAGAGGGCTGTGATGATGTGTTCCCTAGAGATAAGGGGAGGGGGTGCAGGTACTGGGGATGTCCTGATTTACTGACAGAGGGGTAAGGTTTTCACTGAATCTCTCAGCCAGTAGGTTGGCTATTTCTACAGCATTTGTGTATGTGGTGTCCTTGACCACCAGTTCTGAACAAATCTGGGTGCTTCCTTTGAGTATGCAGACATATGTGAAGAAGGCCTTATGATTGTCTCTAGTAGATATGGTCAATTTGAACTCGAAGTTAGCTTTAGAGAATTTCACTAGTGCTATTATTTGCTTGTTCAGGCTAAGGAGAGATTTGCTTCCAATTGGGCACCTGCTCCTTCTTGGTTCTGGACAGCAATTTTTTTCCTTTTGTTATATAGTTTATTGCCCACCAGACATGTTTATTCTTCCTGCAGAGGATGATTTTGTCCTGTCAGGTATTCCTGATTCCATGCATCTATATAAGTGCTCCTATAGTATTTTGGTGTAGATTTGGACATTGGTGCCAGTTCCTACAGAGGGGGAAGGGGCTGTGAAGCTGTTTAAACCATTCCTCAGGAAGTTGTAATCAGCTTTGGAGAATTTTTTTTGTTTGACCCTAGCTGGGGGAGGGGGGGTCAGGGGAGATGTTGGCTTTGAAAATGACCACTTTATGGTTGGATCTTACCAGGGAGGATGGTACTGTAGGGGTGCTGCAGTAGTTACTCATGTTGGTTAACAAGTCCAAGATATTATCACCTCTTGTATGGGTATCAACTAGCTGTTCCAAGGCATTTGCATAGATAAAATAGAGGAATCTCTGGGCATTTGTGTTCTGGCATGAGTAGTTTTTCCAGTCTATGGTTTGGTAGTTAAAGTTGCCCAAGATCAGGGTAAAGGGTTGAATCTTGATAGATGCAAAGAGGTTCAGATAGGTGGAGTGTGCAACTTGAGTCAAATTTGGGGTCCTGTAGCTAGCTATGATTTGAATAGAGGTCTTGTCAGTGGTTAACTGCACCTGGAATGTATCTGTGCATCATACTGTTTGACCAGCCTGGAGGTGTGTGTGTCTTTAATATATATATTGAAACTCCACCTGCTTTGGCTTCACTGCCCACAGTTCAGGATCGGAATGTATGATAGGATGAATAACCAGGTAAGGCTGGGCTGTTCTCTGCAGCTTTGAACCAGGTTTCTGTAACTTCACTAAAGTCAGCATCTTCCAGGTTTAAGAATGTTTGCAATGAGTGCAATTTCATGTTTAGACTCCTAGCATTCAGCAGCATGACCTTTAATTTGTGTTTTGTTGAAATGTTTATGTTGGTTGTATTGACCTCATAAGTTTTCCTAAAAAAGACACTATGGGGGATGCAAGGGCCTTTGCCAGAAGCTCAAGTGAGACAGATGCAGGCCATCTCTAGGAAAGCATCATGGTCTGTTGACCATATCTTCCCAGGCTGTCATGTACTGGATCCCCCTGGAATGACAGCAGAAACTAAGCCACTTGTTAAAGTCAATCATTTTCTGTTTGTATTGAGGCATCATTCTGGGTGATGGTAGAATGCTGCTTAAGGTTAGGGACATACCTGTCTGGGACACATTCAGTTAGTTCAATCATTTCTCTCTTCATATATTCCAGGGAGGTACATCTCAAGTTAGAATATAAGTTGGTGTATCAGTGTAAAGAAAATATTTATTTTATTTAAATTAATGAATTTATTATCCAAATAACGCCAGTAGGCACAATATCATGTTATCAGGGGTAATGTGGAAGCTCAGTCTGGTTCAAAAGCTAATTATAAGTCACAAAGTCTGCAAATAAAGACTGAAGGAGTTATTCCTAGGAGCACAGGATAAGACTTTGATTTCTGTAGCTCTACACTAATAAATGTATTTCATTGCAAATGAGCACTGGGGCTCAGAGTTCAGGATTAATTTCAATTGTAGGACTTTGTTCCTCCTGGAATAGAAGGCTGGCACTGTTTAAGCAAAATAAAAGCCTCTGAACAAAAGCTTCTCTTATTTATGATTCATATGGCCAGTTGGTTCTATACAAGGGATGGTTCAGCTCCTTAATGAAATGCCAGCAGTCAAAATCTTGAGTGCTAACTGCTGAAAAAAAAGACGGGAATGCAGGAGAAGAGCAAATCTCCAACATCACTCTTCTAATTTAAATTTCTGTTTTGCAAGGGGGGCTAAGCCCCTCACACTCCTGAACTGACATATACCAACTCCAAGATCATCATACTTTGGAGAAAAGTAAATATTCCAAGAAATGGCCATCTTAGACTTAATATGTGCATTAATTTTTTCAACAATTCGGGCCACATGTTTTGGGACATCCTCTAGCAGATCTCAGCATTTTAAATGGTTACTGATGGTTCTGAGCTATGACAGCAGAACTGCTGAGCTTATATTTACTGCACCAAGGAAACCAGCATTTTAAGTTCATTTGACACATATCACCCATTGCTGCCAGATTAATGTATGTTTATTGGCAAGAGTACACATCATCCTATGTATATGACCTTTATGGCCTCTTTGCCTCTGTCCTTTTCTCCCCCTCACATTTCATTCAACTGTGTTTTGCTCTTATGAAGGATTCATAGATTGACACTTTACTTCATATTCCATGGCCCACTACTCTTGTCTGTTAGGAAGTATTTACTCAGATCCCTGGATTAGCTGGTCACTACCGCGTGTCATTTCTGGCCACTATCCATCATCATTCTTGTCTGCATGGCCTTTTATATCTCCCAGGCCTTCCGTAGACTCATTGATTCATGATATTCCTGTTGTCTGTCCATCATCATTCTTGTCTGTAGACCCTTTATATCTCCCAGGCCTTCCGTAGACTCATTGATTCTTGATATTCCTGTTGTCTGTCCATCATCATTCTTGTCTGCATGGCCCTTTATATCTCCCAGGCCTTCCAGAGACTCATTGATTCTTGATATTCCTGTTGTCTGTCCATCATCATTCTTGTCTGCATGGCCCTTTACATCTCCCAGGCCTTCTGTAGACTTATTGATTCTTGATATTCCTGTTGTCTGTCCATCATCATTCTTGTCTGCATGGCCCTTTATATCTCCCAGGCCTTCCGTAGACTCACTGATTCTTGATTTTCCTGTTGTCTGTCCATCATCATTCTTGTCTGCATGGCCCTTTATATCTCCCAGGCCTTCCGTAGACTCATTGATTCTTGATATTCCTGTTGTCTGTCCATCATTCTTGTCTGCATGGCCCTTTATATCTCCCAGGCCTTCCGTAGACTCACTGATTCTTGATATTCCTGTTGTCCGTCCATCATCATTCTTGTCTGCATGGCCCTTTATATCTCCCAGGCCTTCCGTAGACTTACTGATTCTTGATTTTCCTGTTGTCTGTCCATCATCATTCTTGTCTGCATGCCCCTTTATATCTCCCAGGCCTTCCATAGACTTACTGATTCTTGATTTTCCTGTTGTCTGTCCATCATCATTCTTGTCTGCATGGCCCTTTATATCTCCCAGGCCTTCCATAGACTCATTGATTCTTGATATTCCTGTTGTCTGTCCATCATCATTCTTGTCTGCATGGCCCTTTATATCTCCCAGGCCTTCCATAGACTGACTGATTCTTGATATTCTTGTTGTAGCAGCAAGTGAAGGTTCGTATAAAATGTTCAGAATGTTGGCAGCTCAGTGCCTGTGTAACATGAATGCATAAGCCATGAAAAATAATTTATTGCATCCAAAAATAACTAATTGACTGATAATGGTAATAGTAATAATATCCATTTGTTACCCAGGTAGGATCACTGGTGACAGTTTATTTTTTGCGGTGACCTGGGAGCAATGTCAGGTTATGTGACTTTCTCAGGGTCTCACAATAAGCAAATGAGGACTGCAGGAATCAAACACTGCACCACAAGAACTACAGCTCATAGCAGGAATCAAACACTGCACCACAAGAACTACAGCTCATAGCAGGAATCAAACACTGCACCACAAGAACTACAGCTCATAGCGGGAAAAAACACTGCACCACAAGAACTACAGCTCATAGCGGGAATCAAACACTGCACCACAAGAACTACAGCTCATAGCGGGAATCAAACACTGCACCACAAGAACTACAGCTCATAGCGGGAATCAAACACTGCACCACAAGAACTACAGCTCATAGCGGGAATCAAACACTGCACCACAAGAACTACAGCTCATAGCGGGAATCAAACACTGCACCACAAGAACTACAGCTCATAGCCTTTTTGTTCTAAGCCAGTTGCCAGGCTAAATAAGTAAATAAATAAAATTAAAATAACTATTTTCCTCCTAACAATGGATGCCACTGAGTGCAATAATTTGGGCAATTGTGAATGCAGACACTAAGCCAGGATGAATAGATTTGGACATGCTACTTAACCCTGCATTCTTTTAGTGAGGAACCTCTGTGGACATTCCAGTTTTTGGGGTTTCCTGGCTATACATACTAAAGGGGCCCCACCCAATGACAGGTCTGATTAATGTTGAATATAGTGGAATAATGTCCCCCTTGAATTTAGATGCCATTTCATTTAAAAATTGCATAACATAGAAAAAACTACTGTAGACACGTGGGGGTCAAAGGCTAGATTACTGTCTATTTTAATCAAGTCTCTAGTACTGGATGGACTGTTTGAGGATTTTTAAATTGATAGTTACAACTGGGTGACTTCCTGAAGGATACTATTATCGGATGTGGTCTTTTTTATCAAGACAAGCACATTCACTTATTCTTTAAACCCAAGCACATCAAAGTTTTGATATGCCACTTTGAGGAAGAAGGAGCTGCTCATTAGAGAAAAAGAAACTTTTTGTAGTTTTTGGTTCCATTATGTTGGAGGGGAGAATTGTCTGGTCCCAATTATTATGTCCCTATATTCCTATGGTTTATTTAGTGAAGATTACAAAATGTCAGGGGTAAAGACCTCCAGCTGTACTACTTTTTTAATGATCACTGGCCTCAAGTATACAGATGTAAAATAATAACTAGAAATTGGATTTCAGATACACCTCCTTCGTTCAATGAATTTAAAATGTTATGAATATAATGTGCCATATGGAAATAAACACAATTAGGACGAGAACAAACAGAAAAACATCATATTTTATTGTATGGGATAATTTACAAAATTTGTTAAAAAATTTTAATTTCAATAGCATGGTATTTTAGTTTAATTAATTGATCTGATTGTAGTGGATGTCTTTGTAAATACTTTAGTTGTTTTGTTGAATATTATAATAATACATATTTTTAATTACTTGTATAAAATTGTTATGATTTTCTCTTATATGTTAAAACAATAAACCTGTTTTAAAAAAAAAAAAAAGTATACAGATGCATGTTATTAATGGTTCCTGCTACCAAAAAAGGGAATTCAGAGTACCCAGTCAACCTTGTAAAGTGAGAAAGAGGGACCATGGACACCTCTCATGGCCATGGCAAAGTCGCAAAACTTTAAAAAATACTAAGTCTGACACTTAGACTTTAAGGTTACAGAATGGAAAATATAACCACAGATGGAAAATGTAACCACAGATATACTTTGTTGACAGGAATCCAAATTTTCAAAACAGTAGTTGACTAACATTATTAATCAGCTGCTTTCTATGGCAATGATAAAATTTGAATCTTTCCACCTTCATTTAGATGGTTTAATAATGGCTAAGATGTTTGCCACATAGTACGGGGTTTTGATTCTCACCTTTGAAAGGGAAAATTTAAAGGGCTTAAAAAAACCCCACAAGGGAAACCAGCCTAGAAATTTGCCTATAAACCCCATGACCCTCTTACTACATAGCAGCAATCTTCTCAATGACTAAAATTTTTAGGATACACCTTCTTCATGCATGTGTTTGAGTAAAGGGGTAAAGCTAGAGTAAAGTGATTTGTATGCCAGCTGATTCAGGGTGGGAAGGGAAATGGAAACCATTATGTCAGTGTTTAAATAAGTTACATCGGATATAAAACTGTACAAAAAGCAGCTAAGATTCTCAATGGCTCTTCATAAATTTAAAAACCTATGAGACTATTCTTTATATTAAAGTGTTTTCCTTAGTATATAAAACCTTTATAGGATCATAGGATCTTAGGAAGTTTTATTGGCCCTGAGGCCTTAAGCCTGGCCAAGAGTTTAGCCCATGTTTAGACAAGTCAGCACCCAAAGCCCCTGTCCAGCAGGGACACAGGTGGAATCCCAGGGTGTATTTTCTGCCCTCCGGGAAAAAAAACCCAAAATTTTTGTTCCCTTCCCCCCAACAAGTCCATTGATGTCACAGACCAGGTTGGGGTTTGGGCGTGGGGTTACTCGAGTGGAGCTTGACTTGTGGATATGCAGCAGTCCCATCAAGGGTCTAAATTATTTGTATGCCAAACAGAGGTCACTCTGAGGAGTCTGTATGAAACTGAGAAGGGGACGGGGTTTTTTAGCCTATCTGAAAGGGTAGATGTTTGAGGCCCGGGATTCTCCTGGTTAAAAACCCTCTGTGGTTTTTCCAGCTGCTGCAGGGCGGAGGTACATCCCAAAAGGGGGGCATTGTACTCAATAATTGCCTTAAAAGGGGAAGAATACAGGTGTTTATGACCTCCTTGTCCCTGGATGAGAAAATTATTTAAAAGGGGGAAATATAAAAAGGTTTTTCTTACAAGGAAGAAACATGGTGGTCAAAAGTCAGGTTGCTATCAACCTGGGTGCCCAAATTGACAACTAATTGCTTGCTTAGGACATTGTTATTAATGTGATAAATGTGGACATCACTCCCCAAAGGGGAAATGATGATGCATTTTTGGCATTCAGCTTGAGGCCATGTTTCTGGCACCAGTCATTTGTTTGGGTGAGACCCTTTTGGGAAGGATGTCAAAAGGGGAATTGATGAGGCCCAACTTGCAGTCATCTGCAAACTTGGTCAGCCATAGCCCACGGGTTTTTGGGCCCCACCTCAGAAGTATACCCCAAAATAACAGAGGCCCCAAGACCAATCCCTGGGTACACCACAAAGGTCTACTGTTTGAGGTGGCTTCCCCTATTTTGACTAGGTGGGTTGTATCAGTAAACCAGTTTGCTACCCATCTGGTATCATACAGATTGATGCCTAGTTGAGAGAGCTTATCTATTATGCCTGAGTGGGGAATAGTGCTGAAGGCTTTGGCCAGGTCAAGGTAGGAAGTGTGCACCATCTTCCCCTCATCCAGGGCTTTGGTGACTGTCTCAAAGAAGTCAACCAAATTTAACAGACACGACCTCCCCTTGATGAAGCCAAACTGTGTTTGGGGTTTTGGGGCCAATCCCCCTTGTTAATGAGGTCAATGATAATCCATTCCATGGTCTTGCAGGTCAGGCTTGTTAAGCTGATGGGTCTATAATTTATCAGATTGGGGGCCTCCACCTTTTTGTAAAGGGTTGACAATGTCTGTCCTCCTCTCAGCTGGGACAAAGCCGGTACTCAGGCTTTGGTTGAATAGGGTCCCTAATGGTGCTGCAAGTTCCTGCCTGAGTTCATGTAGGATGCAGCCTGGGATGTTATCGGGTCCCATGGAGGCTGTATTTTTGCCTTTGAGAGGGCAGTGATGACCCCCTAGAGATAAGGGGGGGGCAGGTACTGGGGATGTCCTGATTTACTGACAGAGGGGTGGGTTTTCACTGAATCTGTCAGCCAGTGGGTTTTGGCTTTTCTACAGCATTTGTGCATGTGGTGTCCTTGACCACCAGTTCTGAGCAGATCTGGGTGCTTCCTTTGAGATGCAGACATATGTGAAGGGCCTTGTGATTGTGTTTAGCAGATGTGGCCAGTCTGGACCTGAAGTTTGCTTTGGAGGATTTCACTAGTGCTCTTATCTGCTTGCTCGGTCTATGGAGAGATCATCCAATTAGGCACCTGCTCCTTCTTGGCCCTGGACAGAATTTTTTTTTCCTTTTATTATAGAGTTTATTGCCCACCAGACAGGTTTATTTTTCCCCAGAGGATGATTTTGTCCTGTCAGGTATTCCTGATTCCATGCATCTATATAAATGCTTATAGTATTTTGGTGTAGATTTGGACATTGGTGCCAGTTCCTACAGGGGGGGGGCTGGGGCTGTTTATACCATCCCTCGGGAAAGTTGTAATCAGCTTTGGAAAATTTTTTTTTTGTTTGACCCTAGCTAGGGGGGGTCAGGGAGTTTTTGGGGTAATTTTTGGGAAAAATGAACTTTAGGGTTGGATTTACCAGGGAAAAAGGTTTTAATATTTTGTGGGTTTTGCTGCCAAGGTTTGGTTAAAAAAACTCGGGGTTTGGTTTTTCCAATTTTTCCAATTTTTATTAAAATCACCCGGTGGGAAAATTAATTTTGTGTTAAAGGAAATTTGGGGGGCATTTGATAAAATAGAGGAATTTTTTCTGGGCAGGGGTGTTCTGGCATATATTTTTCCAGCCTAGGTTTGGGGTTTTTAATTAAAGTCCCCCCCTTTTTTTTCAGGGAAAGGGGTTGAATTTGATGGGATGAAAAAGGGGTTTAAAGGTGGGTTTTCTTTTGATTTTAAATTTTGGGCCCCAAAAAGTAGTTTTATTAAAAATTTTGAATGGGGTCTTTCAGGGGTTTAACTCCCTAAGCTTTGCACATCCCTTTTAATTTGGGGTTTTGTTGTTTTAAATTTTTATTAAAACCCCCATGTTTTCCCAAAAAGGACTAAGGGGAGGAAGGGGTTTGAAAACCGGTAAAGGCGGTTCTCGGGGAAAAAGGCTTTGAAACCCCAGGTTTCTGAAACTTCCCAAAGCAGAAAATTTTCCAAATTTTAAAAGAATTTTTGTTTGAATTGAGGAAATTTCGGGGTTTAAAATCCTGCAATTGGGGAAAAGCGGGGACCTTTAATTTTTTTTTTGGAAATTTGTTTATTTTGGGTTTGAAATTGTTTTTAATTTTTTTAAAAAGAATTTTTTATAAAAAAGGGCCTTTCCAGAAGGGGTAAATGGAAGTCGGGCCAATTTTTTTAAAAGCAAAAAGGTCTGTTGCCCAAATTTTCCCAGGTGCTTTTTTTCGGGACCCCTTTAAATGACAGCAAAATAACCCATTTGTTAAATTTAAATTTAATTTTCTTTTTGGTTTTTGGGCCCCTTCCGGGGGTTTTAGAAGGCGGGCCTTTTGGGGGAAAAAAACCTTTCGGGGAAAAAAATTCATTTAGTTCAATCCATTTTTTCTATACCGGGGAGGTTTCATTTTTCCAATTTAAATTATGTTGGGTGAAATCAGGAAAGAAAATTTTATTTTAAATTTAAATTTTGTTTTTAAATCCCAAATTAACGAAAATTACCAAAAAATATCATTTTGGGGTAATTTAAAGTTGGTTCAAAAAGGCAAAATTTTTTAACAAAAATTTTTGGGGAACAAAGACTAAGGTTTTTAAAATTTCCTAGGGAGCAACGGGTTTTGGACTTTTTTTTAAAAGCCATTTTTAATTTTTTAAAATTTAAATTGCAAAATGAAGGGGGCCAAGATTTAAAATTTAATTTAATTTAGGTTTTTTTTTTCCCCCTTAATAAAGGGGTTTTTTAAGAAAAAAAAATTGAAAAAACTTTCTTATTTATGATTCGGGCCGTTGGTTTTATAACCCAAGGGGGGTTTCACTCCTTTTTGGGAAATCCACATAAAATTTTTGGGTTTTTAAGGGTTTTAAAAACCCCCCAGGAGATAAATTCAAATTTTCCTTTTTTCCCAATTTTTTCTGTTTTTTCAAGGGGGAAACCCCCTCACACCCCTTGAACCTGTTTCCAACCCCAAAATCATCTTTCTTTTGGAGGTTTAAATTTTCCCCCGGGAAAGGGTTTCTTAACTTTTTGTCCTTTAATTTTTCCCCCAATTGGGCCCCAACCTTTTGTTTTGGGGAATTTTCCTTTGCAACCCTCACTTTTTTGGGTTCTGATGGTTTCTAGTTATGACAAGCGAATTCCTGGCTTATATTTTTCCTGCACCCAAAGGAAACCAGATTTTAATTCCCTTTGCCATATCACCTTGCTCCCAGATTTAATGGTTTTGTTTTTTTTTGGCGGTAACATCTTTCCTTGTTAGGGCCCTTTAAATTTTCCCCCTTTTGCCTTTTTCTTTTTCCTTTTCTTACATTTCTTTCCTGTTTTTTGGCCTTTTATAAGGATTCATAGTTTGACACTTTCTCAAAATTCCCATGGCCACTATTCTTTCCTGTTGGAACATTTTTTCGATCCCTTTTATTTGGGCCTGGCCATTGTTCATTTCCCGGGCCTGTCCATCATCATTCTTGTCTGCATACCCCTTTATATCTACCAGGCCTTCCTCGTGACTCAATTGATTCATGATATTCCCAAGGTTCGTCTCATCATCATTCTTGTCTGCATGGCCCTTTATATCTCCCAGGCCTTCCATAGATTCATTGATTCTTGATATTCCTGTTGTCTGTCCATCATCATTCTTGTCTGTAGGCCCTTTATATCTCCCAGGCCTTCTGTAGACTCATATATTGGATTCTTGATATTCCTAAGGTTCGTCCATCATCATTCTTGTCTGTAGGCCCTTTATATCTCCCAGGCCTTCCGTAGTCTCACTGATTCATGATATCCCTGTTGTCTGTCCATCATCATTCTTGTCTGTAGGCCCTTTATATCTCCCAGGCCTTCCGTAGACTCACTGATTCTTGATTTTCCTGTTGTCTGTCCATCATCATTCTTGCTCCGCATGGCCTTTATATCTCCTGCAGGCTTTCCTGTGAGACTCATTGATTCTTTTTGATATTCCTGTTGTCTGTCCATCATTCTTGTCTGCATGGCTCCTTTATATCTCCCCAGGCCTTCCCGTAGACTCACTGATTCTTGATATTCCTGTTGTCCCCCATTCATCATCATTCTTGTCTGCATGGCTCCTTATATCTCCCAGGCCTTCCTCAGACTTACTGGATTCTTGATTTTCCTATGTTGTTCGTCCATCATCATTCTTGTCTGCATGCCCTTATATCTCCCAGGCCTTCCATAGACTTCTTACTGATTCTTGATTTTCCCATGTCTGTCCATCATCATTCTTGTCTGCATGGCCCTTATATCTCCCAGGCCTTCCATAGACTCATTGATTCTGATATTCCTGTTGTCTGTCCATCATCATTCTTTTTGTCTGTGCCCTTTTATATCTCCCAGGCCTCCATAGACTGGACTGATCTTTACACTTTTGTTGTAGCAGCAAGTGAAGGTCTGGGACAAAATGCTCTCAGAATGTTGGCAGCCTGAAGTCTGTGTAACATGAATGCATAAGCCAGAAAAATAATTTATTGCATCCAAAAATAACCAATTGACTGATAATGGCCAGTAATAATATCCATTTGTTAACCAAGTAAGCCCACTGGTGACAGTTAATTATTTGGGGTGACCTGGCAATGTCAAGTTATGTGACATTCTCAGGGTCTCACAATAAGTGAATGAGGACTGCAGGAATCAAACACTGCACCACAAGAACTACAGCTCATAGTGCAGGAATCAAACACTGCACTACAAGAACTACAGTCATAGCAGAATCAAACACTGCACCACAAGAACTACAGCTCATAGCGGAATCAAACACTGCACCACAGGAACTACAGCTCATAGCGGGAATCAAACACTGCACCACAAGAACTACAGCTCATAGCGGGAATCAAACACTGCACCACAAGAACTACAGCTCATAGCGGGAATCAAACACTGCACCACAAGAACTACAGCTCATAGCGGGAATCAAACACTGCACCACAAGAACTACAGCTCATAGCCTTTTTGCTCTAAGCCAGTTGCCAGGCTAAATAAGTAAATAAACAAAATTAAAATAACTATATTCCTCCTAACAATGGATGCCACTGAGTGCAAGAATTTGCCAAGGCACCTAAGCATGAGATGAGGGG